>NC_079534.1:3807500-4107500 GCF_003711565.1 Takifugu flavidus | reverse complement strand
CCTCCTGCAGGCTCCTTCCACTCCTCCTGACTAGCGTAGGAGGCTACATTTACTGTCATGCAAAGAGAATCAGAGAATCAACCGTGCACGTTGCCTGCAGCGCTGCCTCCAGAAAGGCTGGTGTCCCAGTGACCCGCTCTTTTACAGCCCAGTCCGGTAGCCACGGATGCACATTTGCCCCATTCTCTATCCTGGCGGGCTCCTCAGAGCGGTGGTCAGGTGGAGTTGTGATTGTTCTGTGGTAACGGGTGAAACACGGCTATTAGAACAAGTTCTTACTCGTTAGAACTCGCTTTACTGCTTTGATTTGCTGATATTCTGCAGCACCGCCGATACCGTACATGGAAAAACCCGATTAAACGTCATTACGGACGCTGCACTGGAGAATGTTGGAACATTTACCTGCTGTTGGGACTGAAAGTTGCGTTATTGCATCCTCGTTAATGGTCGCCGTGTCGTCCTGTAACATTTGGGGTTTGTACCAGGACTCGGTGCTTTTCACAGCTTCTGTCAACACGTGGAAGCAGCTAACGATTGTTTTCCAGCCTCGGCTCAGGTTGCAGCTGTGCGTTCGACGTGTTTTACAGAGGCGGCGTGTTGGTTCCTACGCAGTTTTACAAGCTTTACCGACCTCTTTAATTCATTCCAATTTCTGCTGACCTCAGCAGTACAACAGTTGTAGCCTGTCATTGTGCGGCGTTGTATTCAGCCCCTCCATCTGTGTGCAGGAACACCATCTCCAGAGGGCCATCTCAGCACACCAGGTCTATGGTGAGAAGCGGGAGAACATGGTCATCCCAGTCCCCGAGGCAGAGAGCAACATCCCCTACTATGATTCCCTCTACCCCGGGGAGTTCAAGATGCCAAAGCAGCTAATTCACATACAGCGTAAGTCAGCGTGGGAATGAAGGCACACAAAGCCTAAACTACACAGAAGTTATCTATATTTGAATTGTTATAAAGACATAACAAACTCTAGCCGTAAAATTTTAAATCAGTTTCTGTAAATGGAAATGTCTTGGATTGATAATTATCTGCTCTTATTTTGACAAGTGTGAAATATTCTGTTTACCCTGTATTACCATGACAGAGATGGCGTCAGGTTGGGGCGAATCCGTTGGTTCTTTGCAAATCCACAATTTCAGCAACTGTTTATTGGCCTCTTGGCTGTTGGGTTCACTTCATTATGTGCAGAATATTGGTCAGCAAGCTTATAAATGGGTGTGTGTGGAGACAGTTGTTGGGAGGAAACTGTGCCTCACATTTAAAACTACAAATTCCTAAATAAATACAGGATGACTATGAGTCCTTTGTCCCCAGATTTGGAAATAACACGATGAAATTGATTTCTGAATTGGTCAGATTTCTTCTTGTTTGTGGTTAAACTCTAGATGTGGTTGGGGACTGACCGCTGCGCCACCCTCCTGCTGGCTGTTGCATGCCTGCTTTTGTTATTGAGCGCGATGATGAATGACCCCGGTGGAAATGATGTGTTAAACTACAACGACTGTGAAACGTGGCTTTATTGAGCCGGTAGTGGTGTACACCGGGTCATCGCTGCAGTTCAGAGTGTTCAGAGAATAACAGATACACTGATGTGCAGCTTTAAAACTGAAGGTTTTGGGTTTCTGAGCAGAGCTCAGGTTCAGTTCTTTTTCAACCTCCTCATCGGATGAGTACAAAGGAGGTCTTAACTGTGACCGGTTTCTAAAGTCTGTTTTTGTTGTTGTTTTTTAAATCCTGTAGCTTTCAGCTTGGACACGGAGCAGCCCGACTACGACCTGGACTCAGACGACGACATGTTTGTGAATAAGCTGAAAAAGAAAATGGAGCTCAGCCAACTGCAGTTTGAGGAGATGATCGACCGGCTGGAGAAAGGCAGTGGGCAGCAGGTCGGTGCTCTTTATTAGTGAAATCAGCCCAAATGCATCCATACAGGGATCATCACTGATACGTTAAAGGACAAACCTGCTGTATCTCCAAGGCATCGTCCTCAGCACAGATCATCGTTTCACATACGTGCACCCTGTGTTTCAGCTGGTGAGCCTTCCGGAGGCCAAACTGCTGCTAAAGGAGGACGATGAGCTCATTAAGGAGGTGTTTGACTACTGGAGCCGCAAGAGGAAAAACAGCAAGGCCAACTCGCTCATCCCCACCGTCAAGCAGGAGAAACGGGACGGCTCCAGCACCAACGACCCCTACGTGGCCTTCCGACGTCGCACTGAGAAAATGCAAACCAGAAAGGTGTGTGGCTGTCAGTGGTTCGATATAATGATCCTCACACAACATTTCTGGGGGTGACTCTTTTGAAGGTAAAGGAGCCAACAGTCGTTAATGTGAATGAAATGGTTTAACTCAGCCCAGATCATTCATGTGTAAAGTCTGTTATATTTCTTTGATAAAAGCTTGGCTCCGTGTGGCCCTTGTGCCCCCCCAGAGAGCAGCAGGGATCAAGCATGTCATTGATAAAATTGTCTGGCCGACCAAAACCTTTATCATTTGTTCTTTTTTGCAAAATGCTCCTAGCAGCCTACAATTAAGCCATTTTCCATGTTTTTGCTTGAACAAACTTTATTTTGCATAGTAGACATAACAAGTGTGTTGGTACACTTGTGTAGAGGTCGCCACCAAGTGGCTGTTTGGAGAATTGAGTCTGAAAGGTACAAATGTGGTTTGTCGTGTCTGTCGTTGACGCTCAGAATCGCAAGAACGACGAGGCTTCGTATGAAAAGATGCTGAAGCTGCGCCGGGATCTGAGCCGAGCTGTCACCATCCTGGAAATGATCAAGAGGAGGGAGAAGAGTAAGAGAGAGCTGCTGCATCTCACTCTGGAAGTGTTTGAGAAGAGGTCAGTGCATCTGCAGCTTCAGTCCTAAAGTCATAAAGCTTTTTAGTCAACCTGGCACCACAGAGTAGAATCGGTTCAAAGCTTTGTTGCCCCTTTCATCAGAAACTTCATGTCAGACTTTGGTGGAGAGGTGATGGCAGAAGTGTTGGCTGAGCAAGCGCTGGTCAGGCCCCAGATCATCCCTCTGGTCCCACTCACCAATCAGTACAGACACCAGGACCACATTGACCACAAGGACTACAAGTCAAAGGTGAGACTGGTGAGACATCGGCTTTATTCGGTCCGATCTGTGTCACTCAAAGTGAGCTTGAAAGCTGATTTTTGTCTTTCTTCAGCCTGACAAGATGGAGGTTCCCAGGCAGAAGAGGAAATATGAGAAGAAGCAGAAGGTATTGCCTCTCTCATCAGGTGCCTCCCACCATCAGGGGCCCGCCGTCTTCAATGCCAAGGACCTTAACCAGTACGACTTCCCCAGCTCAGACGACGAGCCCTTTTCCCAGGTGCCTGCACCTCACACAGTCCCAACATCTCCACCTTCATGGAGCATCCTGGCTTTCAGAGGTGCAGATCCTGGTCTTGCTGTAACCTGGAACCTCTGTTCACAGCTGCATTCAGGCTCTTCAGAAGCAGAAGAGGAGAACGACCCAGATGGGGCCTACGCCTTTCGCAGGAAGTCGGGCTGCCAGTACTACGCTGTAAGTGACGCCGTGACTGGAGCAGTGTTACCGTTATCACCATCAGTCATGTGACACATCGGCCAGACCTGCTGTTGCTGTGGGTAACGCCCTCTCTCTGCCTCCAGCCTCGTCAGGATTGTGTTGGGGGCTGGCCGTGGTGCGGTCCCGGGGAGGACGGCCTCGCTGAAGCTCGTTTCCGTTATAGTCTCACCACGCTCACTGTGCCGCGGCGCTGCCTGGGTATGGCTCGGCGGCGCGTAGGACGAGGTGGCAGGTGGGTCGAATGCTGCTTTCCAGTCCTCCACATTCTTCAGATTTTACCTCCCCGTCACTCACGTCCAGAGTTTACTACTCCTTTAATATTTTATTGTAATTAGTATCCAGTCAGAGATAATTTGGATGATTTATGTTGTTTTTCTTCTCGTCAGGGTGTTGCTGGACAGGGCGCACACGGACTTCGATAACATCTTCCACGGACTGGATCCAGAAGTGCTCCACCCAACCCATCCTCCCTCTCCACGACCGCTCACTCCTCCTCCAACAACTACTTCGCGTTCGCCGGCCACCGACAAGTTTGCCAGTACCTCAGAAACGAATACCTCAGACAGGATTTCCTCCTCCTTCGACCCCTCTCTGTCCTCCCCATCTTCCACGGACCTCAGTCAGATACTGTTGAGTATAAAAGCGTGCCGATGGCGGCACTTTAGACCACGGACACTACCACTACACGAGTTAGACAACGCCCACCCTATATTCAGGAAGTTGAGTCGAGGCCTAAAGAGGCGAGTGTCGGCCTCCATCGCGGGGGGACAACCATATCAAAGGCCAGCACGAGCTGCTCCAGCACCTGCACCCATCGCTGGTACGTTGATCCGCATGTTTTTATTAGCACGCCGCTAACGTCCCTCTGACGGTGCGAGATGACGGAGACGCGAGGTCGGTGAAAAGACGCAGACCCGAGGAGCACGTGAAGCTGTCCGAGGGATTCCGAGCTGGACCGAAGTGTCCCAGACAGCAGCAGATCATCAGTGTCTGGTTTGGTGTGTGTTTAACTGTGTTGTTTGTGTGTAGCTTACACGTATGAACAGTACCAGCAGCATCAGGAGCAGCTGAGCCTGATGCACAAACAGCAGCTGGAGCAGGTTCAGTTGCAGCAAGTCGGCAGCTCCACGACCACAAACGCTTCACACGTGAGTCTCGGCCGTAGAAACGCAGCCGTTGTCTCGTCCCATCACTGACGGGTCGTTGTTGTCGTCCCCCAGCAGAGCCTGGCACACACACTGGACCAGGCCAAAGCTCAGTTCGCCGCCTCGGCCCTCATCACCGTCGACCAACTGCTCGCTCTGAAAACAAAGGAGGAGTTGGGCCCAGGAGGTGGAGTGAACGGTGTCCTCTCCCCCTCAGGTACCGTGGCTGTCCTCTCGTCCCTCTTTCTGTCCATCGTGGCTTTAAACTCGTTTGTTGTGGACATTTAATCATGTTTAAAATAGTGTAACCGACCAATTCAAAGATGTGAGTTAAGAGTTGACGCAGGTAATCTAACCGAGAACGCCTGGTAATTACAGTCTTCCCTCCATAATGGGGTGCACTGGATGGGGCAGATAAGACTGCAGAGTGAACAGAACCTGCTGCGCCGGAATCCCTCGGAAGTGTTCAGGCAGGAGGATTTAGATAACGGAGGAAAAGTGAGGACCCGGAATTTCCATGAGATGATTCCGCGGATGGGGAATAGTGTGAAGCATCTGTCAATCCCAGATAAGACTGGGATAATAATTGTGGATTTATTCTAATACTCCATGTCATGATGAGTAAATCCAGCTCTGGGAGCACCTGCCAGGGGGTCAAAGGTCAAAGTCCTCAGCTTGTGTAACATCTACTTCAGGAAATACACTGGAATGTTTGAAGTCTTCATTTTGTTTTATTTAAGCTGCACTGGGGTTATTATGATTGGATATAATGGGATTACACTTCCTGCCTTACTCACCCCCCACCCTGCCCCCCCCCCCCCCCCCACCACCACCTGGCCTCTTTTTACCCCCTCTCAGGTGTCTACAAGGGCTTGCACCTGGCGAGTACAGCGTCCCCCTCCCCTGCTGCCGCGGCTCCTCCCATCACCACGCCGACGCCCATGACTCTCCACCCCTGCACCACCACAAGCTCCGCCTCCTCCACCAGTAACAACGGCACTGCCCACCCCACCAACACCACTATCACCACCGCCACCACCACTCAGGTCCTGCTGGGAAACAACAGCCTCCGTCTGGGCGTTCCCGCCGGCAAACGCGTCCACGCACCCCGGACGCTAAGCAGCTCCGTGTCGACATCCGCCTTAAAGCTCGCCCACGCCGCCACCGCCAACTGTCAGAAACCCAAGGTCGCCAACGCCACGCCGCTGGACATCGTTCCCAGGT
The DNA here is from genome assembly GCF_003711565.1 of Takifugu flavidus. Taxonomy (NCBI): domain Eukaryota; kingdom Metazoa; phylum Chordata; class Actinopteri; order Tetraodontiformes; family Tetraodontidae; genus Takifugu; species Takifugu flavidus. The sequence continues at coordinate 4,101,564 of NC_079534.1, read as the reverse complement.
GAGAACGGCGGCGAAGTGGCGTTGCGCTGTTGTGGCCATGACATCACGCCGCGTCGTTCCAGCCTTCCCTCCCTCACTCTTTCGTTCTCTTCTCAGGGAGAATCACGAGCAAGACAAGCCAGCACTGAACAGTCTATCAGAGAACACAATGGCCATGGAGGTCACGTAGCCTCCGCACACAACGCAACAGTTTTCCTTCTTTTCCTTTTTTTATCATTTTTATTTTTAGGTGCTATGCATCGTTGTGACATCAAGTGGTGGAAGAATGAGCGAAGCAAGGCCGGGTTTCCATGGTAACTGTTTGGGACTTAATTGCAATGCTCATCATACAATCCCCCCCCACCCTAGAATCCCCCTATTGGTTACTGTTGATAAGAGATCGTCTGTAAATTCTTAATATGGCAATTATATGTACAGTACTGCATATTTGTATTACTCCCCCACCCCCATCCTGTTCTTGTATATAACATTACTTGAATACAGAATTGTTCAATTGTGATGTTTTGCACTCAAGATATTAAAAAAAAAAAGTCCAAATTAAAAAAGGAGAAAAAAAAAGAAAATGACAAACTGCAACTGGTGCGAGTGAGGTGTGAACGTTGTACCACAGGAAAAAAAGTGTCATCACATGCATGGTGCAGAACCTGCTGTTTGATCTATTTATTGTGCCGTGTTTACAAAAGGTTTTCTCCAGTAAGTTTTTTATTTTTATACACTGTACCACCCCCCCCCCCCCCGACCCACCCACCCTCGCTGTAGTCAGTGTTTAGCTAGTTTTTCCCCCCCGATGTGATGTTGTGAACGTGTCTGGGGGCTCGCCCATAATTTGATTTTTATTCTGGGCGTTCTTCCACGATCTCGCCTCTCGGTAGACTCCATGGAGACGTGCGTTGCTCGGATTCAGGCGTCGACCGGTCGGTGGGATTAGCGTTTCCACAAAGCTCTTCCATACATATTCTAATAATGAGACCAGTAACAAAACAGCCGGGACGAGACTTTCCCACAAGACATTGCTGCTTCCAAGCACTATCATGGTTTATTTTTATTAAAATTAATGCTGCTTTTGTATGATTTTGGTCTCTGGTTTGGATCAGATGACCTTTTTTGTCCTCCCCACCCCCCCAAAACTCGTATGTTTGAGCTCTTTTTGTATCCTTATTTTCCCTCTCAGATTTCATTGTTACTTAAAAAAAAAAAAACTAAATGAGTTTAGAAAATCACAGTAACTTGTAACTGACATCTTATCATTCCAGCTTCTACATAAGTTTAAAAAAAACAAAAAAAACTAATTGAAATAAACAACAAAAAAAAGACGGTTTACTTTTAAGAACTCTCTAGAAGGCTGCGATGCCATGAACCACAAGTTTTCGGGTGCCTTCATTTGGGGAAAAAATGTCAAAAAAAAAAAAGGAAGTCTCTTCTGTGAAGAGTTTGGTACTGAACAAGGCTACTTGTAGTTTTTCTTTGTCTGTACCACAGTCCCACTGCCCATTCCACTGGCCCAGCTGACTCATGACTTTGTTTTTGTAGACCCTTCTTACACACACACACACACAGACATGGGATCGAATAAGAACACCTCTTGAATTGTCACAAAATGAAATAAAATTCCAGGGCATTATGTTTTGAGCAGCGTGTCTTGTTTTTAATCGACTGAACAGCGGCTGATGTTTCCAGCTGTTTCGCTCTCTGGCTGTACAGCTGTGACCCTGTTTTTGGTGGTTCTGGTTCCAGGTGAAGGTGTGCCGAGCTTGTGTTGGGATATTTAGGAGCAGCGGGTGCCCGGCGTGGTCAGCTGAAACACCAAAGGTATTTATAGTTGGTGGCGTTGCCTCCATCAGGGCGCTTCGGCCGCCGTTTGTCAGGAAATTCAGCAAATGTTGATTCTTGGCCAAGTTTTGGTGATCAGGAGGGGCTTTGATCTACAGCTATGATCCTAAAGCAGCCCCTATGTTGCGTAACCCTATGTTACTCCTGCCTTTTTACAGTATATGGTGGAAGTAGGAACCCCCCCCAAAAAAAACCTCCAGCCCCCACAGGGCTCGCATCAGCAGGAACCTTTGAAACAAATTTGAAGGTTAAAGTCATGGAACCATCAACATGGAGCTTTGACTTTTGGTGTTTTATGAACATTTCCAGCGCTTCAGGTCGTTCTAATACAGGTGGGAATGGGGGCGGGGCCTATCCCCTGGACACGTCAATCAAAAGTTCACGTTCCAGTTGGATTTGGTCTTCAACTGTTGGAGACACAAGCAGAAGATCCAAGATATAATCCCTTAAAGTTAGCGGCACGGCAGGCTGTGTCGACTGACTGGCCCTTTCAGGGACATTTAAAACAATCCCAGATTTGAGCGGGAAATCAGCAGCCATCGAAAATAAACAGTTGTCTGGCGCCACCTTCTGGTCACGAGCCTTTTACTCTCAAATTGGGAAACGGCAACATTATCGTTACAATATGGACCTCGTGCATTTCATTAAAATAAGTTTAAACATTTTGAGCCTCCCACATTTGACATCGTCAGATACAAACCTCAGTACAGGTTTCTTAAACGTCCCCTTTTCCTCCCAAGTAACCTCGGACAGGCCCAAAGATCATTTTTAAGGCTTTATTCATTGAAGGCAGAAACTCAAGCGCTCCTCTCTCTCAGTAACAGTGCGGGCGGTCACAGCGCCGCCGTCGTGGTTTGTTCCACGTCGTGCAAACGCGCCCAAATATGTGGAGGTGAAGTGTTGTGTCCAAACAGAGAAGACCCGACCTTTGCTTCAAAGAGGATCCCAAGGCTGCTAAACTACTTGCTTGAACGTATTGTACTTTCTTCTGTCCCAGACATCCCACGGAACCCAACAACCTGAGCAATTTGATATAAATCTGAACTGTCCGATACGTTATGAAGTTCACAGTCGTAATTCCAAACGGTCTATAAATTCAGAGTCAAAATATGGACATTCAAACAGGTCAATACGTGATAATACACAAGAATCAGTACTTAAAAAAGATGTAGTCTAAAAATCACAGTAACGTTTGAGCCAGTTGTTGGCGCGATACTGAGCAAATCAAAGAGCCTGTGAGGCTGTGCTGGTCTGGCCGTTGCTGTGGCCCCCTCCTCCACAGGCAGCGGCCCCCTCCTCCACAGGCAGCGGCCCCGTCTCCAGAACACAGCGTGTAACAGCCCAGTAGCAAGTTCTGCTTTGATGGTGCAAGTTCTGCTTTGATTCTGCAGTCACAATGTTGCTAGATGTGGGCACCTGAACAAAAAAATCAAACTATAAAATGTTGCCTCAGAATGTAAGGGGGCGGGGCTTACTCGCCCACCTCAGGTAACCCCTGCTGGGTGATGTTTTTGCTCTATTTCTTCTTTTCACCAATCAGTGATTCCGAATCAGGCGAATTTTGTGGTGATTCACCTTCATATAAAGTGTTTCACCCATTTGTTTCATTATTATAGATCTTTCTGACTCCAGCTGGAGCGCAGGTGCCCACTCCGTGCTTCAGATCCGATTGGACATCATTCCGGTGTTGAGTTTCAGGAAAAACGACTGCAGCTTGCACAATGGACATCTCTGCTTCTTTTCCTTCTTGGTGCGCCTTCCTTTCTTGTACACACCTTCGTATTTCCCTTCCTCTTGCTCCTCTTCCTCATTCACCCAGGGCACCCAAGCTCCCTCGTGCTGGCTTGGGTCTGCCCGGGGGTCGTCTGGAGGGAAATACACAGGCACAGCCGTCTGGTTGTAGTAGGCGAGTCGGGCGAGCAGCTGCAGGACAACGTCTGGTCTCTGGTCCGCCAGGTCGTGGCGCTCACATGGGTCCGCCGTGATATTGAACAACCAGATGTTTTTGTAGGTGGAGTTTTTGTAGGGTGACAAAATGTTGCGTTCTAGGTCCCACCAGCGGCCGGGGAGGGTGGGGAGCACCTGTGGATGAGAGGTTTTCAGTCACGTTAACATACGGCTTTGGCTGTTTCGGGCTGTACCTGTGGGGGGACCCAGTCTCCATGGCCTGGATATCCTGTTAGCAGCTTCCAGTCTCCGACTCTGATGGCGGCCTGGATGGACGTGTCCCATAAGGACTCCGAGGTCTGGTGTTTCAGCAGGGGTCCTGGATGAGATTTGGGAAATGGTGTTTCTGAGTGGGACATGTTCTGGTTTTCCAATAATGTCCGTTTGGAATTCGGAGGGAATCGGATCTCCTTCCCTGGGCCTGGGGGAACTGGTTTTGACTGGACCAGGTTATGGTTATGTGACGTGGACCGTCTGGATTTTGATTTCAACTGTTTAGCTGGAGATATTGGAGACAATGACGGGGAACCACTGGGCAGGGACATCAGAAGTGGTTTATAACGTGATGCTCTCGGGTTAAGCGAGTAGAACGTGGTCTTGTGTTGAGGCTTCGCCTTTGATTTGGGGGGTGGCGCGAGCTTTGATCTAGGAACGGTATTAGCTTGAGCTTTGAGTTTAGATTTCTTTCTGGTCTTCAACTTGAACACTGATTTCTGCTTCAACTCTTGCCGAACAACCTTCTTCTTTGGCTTCTTCTTTCCTTTCAGTTTGGTTCCTAACATCAGAGGAAACATGAGAATAAAGAATGTTAAACAGAAGGTTCTAAAACTCCGCCCACAATTAGTTATAAACTGATATGAACCTGTGACAAAGGAATGCATTGTTGCCTAGGCTTTTCTTTGATGTCTTTAGTTTGGTAGCTACCTCCGGCTCCCGGCTTGATAGCGTCCCAGGTCGTGGGCTGAACTACATGTTTGTGCAGAGGGTCAATGTTGTGAAGGATCTCCTGGCGAGGCGAGTCCCTCCCTTCACTGATGGTCGGCCAGACGTCGAATCCATCCAGGCCCCGACTCTGAGGGAAGGTTCATAAACGGTAATGAAGAGCCACTATGAGGGATTCAATTTCATTATGTTCCCTGAAGTCAAATTCCGTGAGGTCCGTGGATTAGACAAAATGACTTTTACTGGCTTTGGCAATGGAAACGCGCTTCTACGCAAGCCCAAGATGGAACTTTGGAAGCTGCCTCGACTGGCCAATAAAGTTTCTCTTTCTGAACGATCACATGAACAGATTTATCTTAATCAGTAAAAAGCTTGTTTATTGTAGCGATCAGGATGGTTTTACGGTGTTGACATTGGATGGTCGATAATCTCGTAGAACCGTTCATTCGGTATCACGTAAACCTTCAGGCTGCAGCTACAGTTCTGTCAGGACCAACATTCCACTGACCTGGCTGATGTTGCCCCCAGCCAGACCCACCAGTGTGGGGAACCAGTCCGTGATGTGCAGCAGAGCTTTGGACACCCGGCGGCGGCGTTTCAGCAGTGGGCTGTGGACAAAGGCCACTCCACGGATCCCGCCCTCCCAGTACGTACCCTAGAAACAAACTCAGAGTTGGGATGGATCCCTCTCGCTCTGATCCAGGCTGCTATCGTCTGTCCGCAGGAGAACGTCTACCTTGCGTCCTCGCAGCGGCCAGTTGCTGCCTCCAGTGAACGGCTGGGCACCGTTATCTGTGGAGTAGATGATGACGCTGTTTCTGTAGAATCCGTACTTTCTCAGCGCGTAGGTGACGTTCCGGACCGCCTCGTCCACCGTGGACACCATGGCGGCCAACTTTCTTCTGGCTATGTTCGCCATGTCGCGGTAGGGGTAGATGTAGGACTTGGGGGTCTGTAGGGGAGTGTGTACCGCCTGCAGAGGAACACGGAGGTGGATCAATCGATTTATTTCGCTTTTGGTAAATTCTTCTTCACGTTTTGACTCAATACCTGCAGGGACAGAAACAGAAATAGAGGTTTTTCCGTGGGGTTGTGGCTCTCCAGAATCTTCCGAGCCCTCTGTGTGAAGAGCGTGGTCGAGTATTTTCCTTCCTGGCCCCACGCCACGCCCTCGCCATCATGGAGATCGTAGCCACAAACCCCTGGGCCATCGCAGGACAGGTAACTGCAGGTGAGAGAAAAGCAAGCTCCAGAACCAGACTGTAGCTTCAATGAACGCCAGGAACTTAAACTTACTTGTAGTGATCCACACTTCCTGTCAAAGAGCCAAAGAACGTGTCGAAACCTTTTCTGGTGGGCAGACACGCCTTCCTGCAGGGAAACAGGAAGTCAGCCGACACCTCGCTGCATGTCTGGGGATTTCGCCAGCAGGGTTCGGACCCCAAGATCAGACCCCAGAAAATGGCCCCACGCCTGTGGCTGCTTGTATTTTGTCAACATTGGTAAAACACTGAGTCCGGTAAAGCTTAAGTAGCTAGCCTAGCATAGAAAAAGACAATGGGGGGAGTCGGGCTGGTTATTTACTGCAGTCAGCCACCAGGGGGTACTTTTGGGTATTTTGGTCACCCTTCCAACCGCAAACCCACTTCTTGTTAGGCTTTCATGTTTTGGGGCGTAGTAACTTTAAAGGGTCCACAGGAAGTCTGGTCACACTCAAGTGTGAAGCGAGCAGAGCCGATCCCAGATTGGAATGATTATGAAATTCCCCTTGTCTCCATGACTGCAGGCTGCGAATTCTTTGCCGCAGAAGAGGAGAAATCCCGATTACGCAACAAAGACTGGCTTGTGATCGTACTCGGCCTCGTTCCTCACCTGTAGAAGCCGAGGTGCCATTTGCCGACTAAGTGGGTGGAGTATCCGGCCTGGCGGAGCCGCTCGGGCAGAGTGTCCATGTGTGAAGGCAGGCAGCTCGGCTGGCTGGGCCTGATGATGGAGTGCTGGAGACCCGTGTGGATCTGATACCTGCGAGGAAGAAAAAACCTTCGTCAGGCTTTGAGCAGATTAAATGATCTCACAGAAGAACAGCAGCAGAATGTTTAATGACCAATCAGATTATTCAGAGCAGCGGCCTCGTTTGCAGCTTGAATCTTCCTGACATTCGAGAAAAAGGAGGTTTTTTTTTATGAAATACACACGAAGGTGCAATCAGGAAGCAGACACTGTTGTTGATGAGGTGAGTCGGATTTTACAGAAACGGGGCCCGAACCTTCCGGTCATGAGCTGGCTGCGGGACGGCGTGCAGATGGGCTGAACGTAGTAGTTCTCCAGCCTCACGCCCTCCGCCGCCAGTTTGTCCAGAGTGGGGGTCTTGATGTTTGGGTTGTGGTAGCCGATGTCATTGAAACCCTTGGGAACAAAGACGGAATCTTTAGCCACGCCCCTTTATTTGCTCGTTAACTTTATGTGGTAACTAACTGAATAAGCAACGAAGCAACACAGCGCCCCCTGCTGGTTATAGCAGGAGCACAGGCGGCTCTCTAGTATGTATGTGGACGACTGAAGCGTGTTTGCAGACCTGGTCATCGATGAGGATAAAGACGATGTGTGGCTGCTTCTTCTTCGCTCCGGGCTCGTCGTTGGGAACATCTCTCTGGTTGGGTTGGGGCTGCGCAGCAGGCAGCAAGTCCGGGCTGAGGAGAAGGCTCCACAGCAGCGCGGCGGCGGCAGCAGGAGGAGGCTGCATGTTGGACCCAGGAACCCTGCAGAGAACAACAGCCAGAGGCAACAATGCAGAGGAGTCGGACACCAGAGGAGAGCAGGGAAAAATGTCCCGAGTCAGCACAAATTCTCGCAGGCGTACCATCAGCAGGGAACAACTATAGATCATAAAACCACATTGGAGATGGCCTCGCCAGCTTGGCTGCATGTGCGTGCTGAAGCACGTCCATCTGGAGGAGAGACGCTCAAAGTGCTTTTGTTTTTTAACCTTTTACAGCCTCCCAGCGGCGAATCGATCAGCTCGGCGAGGACGGACGTTTGCAGAACATCCCAGAATACGCAGCTGTCGGAGCCGCTTCTTGATTTTCTTGCAAAACTCTCTGGAAACCAGCTCATGAATTATTCATGTCTGCTGTTGTGAAAACTAGAGTTCGGTTACGCAACTGGTGTTTTTAGGCTAATTAACGTGGTTTTAATCCAACCTGCAGAAACTTCAGCTCAATATTGTTTCTCTTTACGATATTTTTTATTCATCTTTTCCACTTTTCTTCGTTTTTCCACTTTTAAAGAATTTGATTTTACTGATTTTCTCAGACAAGGTTTTTTTTTTTAAGAAAATGAATGACTAATTAAAGTATTCGTTTTATACAGTAAAAACAGACCAAATGATGTAATTTAAGAACTTTCAAACGGGAGATGTTCCTGTTTCTCCACAACAGGCTCCTGTGTCCAAACCCCCGCTTTTACTGGGCTTTTACAACCTTTCTTTGCTGTGGGGGTGTTGACAGAGGGGGTGTTGAGTTGATCTGAGAGGTGTGATAAAAAGCAGCTGTCTGGGCATGAATGTCACCAACATCTGCAGCTCATGGCAGCACTCGGCCCGTGACATGAACTTTCCCTGAGACCATTATTCCCTCTGCAAACACACCCGGCATCAGTTTTCACCGCGTTTACAGTCTGGCTCCGTCTCCGCTTAAAAGAGGAAAAGGTTTTTAATGCCTGTCTTTAATTTCCCACAGATCTAGTGCTCTCAACAGCTGTGCGTTAGTACTACGGCCCCGGGCCCGGGTCAGTACCTGGATCGGTGATCGATATCAGTGATCGGCTCCTCTTCGCTCGGCTGATTCCAGTAAGATTCGCAGGAGACGCCGCATGTCCGTCAAGTTTCCACAAAAGTTCCTTCCAGACTGAGTCCACACTTCAAATGAAAGTCGACTAAAGGCAAGTTAAAGATGCCTGAGCGAAACATCCGGTCTGACCTGTCAAAATAAAAGGCGCCACTCAAGTGACGCCGATAAGCGGCTCTTTTTGTTCGGAATTAGTGTCACGTTTTAATATAGCGTGATGATAAAAAATATAAATGTGTTTTTAAAAAATAAAACTCTCGAATCTGATCGATTAGCCGTTTTAATAGCACCGAGGCTAGGGTGTTTAGATAGCATTGCTAGCATGGAACGGTTTACTGTGTTTATATTTTAATTGTCTGGGGAAAGAATTACGATCATAAATATATATTTTACTTATTGGTTGGTTGATTCACTCACGAAACTTGTAGTTTATTTTATTTAAGCGAGCCATTAAATTATTTTGTCCCCGCTGGGAATTATGGAGCCCAATGTTACTTAATTTAATGTTTTGCTAATTATTTGCGCTAAATATGCTTAGTTTAGTTGCGTTGTTTAATTATCTATCATACTTATACGGAATGTATTCCCCATTGAATATTTACGTCCCGTCCAACATGCGCTCGTAGGCTGGCTTTTATTTTGAAAGCTCTACATCCGGTGTCCATTGTTACTTGACGGTCTGAAAACCGTAAAACCTCCCAGTGCTTCCATTAACCGTTCACCGTCGGCTCTCACGGCCCCTCTCCCACGGACGGACAAAGACCGCCCGGCCGAGCCGAGTGGCTGCAGCCTGGACCCGGACCCAGGCCTTGGAGCCAGCTGGCAGCGCGCACCAAACCAGGAATTTCTCCCTTTACGCAACATTACTGTACTGATGCTGAGCTCCGTCTGTCATCCAGACAAACAGGCCTGGAAGTGGGTCAGATGGTCCCGGCCGTTAAAAGTTTCAATCATCCATCATCCAGGGCGGAATTAATTCATAAAAACAGTCTGGCCCAGTAGAACCAGCGAATTTAACCCGTCTGACCGTGTGCACACATTTATTGTATCCAGTCTTTCCCGGTATAACCAGCTTGTGTTTCCGGTCAGTATAACCAGTGCGCCCTGTCCCAGCAGAACCAGTCCAGTTTTGCTCTCTGTCCCAGCAGAACCAGAAACGTCCCATCTGGACCAGGGAGCGGATCCCTGGCGGAGGTGCTGTGATTGATCCCAGTCTGATTCCTGGCAGTGAGCAGGAGGACCAGGAATGTTGCCAGATGCTCTTCTGTAAACCCAAACATTTGCTCATCGTCTGGGAAAACGCACCGTCTCGGCCCGCAAGCGTCATCACGGTGTGGAATGAGATCACACGGAACCACAAACGGATGCATTTATTGGCTCTTTCGCAGTTTGTTTGTCTTTTTGTCTCAATACAAAAAAATTCACGTCATTTCACAAAAAAATGCGCCCGAACGCGAAAACACCCCCTCAATGTTTGATTTCGGGGCGTGTTGCTGGCTGATGGTAATATTTCAGAACAAGACTCAATCTCCCATGATGCCGTTCGAGGGGGGCGTCGTCGCTCGCGCTGGGTCTGGCGCGTGAGCCGAGGTGTTAATAACAATATTCCAGCGGTGATCCGGATTCTGCCCCGACAGCCGCTCCAGTCGGACGAGATGAGCCCGGACGAGGACGCGCTTCTGCTGCTGCTGATCTACGAGCACCTGAAGCTTCACGGACACGCGAAGGCAGCCGAGGTGCTGGAAGATCACGTTAAACAGGTGAGAACTTTTGTTCCAAAATGTTCATTTAACGCTTTAATCGGCGCGCGTGACGCTGATTTCTTGTTGGCTTCGATCAAATCAAAGCTGATTTTAAAACACCGCGTTTGCCTTTTGTTATATAAGAAAGTCAATTAATTATAAATGTGTTTTTTGCTCGGATGTTGCTGCAGCCACCGTGCGTGCGTGCGTGCATGCTTGTGTTACAGCACATGGCAGCAAGTTCGGGCCTCTTGCAGCAAAAGAACATTGTGTTTCAGGAGCTGCAGGCTCGTAAAAAGAGCCTCAACCCCGCGGAGGTGAAACTATTTCACCACTAAATGGTCAGTTGGTGAGTTGGTGAGCAGAAAACAAACAATTAAAACACTTTAAATTAAAATACTTGATTCTGACGTTTACAAATTAGTTTCTCACACGATCGTCTTATGGAAATCTTTCGTGGTGTCTCGGACTTTAATCTTTTTCACCACCGCACATTTGCATCCTGACTGAAGCTTAATTAATTAATATTTCGGGTTTCTTTGACGAAATGGTCCATTTTAATTAGAGCAAAGGAAGTCAGTTCTGGAGTCAGTTCTCCTGCGGAATGGATTCATTTCCGGGAACATGTGGCATCAGGAATTCTGAAACCTCCGGAAATTAAATTTTCCCTTTTTTCCAGCTCAACACGTGTTGCTGTTGTTGAGCGTTAACGTGTTTGCTGGTGTGTTTGTGTGTCGGTGCAGGTGGAGGCGCCGCACCTGAGGCTCAACCTGCAGGACATCTACACGGCCTGGGCCAAGTACGTCACAGATGCCAAACAGTCGCCAAACTGGAATAAAGCGCCTCACAGGATTTCCTCTGTGAAAGATTCAGCCATCACAAACGGCCTGTTTGAACAGGACGTCGCTAACGGGCTTTGTGTTTGTGCGTCTGTGTGTGAACGGCCGGCTGGACTCCTGCCCAGCGAGTCCCGGGCCTGGAACCAGAGCCAGAACAGAAGAGCGATGGAAGCCATGACTCCATCCGAGGAACAGATAGACGAGCGTCGGGACTTTAATGGCAACGATGTTCTGGAGATTAAAATAATAAATCGGACCATTGGGGGAAAATCTGCAGCATGAAAAACATCAGAGCGAAGTTAAATTCGTGTCTTTTAAAGTCAAATCAACTTTTTTTAAATTTTGTAATTAAGGTTTTTAATGAGATGTTAAATTTTATCTTTCGTTGAAGTCATCATTTGTGACATTTTGGTTTTTCTGGCTGAGCGAATTTGTCTTTCTGCTCATCAGTCACACACACACACACACACATTCCCCTGTCAGCGTGATTTTCTCGCTTGTTTTCACACCTCCAGATTCAAATCTGGTCTCACGCGTAGATTTTAAATAAATTCTGTTTCCGGTTACGCTTAAATCAGAAAAAAGTGAAGTATTTTAAATAATTGACTCGATTTAACGCCTGAGTTTCAGATCAGGTGTATTTTATTGTGAAGGATGGTCTCCTGTGATTGGCTGCTGCGGTGTCAGTGGGCGTGGCCTGTGTCAACTCTCGATACCGATGTTTTGTGTCGCAGGTTGTGCGCTTTGGCCCAAACCACCAAGCTGGAGATGGAGGACGGCGCCTCCCCGAGGAAGAGCGAGGAAGCCGAAGCCGCCAGCAGCGAAGACGACAGCGGGCTGGACGTGAAGGCGTCCAACACCACCAAAGAAGAAAACGACAAAACGCCTGGTCCGTTTTAGTTCAGATGATCAGAGATTAGAAATGTGAAACGTTTTGATGTGTTTCAGTGAGGATTGAAGGAACAAAATCTTCATTTTCAGACCCTGAAACACAGCAGCTGAAGCCTCCTGATGGTCCGAACGCCAGCGAAGACGGTTCTGGCTCTGAGCACCTGGACGGACAGGTGAGGAGGAAGCAGAGAAACCAGAGAACGGCGGATATGGCGCCCCCTGGTGGAGCCTGTGGCCACGAAGTTTTATCAGTAATCTTTAACGTGAACTTTTGTTAAAGGCAGCTACGAAAACATCGGCTCATGTTTGAAATCTGTGCTCATAGAAAGAAAAGGAGCTGATCTGAACAGACACACACACACACACACACACACACATAGCTGTTGTCCAGCCACTGTAATAATGAGCTGATGGATGAACAGTAGCTCCAGTGTGATTGGATGAGTTTTCATGTCTCTGTCTGCCCTGAGAGTGTCTGCGTGTGTGTGTGTGTGTGAGAGTGTGTGTGTGTCTCTGTGTGTATTGTGTTGTGCTCCAGTTCTGGCCGATGGTTTTGTGTCGGTCCTGACCTGAATGATCCAGCTGGCCAGTGAATCCAGACCAGAACTGTCTGCAAACATGTTTTTATTGATCCCGTTTTGATCAGTTCAGACTCCATCGATCGTCCATCGTTGTGTTTATGCGATGGGAGAATATTGCACAGGAAGTGTGTGTTGCCCTGTCAGCTCTGACACGTTCCTTTGGACCTTTTCTCAGTCGGCTGCCACCGGGACGTCCAGAGAGGCACCAGACGGGCCGGAGGGTTCCGGCTCTGAGGAGGATCTTCCTGATGCAGGAACTTCCAGCCAGGTGGACCCCGGAGCAGCTGACGGGCTCTCGGCGCCGGATCTGACAGGTTCAGTCGGCGTGGAGCGCAGCGCTGACGCCGATGAGCCGCAGCAGGTTTGTGACCCGAGGCTGAATCTCAAGTATGTGCTGGTTCTGCTCCAGCTTCACCTGTGGGAGGAATTTCACCTTTGTTGAGATCTTCCTGGTCTGGAAGCAGCACGTTCCTCAGAGCTGCTGCTTTCTTTTCCTTCTGCTCATCTGAAACTGATTAGCAGCTAATTCTGGCGCCGCGGCGCTCAGCTAGCTTCCAGGAGCTGAGTCACAATTCTGAAAGTTTTGTTCAACTTGTTTGTCTGGAACAAACAAGAAAAAAAATCAGCTTTTTCTGTCTGAATCTGTTGAGGTAAGACTCTTCCTCTCCCCTCTTCTTCATCACCAGGAGACGGACGCAGCTGCAGAGGTCAGAGGTGAAACTGCTGCACTGGAGCAGACCGATGTCAGTCAAAGCAAGGCCACGCCCACCTGCGCGGAGGAGGAGGAGTCTCCTGCAGAGGTCAGAGGTGAAACTGCTGCACTGGAGCAGACCGCTGTCAGTCAAAGCAAGGCCACGCCCACCTGCGTGGAGGAGGAGGAGTCTCCTGCAGAGGTCAGAGGTGAAACTGCTGCACTGGAGCAGACCGCTGTCAGTCAAAGCAAGGCCACGCCCACCTGCGCAGAGGAGGAGGAGTCTCCTGCAGAGGTGGCGTAATGAGACAACCTTCAATCAGAGTTTGAGTCCTCCACGTTCACCAGTTGATGTTTTTGGTTGCAGGATCTCGGCCAGATCCCGTTGACCACCCCAGAACCAGTTCCTCAGGAGACTCCGCCCCCCACAGGTAGGGAAGACCAGACACGAGTTGAGGTTCCATGACCTTATGACCCCCGAACTCTGGAATCGTTCCAGAGCAGGATATTAGCGTTGGATCAGAGCGTTACCATGGTTACCATTGCTCCACATACCAAGTCTGAGCCTTTTTAAGAGTTTTCAAACATGAAACGTGTTCAAGGTTAAAGACTTTTTTTTTATGTCAGTTGATCTGAAGTTTCCTACTTTTAGAATCTGAAGATCCAGAGAAAGACGAGAAGATGGAAGAGCCACAAACTGAGGTGTGTGTGTGTGTGTGTGTGTGTGTTTTATAGTGTACATGTCTTTGTGGGTAATTTAACATTTTCTTAATCTTGATTGAGGTGACTCAGTTTGTGTTTGTCTTCTCTCCAGAGGTCAGAGGTCGCTGACCTCACAGTCCAGCCCGACTCTGAAGGGGAAACAAAGACGTCGCCAAAATCAGACGACCTCTCGCTCACCGACCTGGGTAACAACCATCACCGTGGTCACGAGGTTGATGTTTGTTTTCTGAAGGACGACCCCGTTCGTGTGGAAGGTCGAATGTCTGGAGCATCGTTGACCTTCAGTTAGTCAGCTGAAGGTCAAGACTTACTCCTGCTTTGTGTTTTCTGTGGTCAGTTTCAGAGGAACCGCCGACAGCGGGGGCTGAAGAACGAGTGCATCCGGGGGTCAGCATTGTCCTCAACATTGAAAAAGACGAAATGGATGAGCAGGAAGTGACAGAAGCACTTCCTGCCGAGGCCGCCGAGTCCTGCGAAGATGTGGAAACTCCCAGGAGGAAGAAGAAGAAGAAGAACAAAAAAGATTCAGATCCTTCAAGCACAAACGTCTTCATCTTAGAAGCGTCGAGAGATTCTTCCATCTCCAGTAAGAAAAAGAAGGACAAAGAGAGAGTGGGAGAGGTGGAGGAGCAGCAGGAGGAGGTGGAGGAGCAGCAGGAGGAGGTGGTGGTAGAAAAGAAGAGGAAAAAGTCCAAGAAAAGGAAAATAGAGCAAGATGAAGTACAAGAGAACCTGGCAGAGACTCCCGTCACTTCTCTGGACATGAGAAGTAAAAAGAAGAAGACGGAGGTGAGTGAGGAGCAGCCTGAGGAGGCAGAGATGTCTGGGAGCCCAGCAGAGGCACCACAGAAGAAGAGGAGGAGGAATCGGAAGAGGAAGAAGAAGCAGGGAGGGTTGGAGGTGGTGCAGTCCGAGGAGCCGCCAGCAGAGGGAGACATAGACCCAGAAAAGGAGCTGACAGGTAGAAAACTCAACTTTAATCCGAATTATCGAGGAGCTACAGATGCTTTTCTTTTTCTTCCAGATGGAGACGCTCCTCAGCTGCCCTCCATCCCAAAGAAGAGACGCTTCACGAAGAGGCTGAACAGCATGAAGCAACAAAGGCTCCTTTATCAACAGAAGAGCAGCAAGACATCAGGACACAAGAAGAAGTCAGTGTTTGATGCAGATAAGGAAAATATGTCGGTGTACTAAAGCTGATTTATCCTTATAGACAAAAACTGATCCAAGAGGACACGCCTCGACCTGATGCTGCTCAGGACCAGGAAAAAACATCAAAGAAGAAGAAGAAACCCAGCAAACAGCAGGAAGAGAACTCTTCAAAGGAGAACCTGCCACCAAAGAAGAAGAAGAAGAAATTGTTGCCAAGTGAAGATGACAGCGGTGTGATGAGCGAACAGACATGCGAGATACTTCCAGAGAAGAAGAGGAAGAAGAAGAAGATCAAAGCAAAGGAAGATGAAATAAAACCGAGCTCGGACGTACCTGCGGAGAAGAAGAGTGAGAAGCATCATCAGTAACCTGAGATTTCAGTCAAGCTAAAGGTCGAAATTAACACGTTATGTTTTAATTGCAGAGAAGAACAGATCAAAGGAGGCTGAAGAGGCTGCAGAAGAACTGGCTCCTCCCACTTCTACAGTAAAAATCCTAAAGAGATTCAAATAGACATGAATGTTCTGATGACGAATCTGACCAGATGTTTCCTGTGTTCCAGAAAAAGAAATCCAGGAAGAAAATCACCTCTCATTAACTCTGGTACGTGTGTGTGTGTGTGTGTGTGTGTGTGTTGTGTGTGTGTGTGTGTGTGTGTGTGTGTGTGTGTGTGTTCAGTTATAACAACTAATGGTGTTATTTTCTGCTTTCAGTTCAACAACAGAATCCTGATGTTTGAGCCCCTGAACCTTGTTTTTTGTTTCTTTTTACACTTCGATCAGTGTTGAACTACGTTGTTACAGCGCCTCTAGTGGACAAACTGATGAATTATATCAGAATCTCTGGGAAATGTTCTCTCCAGGACAGTGGGACAGTTATCAGTACTTGACATTTTGTTCTGTGCTCAAATACTATCGCTTTAAATCTAATTATATATTGGTATCATCAAAGGGAACCGATGCTATTGGACACCACTTTAGGGCGCCACCTATAGGTCACCTTGGATATTCTGTTTACTTTACAGCTCGAATCATTGAAGCTGTTTTCACTGTTGTTCCTTTTTTTTCATTTGTTTCTAATTTTCTTCCAGATCTGTGAAATTGTGTTTATGCTGATTTTCTGTGTAACCAGAGAAAACTGATCACACCTGTTTCCTGTTGCTGCAACAAATGTGAGAATAAAAGGTTCACTTTGTTACTTTCTGTCCACTTAAGTAATTTTGTTCATTTTTTATTGTTTACATCTTCTAGTTAAGGCGATAATCTGTAAACATGACAAATTATTAATCCGACTGTAACTGGACAACTGAAGTGCATGTGAAAGTCATCATCATCACATATACAGTATATTTAAATGTATTCATATCACCTCCCACCATCGTCATCACCATAAAAGATGTCGTCATCCTCATGACCATCATGTTCATCATCCATACATCACATCTACATTTCTCTTGTATCTATATCTGTAAGTATGCGTGTGTATATCTATGTGTATATCTATGTGTGTATGTGTATATTTGTATCTATGTATGTCTTAAGTGTGTGTGTGTGTGTGTGTGTGTGTGTGTGTATGTATAAATGCATGTGTGCAAGTACATATGTATGTGTGTATATATTTCTGTGTGTATGTGTGTGTGGATATACTTAGTATTTTTATGTATGTCTACAGTATATGGATATATGCAAGTATATATGTATGCATATACTGTATATGTGTGTGTATTTATATGTACATATATGAATCTATCTAGTATGCATATGTATCATTGTGTGTCTGTATGTATATGTCTGTTCATGTATCTTTGTGTTTGAATGTATCTACATTTGTATGTATGTCTGTGTGTGTTTGCATGAATAAATGAATGTGTGTGTATGTGAAAAAACTTTTTGTATGTATGTGTGCATGTGTCTATGAATGAATGAATTAATGTATGTACGTATGTGTATGTATTTGTATGAATGTATCTATGTCCATAGGTATGTTTGTAAGTACGTACGTGTGTTTTTAGCCATTGCCATGTACGTACATGTGTGTGTGGGTGTGTGTGTGCGTGTACCTTGCAGGTACCTTCGTCATCTGAGCGAAGATTGAAATGCGTACATGTTGCAGCTCGTCCAGCAGGGGGCGATGTTGCCACGGTGTAGATGAGGCACCTGCTGAGCTTTAGTGTTTCTGGTCGTTGTTGGAAAGTTCGGAGGGAGGAACCAGCTGGTCAGTCAGTCACCATTGACATTGGATTAAAACACATCCTGAATACCACAGACATCAAGAGTAACATTTCAGGTTAACCATGCTACTACGTCTGACATTCCTGGAGACTCGTCCAGATCTGCTTCCCCTGGCTCACCTGTGTGCAGGTAATGGCGTCAGTGCCAGACTCTCCTGGGCCATTTTTTTTTAGCATCATTACTTGAAGTTGCATTTAAAATTGCTTTACATTGAACAACTTGTAAACTGGCAACATACCGACATCCTTGATTAAGAGAAGTCTGTGGAGAAGTCTCATCTCCGGCAGGTCACATGATCAGGTCACATGATCAGGGTGGGCAGGAATGGATTCATCTGAGTCCATCTGTGTAAATACAGTGAGGGATACTCAGCACATCGTTACTCAAATGGACAAACAGTCGAGCATCCGCCACGCGGCATTCCCAGGAGCCTGATATTCCCACACTGGTTCATGTAATCAGTTTAATGTATATATCTGGACGTGGGAGGATGTTATTAGCCTTCCTCGGAGCCTCTCGGACTCACAGATGTTTCATGTGCGTATGGATCGTTGTCTATACTGCACCGGGTCATCACTGTGTCACCTCTCCCACACATTTTCAGGGAACTTTATTTTATGGACAGGTTGGGATGAGACGGAGTAGCTAGTCAGCGCCGGTGTTCTCCAGGAACAATGAGGAGAGACGAAACGGTCCTGCAGTCTACCCAGCATGCACTGCTGCTGCCCAGCCTCTCCAAGGACACCCGAGGGGTGCTTTTACATCACGAACATATGCAAAGGATTGTTCAAATAACCTTGAACATCAACGCAGAACATCAAAGACCGAGGAAGGTTCCAGGTTTTAAGACGATTTAAGAAGATTTGGAGAATCAAAATGTGAATCCCATCAAAACTATGAAAAAGTTATCAAAGGATGAAAGAGAAGCGAGGACGTGCTGAGGGATGAAAGGAGGAGCAGCTATCAACGCTAAACACTCGCAGAGAATCAGACCAAAGATCAGCTCCAGCTGCTCCAGCGTCTGATGATTCTTAGCATGTTTCCATAGCAACGGTGATGAGTAGACGCCTGAAAAATGGGAATCTGCCGCAGCTACCTGACCGGGCAGGTAAACATTCAGACTCACATGCTGTGTTTCAATAATATCACAAACTACTTGACAATTACCACAAAGTACTGCAGCAGTACTACAAACTACTACTTTAATGCTCCACACGACTGCCACAGCAGCAGCATTTACTAACTACTGCAGGAACACCACAAACTACTGCAATAGAACTACAAACTGCGCAGTGACTGGACAGAATTCCAGAAAGAAAAGGCATCAGCTGCATTTTGGATTTGGTTAATTTCCTGTCTTGCTGCCATGGCAACAGAACATGAGAAAGAAACCTGAGGGATCAGAGTGTTACTGAAACAGTCGGTGAAAACTGTTGCATTTCGGGAGTTGAGCTGAGACTGAAGCAAAGAGACAGTTTCAGACTACTTATTACATTAAAAATTCCTATTTTTCCAAAAGCCTCACCCGTAAAGAGTGGAGGTGGGCTCCTACCACCTCAAGCCAGCAGGGAGCGCCCTGGGGCGTAGCATGAAAGAGACCTTGAAGATTCAGTTGCTTGTGAGGTCCAATAAGGGTGAAAGCTCAGGAGGTTGAGATTAAAAGCATCAATCGACAGAAGAAACCTGTGGAACAACACGAGTGAAGCTGACCTCAGCCCAGCTACGCAACCACCACAGCAGGAAAAAGCTTCTTAAATCCTTCTGACAAATGGACAATTGAGAGAGAAATGTGTTAAAGATAGTTTAAAAGCTCCATGTTGGCGCCGAGCTACCCACAGGAGTTGCTTGGACCCGCATTCTGTAGTGTTTTTGGATCAAAGTCTCCAAAACACAAAGAAAAAAGAGGTCACGTCTCAGAGGAACCCTCGCAGAAGTTTGCCCAGGACTATGCTTTAAGTCCTTATAATCTGTTTATAACCGAGTTTGCAGACACTGGGAGTAGCTCCCGCCCTCAAACTAATCAGTGACCTTTGACCCAAGACACCTGTCCTCACTCTTGAGAGGAGAGGAGAGGAGAGGAGAGGAGAGGAGAGGAGGAGAGGAGAGGACAGGACAGGACAGGACAGGACAGGACAGGACAGGAAAGGACAAGCAATCTCACAGCCTGGATACTGCTGGGAGACTCATGAGCCGGTATACCTCAATGTTTTTGTGTGTCAGTGTAGTAGAGAGCTTTTCTGGGGAGGATTTATTTTTTATTTTAGTTGTCTCTTTATACATTCTAGGAAAGTAAACGTCAGGACTGCAGTGCTAAGGTACAATGGATCTCAATCTGAATGGTTCTGGCCAAGGTGTCAGAATGACACAGCAACAGCATCTTCAAAACCTTTCAAGAAAAAAAGCCTTTTTGGGGGGGAAATTTGTTTAAAGTGAAAACTTTTCAACTTCAAAAGAATCAGAGAGTCCAATAAATGTATTGTTTTAATTTATTTTCAAAAGATCATCATACATGGGTTGACAAGATGTATAACGACACACAATGATATCCAGTATGCAATTTACATATTCACAATTCACACAAAGCCTCTGGCAGCGTAATCCAAAGATTCTAAATACATATGTCCTGGTGTTCAGGCTGAGTTTTAGTTGGTCCTCGTGCACTCAGTAGTTAGTGCATTTGAAAACCTTGGAAAGGGATTTGCCCAGGAAGGAGAAGAACCTGGTGATCACACTTTTCTTTTTTCTTGGCATTAACAACTGTTTGTTAATGATCAACATGATTTGATCAACAACTACTGGCTCTTCACAGATGATTGAAAACATAACATTGTCTGGAGAGCCCAACACTTTGTAGAGCAGCTTCTTAATGTTCTTCTCCAGGTTCTCAAAGACTTCAGAGTCTGTGTAAAACTGCTCTTCTTTGACTCTTTCCCACACTATTTCTACCAGGTTGTTGATTAGATCATAGGCTGTCATTGGCAGCACCTGTGCATCCGAGCACACCGTGAAAACTACCTTTTTGATGACAAACTTCAAATACGATTTGTTTTTAGCTCGCTGTGCCTCTTGGCGAGCTACGTCGTCATCACTTCTGACTGGTTCTGGCAACTTGTTAATCCCAGAGCGGTCCACATAAGGCACCGTCACCCTGTCAATGACCCACTTTACCTGAGTCTTCAGGTACCAGTTCATTAAACCCATAAAGACCCATGCTTTGCTCCTAATGTCTGCATGGACCTCACTCGGATCTTCCCTCTCAACTGTGGGAGAAGGATCTTCTGGTACTGAGTGATGGTAAATTTCATTACTCAGTTCTTGGTTGAAATCCAAGACTTTGTTCCCACACAAGTCTGTGAACACCTGGACTAAGGCATCCTCACATTCAGTATTGTGATCTTCCTGATCCAGAAACTGGGATGAAAGTTTCTCCAGGATCGTCTCTACTGAGTCACTCTTGGCTTTAGCCTGTTTGGGATGTTTTTTCTTCAGTTTAGCAAATATTCGCATTAGGCAAACTTTGGCAAAACACTTAGCAAAAAACGATTTGATTTTTTTCACAGCAGGTTTGACAGCTATTGTTTCTGATCTTGTCTCAGAGAAGGTGCGTATTTCTTCAGCTACTATTTTAATTTCCTCCGATATTTCACGATGCAAGTCCTTACATTCATCTTCTGGAAGATCTACCATCAGAGGACTGAAGATATCCCTAAACTCATAATTGATTTCCTTCCTGATCCCCTCTGCAATGGGTGATTTTATGTCCTCGTCCAGTAAAAGATCTCTTGAACTTAGTGTGCATTCACTAATTTTATGTGGACGAGGGCCAATAAAAGTCTTGATCTCATCTGAAAACTTTTTGAAAATCTCCACAAACTGGACAATCATGGCATTGATTCTGGAGATCGGGGTGATTCGCTGGTTGGCTACTTTTTCACTGCTGGAATATGAATGGTTCAGGTTAGCTTTCACCTCCTTTTGAATTGTGTCCGTCAAGGTCCGAATTCCATCAGTGTCGACTTCATCTTGAATTCCCAAAGCTTCTAGTATTGTCTGAGAAAGATTTTCTTCCAGCTTGGTCAGGACACTCTCCTCAGATGTGGGTGTGTGAGACATCAAAGTTGATACAACGGAGTTGGATAGAGCTGCAATGATTTCTAGAATCAACTCTGCCACTAAAATTGTTGTAGCATCGTCAGGACGACCATGAATAAAGGACTCCCACTGTTCTACGGTTGTTCTTTCCAGGAAGGAGCGAATAAGTGGATGAACTTTGTCCATGGCAAATTCATTTGCATGTAGTGTGTAGCTCATATTTGTTGGACTGCTTGTGAATCTATTAAATATTCAGTTGTTTATTTTAGCCAACATACATTTAAAATGTACGATTGTATTGTTGTATCAAAGCACCAAATGTTTAGTACTTCAAAGCCAATTCACCATAGCATACATTAAAGCCTCTTTAAACATATCAGTTAATATATTAACGTTAATTTCCCCCATGAAAGGCAGTTTCCTCCTTTCATTCTCTGTCATTCCTCTAGAGTTACAGTCTGCTCCAAGCTAATCAGAACACTCTTGCATACCTGTGTCTTCCCTTTGCTCGTCAGCCCAATCTAGCACACCTGTTCAGATCTCAATTATCTAAACCCCCTCCCTATTCACTACTCGCCACATGGGGGACTTGGATTGAGTGAACTACGTAGCGCACTGAATTTAAAATGATCTTTCGGACACTATGGCACACGTAAAATAACGTCATGGTGTCGCATAATAATTATGACCCCGGTCGAAGGTAAAAATGGCCAAGTCCATTTAATTATTTTTAACACACCCCAATACATTCAGCGGCCGTATTTTAGAAATGCAATATTTTACGCTAAAATTAACTTTAGATAGTAAAATAAAATATCAATGTCCATAATGATAAAATAACAATTACCCCCTTGTATTATGCTACGGGTCAATTTGACCCGTTTTGGTTTTTGTGTTGATCAAAGTACTGGTTATCTTTGGTTTTTCTTCATGAAATTTTGTGACTTTTCCTCATCTAGGGTCATGAATTGGTGTGTAAAATTTGGACACTGTGGTGTTTAGTGGAATGTCTGTGCAGAGTTTGAATATGAATATTATGTTGCGGGTCATTTTGACCCGGACACTTTTATGTGAGTAAGTAGCAGTAAATATCCAAAATAAACATGCCTTTTGATGTCCTTCTGATCTACATCAAAGAGTATTGTGCTGTGATGTACATTTAATTGTATTTTGACTGCCAGAGACCCAGGTGCATCGAGGAGGGACTTTCTCTCCCTTTTTCTTGTCACTTTTCTTATGCCATCTCGTTGACCAACACACCAAAAATGAGCTCCAGAACGTTTACAGCTGAAGAAGCTTTATCACAGATTTTGAACTCAGACACTGATGCAGAGGAAGAGGTTTCAGAGACAGAGGATATTTCAGAGACCGAGGACAATGTAACTGATGATCCAGATTTTCAATTTTCTGATGATGAGGAGGATTCAGAGGATGAGCCTGCCGTTGTCTCTCCATTGGATGAAAGCCAAGGAATGCAGCAATCATCATCCACAGAGGAGACATGGGCATCTAAAGATGGTAAAATAAAATGGTCAACATCACCACACCAAAGCCGAGGTAGACTGTCATCTTCCAATGTCATCAAAATGACTCCCGGTCCTACAAGATTTGCTGTCACACGAGTTGATGATATCATATCAACATTTCAGCTCTTCATATTCCCACCAATTGAGAAGATCATACTGGAAATGACCAACTTGGAGGGGAGGCGTGTATTTCAGGAGAAATGGAAGCCACTGGATCAGACTGACTTGCATGCTTACATCGGAATTCTGGTATTAGCTGGAATGTACAGGTCAAAGGGAGAAGCAACTTCAAGTCTATGGGATGAAGAGTATGGAAGGCCAATCTTTCGAGCAACAATGTCTCTGGAGACATTTCACATGATATCTCGTGTGATCCGATTTGACAACCGTGAAACCAGAGCTGGTCGTCGTGAAAGAGACAAACTAGCTGCAATTAGAGATGTATGGGATAAATGGGTTGAAATTCTACCTTTGTTGTACAATCCTGGTCCACATGTTACTGTAGATGAGCGCCTTGTTCCATTTAGGGGGCGCTGTCCTTTCAGACAGTACATGCCCAGTAAGCCTGCCAAGTATGGCATCAAAATGTGGGCGGCCTGTGATGCAAAATCCAGCTATGCATGGAATATGCAAGTGTATACTGGAAAGCTACCTGGAGGAGCATCTGAGAAGAATCAGGGGATGCGTGTGGTGCTGGAGATGAGTGAAGGGTTGCAAGGTCATAACATCACATGTGACAACTTCTTTACATCCTACCGCCTTGGAGAAGAACTTCACAAGAAAAAGCTGACTATGTTGGGAACAGTCAGAAGAAATAAGCAAGAACTTCCCAGTGAAATTCTTAAGATGCAGGGCAGACCTCTGCATTCCTCAGTATTTGTTTTCACGGAGAAAGCAACAGTTGTTTCATACTGCCCAAAGAGAAACAAGAATGTTCTTGTAATGAGCACAATGCACACAGATGCATCTCTGAGCACAAGAGAAGACATGAAGCCACAAATGATCCTCGATTACAACTCCACCAAAGGAGGAGTTGACAATCTGGACAAAGTCACAGCAACATACAGCTGCCAGCGCAAGACTGCCCGTTGGCCCTTGGTGATTTTCTACAACATTGTGGATGTGTCTGCTTACAATGCCTATGTTCTGTGGACTGAAATCAACCAGCAATGGAATGCCGGGAAATTGTACCGACGTCGGCTTTTCCTGGAAGAACTCGGCAAAGCACTCGTCACTCCCATGATCCAGAGGCGAGCCAGGCCAGCCCGATCCTCAGCAGCGGCAGCTGTCATTGAAAAGGTCAAGATGGGGTCATCCAGCCAATCTGCAGTGGATCCAGTGGACACAGGTGTAAAGAAATGGAAAAGATGCCAGGTCTGTCCCTCCCGAGATGACATCAAAACAAGTACCTCTTGTGTGAAATGCAAGAGTTATATCTGCAGAAAGCACACAGTTACATTCTGTCCATCATGTGGAGAGCATTGAAATGTTGAATTTGGAAAATGTGAAAAAAGGGGCAAGTTAAATGGAAAAAAAAATTCATAGGGAAAAACTTGAACAAAATAGTTCCTAAATATAGTGTTGAAATTAAAATGTATTGTTATGTCTCTTTTCTGAATGTTCATATATTCTAAAATAAAGTTGTTGTTGGTTTAAACTGTTTTTTGTCTGTTTTGAATGGATTTACACAGTACGGGTCAAAATGACCCGCAACATAATTATTGTAATTTTTTTTCAACATAATACAAGGGTTAATACGTGAAATAATTAGTGTCCCTTGACATTTTCAAGACTGATGGCACTTTCTCAAGTTATATTCCGCTGTTGTAAAAACATTTAATAAAGCAATTTTTCATCAAGAAATGGATCCAGAGCTACTTTTCATCTTTGTAAATATTCTTTTACTGAGATCCTGTCGCCTGGTGAGGAACAGACAATTTTGAAGAACAATTTAAAGTGAGGGAGGGGGGGGAAACAGTGTAGGTTGATTTTTTTTTTTTTTTCACATTTATGTTGTAATATTTTAAGATGACAATATTGGACCCCTACTGAAAGAAAACAATTGTAAACTACACATTGAGTTCTTATTTCCCAAAAATTTCATATATCAAACTGCACAGTGGAAATTACCTTAAAAAAAAAAAAGGTCATGTGATACCATCAAGGCTGATGGGATACATTTCTGAGTTAGGGTACATCGGTTGTACACTACTTTTTCCAGTGCATTGTGGGATACATTGAGTGCACTGCATCGGGTCGAGCAAATGCTCACGAAGAATTCGGACATAATTTCAAAATGGCGTACACACTCTTGAGTGCACTATGAGGGTATAGGGGGTGGTTTCAGACACAGCGCTTGTAGATTGTTTGCGATCCCGTGCCCGATTCTCTAGCGTTATTTTTCGGGCCGATTTCTTGGTTTTGACCCTGCCTGTCCTGGTAAACTAGTCATTCTTCCATTTGACCAAGACTGTGCCTGCTCTCTGCCCATTTCCATTTGCCTTAAGGAGGTGGGTAGTGGGGGGAGGAGAGGATAGGCCGGTATACCTCAATGTTTTTGTATGTCGGTGTAGTAGAGAGCTTTTCTGGGAAGGATTCATTTTTTATTTTAGTTTTTTTTAATATATTGTAGGAAAGTAAACGTCAGGACTGCGGTGCTAAGGCACAATGGATCTCAATCTGAATGGTTCTGGCCAAGGTGTCAGAATGACACAGCAACAGCATCTTCAAAACCTTTCAAGAAAAAAAGCCTTTTTGGGGGGGAAATTTGTTTAAAGTGGAAACTTTTCATCTTCAAAAGAATCAGGGAGTCCAATAAATGTATTGTTTTAATTTATCTTCAAAAGTTCATCATACATGGGTTGACAAGATGTATAACGACACACAATGATATCCAGTATGCAATTTACATATTCACAATTCACACAAAACCTCCGGCAGCTTATCCAGGTAACTGTAAATTTTCAGGTGAGCTTATACCCCGGTATTCATGGTACTCGCTAGTGTACATTTGGACACATCTGTCGCATCCTCAGAAAGACCAGAAGTTTCCTGCTCGCTCTTGCAGCCCATGAAATTGTCTACCCCTCAGTGTGACACACCCTACCATCACCAGATTTACCACTCATATAATCATCACAGTGGTGCTGGCAAGTTCCTCACAAGAAGCGCGTACTCCAAAGATTCTAAATACATATGTCCTGGTGTTCAGGCTGAGTTTTAGTTGGTCCTCGTGCACTCAGTAGTTAGTGCATTTGAAAACCTTGGAAAGGGATTTGCCCAGTGAGGAGAAGAACCTGGTGATCACACTTTTCTTTTTTCTTGGCATTAACAACTGTTTGTTAATGATCAACATGATTTGATCAACAACTACTGGCTCTTCACAGATGATTGAGAACATAACATTGTCTGGAGAGCCCAACACTTTGTAGAGCAGCTTCTTAATGTTCTTCTCCAGATTCTCAAAGACTTCAGAGTCTGTGTAAAACTGCTCTTCTTTGACTCTTTCCCACACTATTTCTACCAGGTTGTTGATTAGATCATAGGCTGTCATTGGCAGCATCTTTGCATCCGAGCACACCGTGAAAACTACCTTCTCGATGACAAACTTCACATACAATCTGTTTTTAGCTCGCAGTGCCTCTTGTCGAGCTATGTTTTCATCACTTCTGACTGGTGCTGGCAACTTGTTCATCCCAGAGCGGTTCACATAAGGCACCGTCACCCTGTCAATGACCCAGTTTACCTGAGTCTTCAGGTACCACTTCATTAAACCGATAAAGACCCATGCTTTGCTCCTAATGTCTGCATGGACTTCACTCTGATCTTCCCTCTCAACTGTGGGAGAAGGATCTTCTGGTACTGAGTGATGGTAAATTTCATTACTCAGTTCTTGGTTGAAATCCAAGACTTTGTTCCCACACAAGTCTGTGAACACCTGGACTAAGGCATCCTCACATTCAGTATTGTGATCTTCCTGATCCAGAAACTGGGATGAAAGTTTCTCCAGTATCGTCTCTACTGAGTCACTCTTGGCTTCGGCCTGCTTGGAATGTTTCTTCTTCAGCTTAGCAAATATGCGCATTAGGCAAACTTTGGCAAAACTCTTTGCGAAAAACGACTTGATTTTTTTCACAACAGGTTTGACAGCTAATGTTTCTGATCTTGTCTCAGAGAAGGTGCGTATTTCTTCAGCTACTATTTTAATTTCCTCCGATATTTCACGATGCAAGTCCTTACATTCATCTTCTGGAAGATCTACCATCAGAGGACTGAAGATATCCCTAAACTCATCATTGATTTCCTTCCTGATCTCCTCTGCAATGGGTGATTTTATGTCCTCGTCCAGTAAAAGATCTCTTGAACTTAGTGTGCATTCACTAATTTTATGTGGACGAGGGCCAATAAAAGTCTTGATCTCATCTGAAAACTTTTTGAAAATCTCCACAAACTGGACAATCATGGCATTGATTCTGGAGATCGGGGTGATTCGCTGGCTGGTTACTTTTTCACTGCTGGAATGTGAATGGTTCAGGTTAGCTTTCACCTCCTCCTTTTGAATGATGTCCGTCAAGGTCTTAATTTCATCAGTGTCTACTTCATCTTGAATTCCCAAAGCTCCTGTTATTGTCTGAGAAAGATTTTCTTCCAGCTTGGTCAGGACACTCTCCTCAGATGTGGGTGTGTGAGACGCCAAAGTTGATACAACGGAGTTGTACAGAGCTGCAATGATTTCTAGAATCAACTCTGCCACTAAAATTGTTGTAGCATCGTCAGGACGACCCTGAATAAAGGACTCCCACTGTTCTACGGTTGTTCTTTCCAGGAAGGAGCGAATCAGTGGATGAACATTGTCCATGGCAAATTCATTTGCATGTGGTGTGTAGCTCATATTTGTTGGACTGCTTGTGAATCTATTAAATATTCAGTTGTTTATTTTAGCCAACATACATTTAAAATGTACGATTGTATTGCTGTATCAAAGCACCAAATGTTTAGTACTTCAAAGCCAATTCACCATAGCATACATTAAAGCCTCTTTAAACATATCAGTTAATATATTAACGTTAATTTCCCCCATGAAAGGCAGTTTTCTCCTTTCATCATTCTGTCATTCCTCTAGAGTTACAGTCTGCTCCAAGCTAATCAGAACACTCTTGCATACCTGTGTCTTCCCTTTGCTCGTCAGCCCAATCTAGCACACCTGTTCAGATCTCAATTATCTAAACCCCCTCCCTATTCACTACTCGCCACATGGGGGACTTGGATTGAGTGAACTACGTAGCGCACTGAATTTAAAATGATCTTTCGGACACTATGGCACACATAAAATACGTCATGGTGTCGCATAATAATTATGACCCCGGTCGAAGGTAAAAATGGCCAAGTCCATTTAATTATTTTTAACACACCCCAATACATTCAGCGGCCGTATTTTAGAAATGCAATATTTTACGCTAAAATTAACTTTAGATAGTAAAATAAAATATCAATGTCCATAATGATAAAATAACAATTACTTAATACGTGAAATAATTAGTGTCCCTTGACATTTTCAAGCCAAGACGTGATGGCACATTCTTAAGTTATATTCCGCTGTTGTAAAAACATTTAATAAAGCAATTTTTCATCAAGAAATGGATCCAGAGCTACTTTTCATCTTTGTAAATATTCTTTTACTGAGATCCTGTCGCCTGGTGAGGAACAGACAATTTTGAAGAACAATTTAAAGTGAGGGGGGGGGGGGGGGGGCAGTGTGGTGGTTGATTTTTTTTTTTTTTTTTTTTTTTTTTACACATTTACGTTGTAATATTTTAAGATGATAATATTGGACCCCTACTGAAAACAATTGTAAACTACACATTGAGTTCTTATTTCCCAAAAATGTCATATATCAAACTGCACAGTGGAAATTACCTTTTTTTTAAAAAAAAAAGGTCATGTGATACCGTCAAGGCTGATGGGATACATTTCTGAGTTAGGGTACATCGGTTGTACACTACTTTTTCCAGTGCAGTGTGTGGATACATTGAGTGCACTGCATCGGGTCGAGCAAATGCTCACGAAGAATTCGGACATAATTTCAAAATGGCGTACACACTCTTGAGTGCACTATGAGGGTATAGGGGGTGGTTTCAGACACACGCGCTTGTAGATTGTTTGCGATCCCGTGCCCGATTCTCTAGCATTATTTTTCGGGCCGATTTCTTGTTTTGACCCTGCCTGTCCTGGTAAACTACTCATTCTTCCATTTGACCAAGACTGTACCTGCTCTCTGCCCGTTTCCGTTTGCCTTAAGGAGGTGGGAAGTGGGGGGAGGAGAGGATAGGCAAGTATACATCAATGTTTTTGTATGTCGGTGTAGTAGAGAGCTTTTCTGGGAAGGATTTATTTTTTATTTTAGTTTAAAAAAAAATATATTGTAGGAAAGTAAACGTCAGGACTGCGGTGCTAAGGCACAATGGATCTCAATCTGAATGGTTCTGGCCAAGGTGTCAGAATGACACAGCAACAGCATCTTCAAAACCTTTCAAGAAAAAAAGCCTTTTTGGGGGGGACATTTGTTTAAAGTGGAAACTTTTCATCTTCAAAAGAATCAGGGAGTCCAATAAATGTATTGTTTTAATTTATCTTCAAAAGTTCATCATACATGGGTTGACAAGATGTATAACGACACACAATGATATCCAGTATGCAATTTACATATCCACAATTCACACAAAACCTCCGGCAGCTTATCCAGGTAACTGTAAATTTTCAGGTGAGCTTATACCCCGGTATTCATGGTACTCGCTAGTGTACATTTGGACACATCTGTCGCATCCTCAGAAAGACCAGAAGTTTCCTGCTCGCTCTTGCAGCCCATGAAATTGTCTACCCCTCAGTGTGACACACCCTACCATCACCAGATTTACCACCCATATAATCATCACGGTGGTGCTGGCAAGTTCCTCACAAGAAGCGCGTAATCCAAAGATTCTAAATACATATGTCCTGGTGTTCAGGCTGAGTTTTAGTTGGTCCTCGTGCACTCAGTAGTTAGTGCATTTGAAAACCTTGGAAAGGGATTTGCCCAGTGAGGAGAAGAACCTGGTGATCACACTTTTCTTTTTTCTTGGCATTAACAACTGTTTGTTAATGATCAACATGATTTGATCAACAACTACTGGCTCTTCACAGATGATTGAAAACATAACATTGTCTGGAGAGCCCAACACTTTGTAGAGCAGCTTCTTAATGTTCTTCTCCAGATTCTCAAAGACTTCAGAGTCTGTGTAAAACTGCTCTTCTTTGACTCTTTCCCACACTATTTCTACCAGGTTGTTGATTAGATCATAGGCTGTCATTGGCAGCATCTTTGCATCCGAGCACACCGTGAAAACTACCTTCTCGATGACAAACTTCACATACAATCTGTTTTTAGCTCGCAGTGCCTCTTGGCGAGCTATGTTTTCATCACTTCTGACTGGTGCTGGCAACTTGTTCATCCCAGAGCGGTTCACATAAGGCACCGTCACCCTGTCAATGACCCAGTTTACCTGAGTCTTCAGGTACCACTTCATTAAACCGATAAAGACCCAAGCTTTGCTCCTAATGTCTGCATGGACTTCACTCTGATCTTCCCTCTCAACTGTGGGAGAAGGATCTTCTGGTACTGAGTGATGGTAAATTTCATTACTCAGTTCTTGGTGAAATCCAAGACTTTGTTCCCACACAAGTCTGTGAACACCTGGACTAAGGCATCCTCACATTCAGTATTGTGATCTTCCTGATCCAGAAACTGGGATGAAAGTTTCTCCAGTATCGTCTCTACTGAGTCACTCTTGGCTTCGGCCTGCTTGGAATGTTTCTCTTCTTCAGCTTAGCAAATATGCGCATTAGGCAAACTTTGGCAAAACTCTTTGCGAAAAACGACTTGATTTTTTTCACAACAGGTTTGACAGCTAATGTTTCTGATCTTGTCTCAGAGAAGGTGCGTATTTCTTCAGCTACTATTTTAATTTCCTCCGATATTTCACGATGCAAGTCCTTACATTCATCTTCTGGAAGATCTACTCTACATGAGGACTGAAGATATCCCTAAACTCATCATTGATTTCCTTCCTGATCTCCTCTGCAATGGGTGATTTTATGTCCTCGTCCAGTAAAAGATCTCTTGAACTTAGTGTGCATTCACTAATTTTATGTGGACGAGGGCCAATAAAAGTCTTGATCTCATCTGAAAACTTTTTGAAAATCTCCACAAACTGGACAATCATGGCATTGATTCTGGAGATCGGGGTGATTCGCTGGCTGGTTACTTTTTCACTGCTGGAATGTGAATGGTTCAGGTTAGCTTTCACCTCCTTTTGAATGATGTCCGTCAAGGTCTTAATTTCATCAGTGTCTACTTCATCTTGAATTCCCAAAGCTCCTGTTATTGTCTGAGAAAGATTTTCTTCCAGCTTGGTCAGGACACTCTCCTCTCAGATGTGGTGGTGTGAGACGCCAAAGTTGATACAACGGAGTTGTACAGAGCTGCAATGATTTCTAGAATCAACTCTGCCACTAAAATTGTTGTAGCATCGTCAGGACGACCCTGAATAAAGGACTCCCACTGTTCTACGGTTGTTCTTTCCAGGAAGGAGCGAATCAGTGGATGAACATTGTCCATGGAAAATTCATTTGCATGTGGTGTGTAGCTCATATTTGTTGGACTGCTTGTGAATCTATTAAATATTCAGTTGTTTATTTTAGCCAACATACATTTAAAATGTACGATTGTATTGCTGTATCAAAGCACCAAATGTTTAGTACTTCAAAGCCAATTCACCATAGCATACATTAAAGCCTCTTTAAACATATCAGTTAATATATTAACGTTAATTTCCCCCATGAAAGGCAGTTTTCTCCTTTCATTCTCTGTCATTCCTCTAGAGTTACAGTCTGCTCCAAGCTAATCAGAACACTCTTGCATACCTGTGTCTTCCCTTTGCTCGTCAGCCCAATCTAGCACACCTGTTCAGATCTCAATTATCTAAACCCCCTCCCTATTCACTACTCGCCACATGCCACATGAGGACTTGGATTGAGTGAACTACGTAGCGCACTGAATTTAAAATGATCTTTCGGACACTATGGCACACGTAAAATAACGTCATGGTGTCGCATAATAATTATGACCCCGGTCGAAGGTAAAAATGGCCAAGTCCATTTAATTATTTTTAACACACCCCAATACATTCAGCGGCCGTATTTTAGAAATGCAATATTTTACGCTAAAATTAACTTTAGATAGTAAAATAAAATATCAATGTCCATAATGATAAAATAACAATTACTTAATACGTGAAATAATTAGTGTCCCTTGACATTTTCAAGCCAAGACGTGATGGCACATTCTCAAGTTATATTCCGCTGTTGTAAAAACATTTAATAAAGCAATTTTTCATCAAGAAATGGATCCAGAGCTACTTTTCATCTTTGTAAATATTCTTTTACTGAGATCCTGTCGCCTGGTGAGGAACAGACAATTTTGAAGAACAATTTAAAGTGGGGGGGGGGGGAAAGTGTAGGTTGACTTATTTTTTTTTTACATTTATGTTGTAATATTTTAAGATGATAATATTGGACCCCTACTGAAAACAATTGTAAACTACACATTGAGTTCTTATTTCCCAAAAATTTCATATATCAAACTGCACAGTGGAAATTACCTTTTTTTTAAAAAAAAAAAAGGTCATGTGATACCATCAAGGCTGATGGGATACATTTCTGAGTTAGGGTACATCGGTTGTACACTACTTTTTCCAGTGCATTGTGGGATACATTGAGTGCACTGCATCGGGTCGAGCAAATGCTCACGAAGAATTCGGACATAATTTCAAAATGGCGTACACGCTCTTGAGTGCACTATGAGGGTATAGGGGGTGGTTTCAGACACAGCGCTTGTAGATTGTTTGCGATCCCGTGCCCGATTCTCTAGCGTTATTTTTCGGGCCGATTTCTTGGTTTTGACCCTGCCTGTCCTGGTAAACTAGTCATTCTTCCATTTGACCAAGACTGTGCCTGCTCTCTGCCCGTTTCCATTTGCCTTAAGGAGGTGGGTAGTGGGGGGAGGAGAGGATAGGCCGGTATACCTCAATGTTTTTGTATGTCGGTGTAGTAGAGAGCTTTTCTGGGAAGGATTTATTTTTTATTTTAGTTTTTTTTAATATATTGTAGGAAAGTAAACGTCAGGACTGCGGTGCTAAGGCACAATGGATCTCAATCTGAATGGTTCTGGCCAAGGTGTCAGAATGACACAGCAACAGCATCTTCAAAACCTTTCAAGAAAAAAAGCCTTTTTGGGGGGGAAATTTGTTTAAAGTGGAAACTTTTCATCTTCAAAAGAATCAGGGAGTCCAATAAATGTATTGTTTTAATTTATCTTCAAAAGTTCATCATACATGGGTTGACAAGATGTATAACGACACACAATGATATCCAGTATGCAATTTACATATTCACAATTCACACAAAACCTCCGGCAGCTTATCCAGGTAACTGTAATTTTTCAGGTGAGCTTATACCCCGGTATTCATGGTACTCGCTAGTGTACATTTGGACACATCTGTCGCATCCTCAGAAAGACCAGAAGTTTCCTGCTCGCTCTTGCAGCCCATGAAATTGTCTACCCCTCAGTGTGACACACCCTACCATCACCAGATTTACCACCCATATAATCATCACGGTGGTGCTGGCAAGTTCCTCACAAGAAGCGCGTAATCCAAAGATTCTAAATACATATGTCCTGGTGTTCAGGCTGAGTTTTAGTTGGTCCTCGTGCACTCAGTAGTTAGTGCATTTGAAAACCTTGGAAAGGGATTTGCCCAGTGAGGAGAAGAACCTGGTGATCACACTTTTCTTTTTTCTTGGCATTAACAACTGTTTGTTAATGATCAACATGATTTGATCAACAACTACTGGCTCTTCACAGATGATTGAAAACATAACATTGTCTGGAGAGCCCAACACTTTGTAGAGCAGCTTCTTAATGTTCTTCTCCAGATTCTCAAAGACTTCAGAGTCTGTGTAAAACTGCTCTTCTTTGACTCTTTCCCACACTATTTCTACCAGGTTGTTGATTAGATCATAGGCTGTCATTGGCAGCATCTTTGCATCCGAGCACACCGTGAAAACTACCTTCTCGATGACAAACTTCACATACAATCTGTTTTTAGCTCGCAGTGCCTCTTGGCGAGCTATGTTTTCATCACTTCTGACTGGTGCTGGCAACTTGTTCATCCCAGAGCGGTTCACATAAGGCACCGTCACCCTGTCAATGACCCAGTTTACCTGAGTCTTCAGGTACCACTTCATTAAACCGATAAAGACCCATGCTTTGCTCCTAATGTCTGCATGGACTTCACTCTGATCTTCCCTCTCAACTGTGGGAGAAGGATCTTCTGGTACTGAGTGATGGTAAATTTCATTACTCAGTTCTTGGTTGAAATCCAAGACTTTGTTCCCACACAAGTCTGTGAACACCTGGACTAAGGCATCCTCACATTCAGTATTGTGATCTTCCTGATCCAGAAACTGGGATGAAAGTTTCTCCAGTATCGTCTCTACTGAGTCACTCTTGGCTTCGGCCTGCTTGGAATGTTTCTTCTTCAGCTTAGCAAATATGCGCATTAGGCAAACTTTGGCAAAACTCCTTGCGAAAAACGACTTGATTTTTTTCACAACAGGTTTGACAGCTAATGTTTCTGATCTTGTCTCAGAGAAGGTGCGTATTTCTTCAGCTACTATTTTAATTTCCTCCGATATTTCACGATGCAAGTCCTTACATTCATCTTCTGGAAGATCTACCATCAGAGGACTGAAGATATCCCTAAACTCATCATTGATTTCCTTCCTGATCCCCTCTGCAATGGGTGATTTTATGTCCTCGTCCAGTAAAAGATCTCTTGAACTTAGTGTGCATTCACTAATTTTATGTGGACGAGGGCCAATAAAAGTCTTGATCTCATCTGAAAACTTTTTGAAAATCTCCACAAACTGGACAATCATGGCATTGATTCTGGAGATCGGGGTGATTCGCTGGCTGGCTACTTTTTCACTGCTGGAATATGAATGGTTCAGGTTAGCTTTCACCTCCTTTTGAATGATGTCCGTCAAGGTCTTAATTTCATCAGTGTCTACTTCATCTTGAATTCCCAAAGCTCCTGTTTTGTCTGAGAAAGATTTTCTTCCAGCTTGGTCAGGACACTCTCCTCAGATGTGGGTGTGTGAGACGCCAAAGTTGATACAACGGAGTTGTACAGAGCTGCAATGATTTCTAGAATCAACTCTGCCACTAAAATTGTTGTAGCATCGTCAGGACGACCCTGAATAAAGGACTCCCACTGTTCTACGGTTGTTCTTTCCAGGAAGGAGCGAATCAGTGGATGAACATTGTCCATGGCAAATTCATTTGCATGTGGTGTGTAGCTCATATTTGTTGGACTGCTTGTGAATCTATTAAATATTCAGTTGTTTATTTTAGCCAACATACATTTAAAATGTACAATTGTATTGTTGTATCAAAGCACCAAATGTTTAGTACTTCAAAGCCAATTCACCATAGCATACATTAAAGCCTCTTTAAACATATCAGTTAATATATTAACGTTAATTTCCCCCATGAAAGGCAGTTTCCTCCTTTCATTCTCTGTCATTCCTCTAGAGTTACAGTCTGCTCCAAGCTAATCAGAACACTCTTGCATACCTGTGTCTTCCCTTTGCTCGTCAGCCCAATCTAGCACACCTGTTCAGATCTCAATTATCTAAACCCCCTCCCTATTCACTACTCGCCACATGGGGGACTTGGATTGAGTGAACTACGTAGCGCACTGAATTTAAAATGATCTTTCGGACACTATGGCACACGTAAAATAACGTCATGGTGTCGCATAATAATTATGACCCCGGTCGAAGGTAAAAATGGCCAAGTCCATTTAATTATTTTTAATACACCCCAATACATTCAGCGGCCGTATTTTAGAAATGCAATATTTTACGCTAAAATTAACTTTAGATAGTAAAATAAAATATCAATGTCCATAATGATAAAATAACAATTACTTAATACGTGAAATAATTAGTGTCCCTTGACATTTTCAAGACGTGATGGCACTTCTCAAGTTATATTCCGCTGTTGTAAAAACATTTAATAAAGCAATTTTTCATCAAGAAATGGATCCAGAGCTACTTTTCATCTTTGTAAATATTCTTTTACTGAGATCCTGTCGCCTGGTGAGGAACAGACAATTTTGAAGAACAATTTAAAGTGAGGGAGGGGGGGGAAACAGTGTAGGTTGATTTTTTTTTTTTTTTTTCACATTAATGTTGTAATATTTTAAGATGATAATATTGGACCCCTACTGAAAGAAAACAATTGTAAACTACACATTGAGTTCTTATTTCCCAAAAATTTCATATATCAAACTGCACAGTGGAAATTACCTTAAAAAAAAAAAAAAAGGTCATGTGATACCATCAAGGCTGATGGGATACATTTCTGAGTTAGGGTACATCGGTTGTACACTACTTTTTCCAGTGCATTGTGGGATACATTGAGTGCACTGCATCGGGTCGAGCAAATGCTCACGAAGAATTCGGATATAATTTCAAAATGGCGTACACACTCTTGAGTGCACTATGAGGGTATAGGGGGTGGTTTCAGACACAGCGCTTGTAGATTGTTTGCGATCCCGTGCCCGATTCTCTAGCGTTATTTTTCGGGCCGATTTCTTGGTTTTGACCCTGCCTGTCCTGGTAAACTAGTCATTCTTCCATTTGACCAAGACTGTGCCTGCTCTCTGCCCGTTTCCATTTGCCTTAAGGAGGTGGGTAGTGGGGGGAGGAGAGGATAGGCCGGTATACCTCAATGTTTTTGTATGTCGGTGTAGTAGAGAGCTTTTCTGGAAGGATTTATTTTTTATTTTAGTTTTTTTTAATATATTGTAGGAAAGTAAACGTCAGGACTGCGGTGCTAAGGCACAATGGATCTCAATCTGAATGGTTCTGGCCAAGGTGTCAGAATGACACAGCAACAGCATCTTCAAAACCTTTCAAGAAAAAAAGCCTTTTTGGGGGGGAAATTTGTTTAAAGTGGAAACTTTTCATCTTCAAAAGAATCAGGGAGTCCAATAAATGTATTGTTTTAATTTATCTTCAAAAGTTCATCATACATGGGTTGACAAGATGTATAACGACACACAATGATATCCAGTATGCAATTTACATATTCACAATTCACACAAAACCTCCGGCAGCTTATCCAGGTAACTGTAAATTTTCAGGTGAGCTTATACCCCGGTATTCATGGTACTCGCTAGTGTACATTTGGACACATCTGTCGCATCCTCAGAAAGACCAGAAGTTTCCTGCTCGCTCTTGCAGCCCATGAAATTGTCTACCCCTCAGTGTGACGCACCCTACCATCACCAGATTTACCACCCATATAATCATCACGGTGGTGCTGGCAAGTTCCTCACAAGAAGCGCGTAATCCAAAGATTCTAAATACATATGTCCTGGTTTTCAGGCTGAGTTTTAGTTGGTCCTCGTGCACTCAGTAGTTAGTGCATTTGAAAACCTTGGAAAGGGATTTGCCCAGTGAGGAGAAGAACCTGGTGATCACACTTTTCTTTTTTCTTGGCATTAACAACTGTTTGTTAATGATCAACATGATTTGATCAACAACTACTGGCTCTTCACAGATGATTGAAAACATAACATTGTCTGGAGAGCCCAACACTTTGTAGAGCAGCTTCTTCTTAATGTTCTTCTCCAGATTCTCAAAGACTTCAGAGTCTGTGTAAAACTGCTCTTCTTTGACTCTTTCCCACACTATTTCTACCAGGTTGTTGATTAGATCATAGGCTGTCATTGGCAGCATCTTTGCATCCGAGCACACCGCCGTGAAAACTACCTTCTCGATGACAAACTTCACATACAATCTGTTTTTAGCTCGCAGTGCCTCTTGGCGAGCTATGTTTTCATCACTTCTGACTGGTGCTGGCAACTTGTTCATCCCAGAGCGGTTCACATAAGGCACCGTCACCCTGTCAATGACCCAGTTTACCTGAGTCTTCAGGTACCACTTCATTAAACCGATAAAGACCCATGCTTTGCTCCTAATGTCTGCATGGACTTCACTCTGATCTTCCCTCTCAACTGTGGGAGAAGGATCTTCTGGTACTGAGTGATGGTAAATTTCATTACTCAGTTCTTGGTTGAAATCCAAGACTTTGTTCCCACACAAGTCTGTGAACACCTGGACTAAGGCATCCTCACATTCAGTATTGTGATCTTCCTGATCCAGAAACTGGGATGAAAGTTTCTCCAGTATCGTCTCTACTGAGTCACTCTTGGCTTCGGCCTGCTTGGAATGTTTCTTCTTCAGCTTAGCAAATATGCGCATTAGGCAAACTTTGGCAAAACTCCTTGCGAAAAACGACTTGATTTTTTTCACAACAGGTTTGACAGCTAATGTTTCTGATCTTGTCTCAGAGAAGGTGCGTATTTCTTCAGCTACTATTTTAATTTCCTCCGATATTTCACGATGCAAGTCCTTACATTCATCTTCTGGAAGATCTACCATCAGAGGACTGAAGATATCCCTAAACTCATCATTGATTTCCTTCCTGATCCCCTCTGCAATGGGTGATTTTATGTCCTCGTCCAGTAAAAGATCTCTTGAACTTAGTGTGCATTCACTAATTTTATGTGGACGAGGGCCAATAAAAGTCTTGATCTCATCTGAAAACTTTTTGAAAATCTCCACAAACTGGACAATCATGGCATTGATTCTGGAGATCGGGGTGATTCGCTGGCTGGCTACTTTTTCACTGCTGGAATATGAATGGTTCAGGTTAGCTTTCACCTCCTTTTGAATGATGTCCGTCAAGGTCTTAATTTCATCAGTGTCTACTTCATCTTGAATTCCCAAAGCTCCTGTTATTGTCTGAGAAAGATTTTCTTCCAGCTTGGTCAGGACACTCTCCTCAGATGTGGGTGTGTGAGACGCCAAAGTTGATACAACGGAGTTGTACAGAGCTGCAATGATTTCTAGAATCAACTCTGCCACTAAAATTGTTGTAGCATCGTCAGGACGACCCTGAATAAAGGACTCCCACTGTTCTACGGTTGTTCTTTCCAGGAAGGAGCGAATCAGTGGATGAACATTGTCCATGGCAAATTCATTTGCATGTGGTGTGTAGCTCATATTTGTTGGACTGCTTGTGAATCTATTAAATATTCAGTTGTTTATTTTAGCCAACATACATTTAAAATGTACAATTGTATTGTTGTATCAAAGCACCAAATGTTTAGTACTTCAAAGCCAATTCACCATAGCATACATTAAAGCCTCTTTAAACATATCAGTTAATATATTAACGTTAATTTCCCCCATGAAAGGCAGTTTCCTCCTTTCATTCTCTGTCATTCCTCTAGAGTTACAGTCTGCTCCAAGCTAATCAGAACACTCTTGCATACCTGTGTCTTCCCTTTGCTCGTCAGCCCAATCTAGCACACCTGTTCAGATCTCAATTATCTAAACCCCCTCCCTATTCACTACTCGCCACATGGGGGACTTGGATTGAGTGAACTACGTAGCGCACTGAATTTAAAATGATCTTTCGGACACTATGGCACACGTAAAATAACATCATGGTGTCGCATAATAATTATGACCCCGGTCGAAGGTAAAAATGGCCAAGTCCATTTAATTATTTTTAATACACCCCAATACATTCAGCGGCCGTATTTTAGAAATGCAATATTTTACGCTAAAATTAACTTTAGATAGTAAAATAAAATATCAATGTCCATAATGATAAAATAACAATTACTTAATACGTGAAATAATTAGTGTCCCTTGACATTTTCAAGACGTGATGGCACATTCTCAAGTTATATTCCGCTGTTGTAAAAACATTTAATAAAGCAATTTTTCATCAAGAAATGGATCCAGAGCTACTTTTCATCTTTGTAAATATTCTTTTACTGAGATCCTGTCGCCTGGTGAGGAACAGACAATTTTGAAGAACAAATTAAAGTGAGGGAGGGGGGGGAACAGTGTAGGTTGATTTTTTTTTTTTGTTTTTCACATTAATGTTGTATTTTAAGATGATAATATTGGACCCCTACTGAAAGAAAACAATTGTAAACTACACATTGAGTTCTTATTTCCCAAAAATTTCATATATCAAACTGCACAGTGGAAATTACCTTAAAAAAAAAAAAGGTCATGTGATACCATCAAGGCTGATGGGATACATTTCTGAGTTAGGGTACATCGGTTGTACACTACTTTTTCCAGTGCATTGTGGGATACATTGAGTGCACTGCATCGGGTCGAGCAAATGCTCACGAAGAATTCGGATATAATTTCAAAATGGCGTACACACTCTTGAGTGCACTATGAGGGTATAGGGGGTGGTTTCAGACACAGCGCTTGTAGATTGTTTGCGATCCCGTGCCCGATTCTCTAGCGTTATTTTTCGGGCCGATTTCTTGGTTTTGACCCTGCCTGTCCTGGTAAACTAGTCATTCTTCCATTTGACCAAGACTGTGCCTGCTCTCTGCCCGTTTCCATTTGCCTTAAGGAGGTGGGTAGTGGGGGGAGGAGAGGATAGGCCGGTATACCTCAATGTTTTTGTATGTCGGTGTAGTAGAGAGCTTTTCTGGGAAGGATTTATTTTTTATTTTAGTTTTTTTTAATATATTGTAGGAAAGTAAACGTCAGGACTGCGGCGCTAAGGCACAATGGATCTCAATCTGAATGGTTCTGGCCAAGGTGTCAGAATGACACAGCAACAGCATCTTCAAAACCTTTCAAGAAAAAAAGCCTTTTTGGGGGGGAAATTTGTTTAAAGTGGAAACTTTTCATCTTCAAAAGAATCAGGGAGTCCAATAAATGTATTGTTTTAATTTATCTTCAAAAGTTCATCATACATGGGTTGACAAGATGTATAACGACACACAATGATATCCAGTATGCAATTTACATATTCACAATTCACACAAAACCTCCGGCAGCTTATCCAGGTAACTGTAAATTTTCAGGTGAGCTTATACCCCGGTATTCATGGTACTCGCTAGTGTACATTTGGACACATCTGTCGCATCCTCAGAAAGACCAGAAGTTTCCTGCTCGCTCTTGCAGCCCATGAAATTGTCTACCCCTCAGTGTGACACACCCTACCATCACCAGATTTACCACCCATATAATCATCACGGTGGTGCTGGCAAGTTCCTCACAAGAAGCGCGTAATCCAAAGATTCTAAATACATATGTCCTGGTTTTCAGGCTGAGTTTTAGTTGGTCCTCGTGCACTCAGTAGTTAGTGCATTTGAAAACCTTGGAAAGGGATTTGCCCAGTGAGGAGAAGAACCTGGTGATCACACTTTTCTTTTTTCTTGGCATTAACAACTGTTTGTTAATGATCAACATGATTTGATCAACAACTACTGGCTCTTCACAGATGATTGAAAACATAACATTGTCTGGAGAGCCCAACACTTTGTAGAGCAGCTTCTTAATGTTCTTCTCCAGATTCTCAAAGACTTCAGAGTCTGTGTAAAACTGCTCATCTTTGACTCTTTCCCACACTATTTCTACCAGGTTGTTGATTAGATCATAGGCTGTCATTGGCAGCATCTTTGCATCCGAGCACACCGTGAAAACTACCTTCTCGATGACAAACTTCACATACAATCTGTTTTTAGCTCGCAGTGCCTCTTGGCGAGCTATGTTTTCATCACTTCTGACTGGTGCTGGCAACTTGTTCATCCCAGAGCGGTTCACATAAGGCACCGTCACCCTGTCAATGACCCAGTTTACCTGAGTCTTCAGGTACCACTTCATTAAACCGATAAAGACCCATGCTTTGCTCCTAATGTCTGCATGGACTTCACTCTGATCTTCCCTCTCAACTGTGGGAGAAGGATCTTCTGGTACTGAGTGATGGTAAATTTCATTACTCAGTTCTTGGTTGAAATCCAAGACTTTGTTCCCACACAAGTCTGTGAACACCTGGACTAAGGCATCCTCACATTCAGTATTGTGATCTTCCTGATCCAGAAACTGGGATGAAAGTTTCTCCAGTATCGTCTCTACTGAGTCACTCTTGGCTTCGGCCTGCTTGGAATGTTTCTTCTTCAGCTTAGCAAATATGCGCATTAGGCAAACTTTGGCAAAACTCTTTGCGAAAAACGACTTGATTTTTTTCACAACAGGTTTGACAGCTAATGTTTCTGATCTTGTCTCAGAGAAGGTGCGTATTTCTTCAGCTACTATTTTAATTTCCTCCGATATTTCACGATGCAAGTCCTTACATTCATCTTCTGGAAGATCTACCATCAGAGGACTGAAGATATCCCTAAACTCATCATTGATTTCCTTCCTGATCCCCTCTGCAATGGGTGATTTTATGTCCTCGTCCAGTAAAAGATCTCTTGAACTTAGTGTGCATTCACTAATTTTATGTGGACGAGGGCCAATAAAAGTCTTGATCTCATCTGAAAACTTTTTGAAAATCTCCACAAACTGGACAATCATGGCATTGATTCTGGAGATCGGGGTGATTCGCTGGCTGGTTACTTTTTCACTGCTGGAATGTGAATGGTTCAGGTTAGCTTTCACCTCCTTTTGAATGATGTCCGTCAAGGTCTTAATTTCATCAGTGTCTACTTCATCTTGAATTCCCAAAGCTCCTGTTATTGTCTGAGAAAGATTTTCTTCCAGCTTGGTCAGGACACTCTCCTCAGATGTGGGTGTGTGAGATGCCAAAGTTGATACAACGGAGTTGTACAGAGCTGCAATGATTTCTAGAATCAACTCTGCCACTAAAATTGTTGTAGCATCGTCAGGACGACCCTGAATAAAGGACTCCCACTGTTCTACGGTTGTTCCTTCCAGGAAGGAGCGAATCAGTGGATGAACATTGTCCATGGCAAATTCATTTGCATGTGGTGTGTAGCTCATATTTGTTGGACTGCTTGTGAATCTATTAAATATTCAGTTGTTTATTTTAGCCAACATACATTTAAAATGTACAATTGTATTGTTGTATCAAAGCACCAAATGTTTAGTACTTCAAAGCCAATTCACCATAGCATACATTAAAGCCTCTTTAAACATATCAGTTAATATATTAACGTTAATTTCCCCCATGAAAGGCAGTTTCCTCCTTTCATTCTCTGTCATTCCTCTAGAGTTACAGTCTGCTCCAAGCTAATCAGAACACTCTTGCATACCTGTGTCTTCCCTTTGCTCGTCAGCCCAATCTAGCACACCTGTTCAGATCTCATTTATTTAAACCCCCTCCCTGGCACTCGGTCCCTGTCAGATTGTTTGGGATCCCGTGCCCAATTCCCCAGCATTATTCTGATTTCCTGGTTTTGACCCTGCCTTCTTCATTCTTCCATTTGACCAAGGCTTTGCCTGTAGGGTAGTGTATGGTGGGGTAGAGTAGGGTAGGGTAGGGTAGGGCAGGGCAGGGCAGGGCAGGGCAGGGCAGGGCAGGGCAGGGCAGGGCAGGGCAGTGTGGGGTAAGGTAGTGTAGTGTAAGGTAAGGTAGGGCAGTGTAGGTAACTGTTTTGTCGCAACAATATTACTGTTTTCACGCTGAAATTAGCCCGTTGATGCAATATTTTCTGATGCAGGTCAACCAACCTGTTTTTCACACGACCAACCTCCTGCTGAGAGGGGCATGGCTGGTTTTCCCTCCCATCGCCTCCTCGTCATCTCGTCACCTTTTCGTGCTCCGGAACACTGCGAGATGAACCAAGGACAGCACGGACGCGAGCGAGTCGAGTGTTGTTGCTCCGTACAAGCGGAGCTGAGCAGCTGGTGGAGCTGCTGATCCTGCCAGTGTGCGCTCACATTTGCGGATTTGCGGCTGCAGGAATAGAAGAACGATGAAGATGCTGATGAAGGAAAAGTTTCTGGTGACGAGAGCAGGAAGACGCGTGGATGAAGAAGAGCCGACAGGAGTGATGAAGGAGGGCAGGAGGGGTTGAGAGAAGCACCGGTCTTCCTCATTAAAAGCCTATCAGCCGGCTGCAGCTTGAAAAATGGAGCCAAAAGAGGAGACACGGTGGAGTTTTCGCATTTGAAGGTCGACTAAACGACCTCTCCGAGCTCCACAACCAGCGGTTAAAATTCACTCTGGCTGCGTTTTAACATGTAAATAAAAGGCGATAAAAATAAACACACTCAGGATCTGAAGGTCAAACACTCCCACACATAAATAATGAGCTTCTTATCTTCCTCCTGGCTCATTTCTACAGGAATCTGAATCGCTAATCACAGTTAGCATCCAGAGATGGAGCAGCGTATGTAAATGGAGAAAAACCCCTGAAAAAGTCCAGAAATATATTTAAAAAATTAAGAATGATTTGATGATTTGCCAGTGGTATTAAAATAATGGTTCAAAGGTGTTTTAAACACCCCTGAAATAAGTGACATCGGCAATAACAAGGCTAATTATGCTAACTATACTTCTGAATAAAGGAGTTTCAGATGATATCAGTCCGGTAAATTGCATATTTGACTGATTTATCATGTCCCCCATGTAACACAATTACCCAGGAGCCTCTGGGGCCCTGGCACAGGGTTGGCTCTGCTAACAGACAGAGGTGGGTGGTTTGCTCTGTGAGCCTGTAGCTGCGACCACCTGCAGCATTAAACTGGGTCTGGAACTC
Organism: Takifugu flavidus; assembly: GCF_003711565.1. NCBI lineage: Eukaryota > Metazoa > Chordata > Actinopteri > Tetraodontiformes > Tetraodontidae > Takifugu > Takifugu flavidus. The sequence continues at coordinate 4,056,813 of NC_079534.1, read as the reverse complement.
ACGATGTCACAAATGTGGCGGATTCTGCTGAGCTGCAGCAGCAGGAAGACTTCTGGGTGGTCGAGAGGCCGGAAAAAAGGGGCGGATTTAGCTGCTAAATTAACCCAGAGGCTAATTGATGTTATTAACAAAACAGAATTTTGCTAAACTCGCCGTCGGCAACAATAATCTGACTTTAAAAGGGATATAAGATATAACAAAACAAGAACAGTAAAGGACAGGAAGTCATCGGCCGCCGGTTCGCTCGCCTGGAACGGGAAAATCCCAGCAGAGTCGTGTGGGACCATAAATAGAACAAACAATCATCCAGCGGAATGAAGCACAAACCCGAGCTGAGGGCGCTTAAAGCCCAGACTGGCGACCAGATGATCTGTGATTAACCTCACTTTGAGGCAGCCGCACCTTAAGTAACGGTGGAGGCGGGGCTTATCCCCTCTGGTTGCTCTCGTGGTTGCCATCAAACATGTGGAGACATTGTCTTCGTGTCACACCTGTTTTTGGCTCTTTAGCGTCCCGAGGAGCGGCGCAGGGGCGACACGGCTGTGAAAGTCAAGCTGAACCCAACGCACGAATTATTCATTAGCCAGCAATTAAAAGTGGGCGGGACTAGAATACCAGCACCGTCTCCATGGAGACGATGGGAAGATTGCTGGATTAGCGTCGACACGCAGATACCGAATCACAAAGACCTTTGTCTCTGCATCACGTCGACACAGGTGTGTCACAGCGAAGGAGAAGAACCTGACTTCAGGTGGCACAAACGTTGCTCTGCTAAGATCAGCGTCAACATTAGCGTTACTCACCTGACACACAAAAGTCGTACACCTCCGCCAGGTCAGAAAACGTTGGACTGATGTCACCTGTTACCGTGGTTACTTGACTCAAGAAGATTTGGACCAAGGACGTCAGCAGTATCAAACACAAGGACCAGTTCTCGCCTGATTCCAGAACCGCCTCCACCGGGGCCTCTAACCGTGCGTCTGCTAATATACCTGACCTGTGATAAACCTGTGTCGCTGGAAGCCTGAGTGGGCGGAGCCTAGATGCTCTTGGTGTTGCACCTGGGATGGCCGTATATGCTGCAAACGTTTCCATTTACATTCCAGACAGAACATTCAATCGAGCGCTTCCCGCCCTGTGTGTTCCACCTCCGGAATTCTAACGGTTTACAGGACTGGATGCATCTCGCCGCCGAGCTTTGATTTAGGCTTTCCTTTATGTGCCGAGTCGGTTTCATTTGCGGCTTTAATCAGCGCCGCGGCCTCGCCCGGTCGGAAAATTCCCACTTTATCAAAGCTAAAATGAAAGAGACGGATAGCGAGAAAGTCAAATTCCACCTGCTGGGGAAATGAGGGCGCCAGCTCCATCTACGCGCCGCCGCTACACGCGTGAACAAAGGAACAAACATTTGATTTGGTTAAAGAGATCCGCTCAGAAAATACATTATTCATCGACTTCCTGAAAGCATCTCTGTTTGCTGGAAACAGGGAAACATCCACAGGTGATTCCTCACATTTACCCGCCTGCGTGTGACATTTACGACCTGCTCAGACGACATCAATAAATAAACGTGTGTTTACCCTCCGGATCTGGGATCGTAGGTTCGGTAACGTCAGGATGCTATTACAGGTTCCCGCCGCCAGGAGGCGCCGGGCAGCTAAAGCAGGAAACAACGTTTCAAGTTGACAGAATCGTTTCAAAATGAGAGAGAATGAAGTTAAAGAGCTAAATAAGAGAATGTGGCCATTAAATGACTCGACAGGTTTCAATCTGAGGTGTCACCTTAAGATAGAAGGACTCTGGCGGCACAGAAGGTAGCGTTAGCATTAGCGATAACGAGCGGGAGGCTTCTGTAGGTGTCGGATGTGTGAGGTGGGAGGTGCATCACACAGCAGATGAGGGGCTCCCGCTGGAAGAAGCCCCCATCGATGGGGCATCCGGACTGAGCTACTTATGGGAATGATCGAGTCCAATGGAACACAGCACAAAAAAGATGAGGCATCACAAAGAGGATCAAAGCACTCTCGAGAACATCACAGCACAAGAAAGACCAAGATGCAATAAAGAAGAGCAAAATAATAAAGGCTATCAAAGCACACGTTGTCGGCAGGACTTGTAATTCCATCGTGACATTAAACATCGTTTGTGTTGCGTGTTGCTCTGAAGGTCACCTGAAGGTTGTGAAAGCCTTGTTAAACATGGAAAAGACAGCGATGTTTGAGGGTTTAGCCATTAGCATGTTAGCTAACCTCGGGCTAACACACTGATGATGATGGACGGAGTAAGATGAGATAGGAAATTACGTCCTCTCGCTAATCTCATTCCTGATGGGAAAATGAAAAAAAGGCATCAGTGAGAGTAAGACTGTTAAAAATAGCGGCCTTGAACAGATATATTCGCCCACAACCACATCACAGGACTAAAAACAGGAAGTTGAGGCTTTTATTGAAACGCGACCTGATGATTGAATCACCTGTACATCACAGCTGGCACGTACACATTAATACAGTTGTAATTAACATTTGTAACTATGACGGAGGAACAAAGATAACACGACGGCTTTTAGATTAGCCTCTGAAAGCGCTAAAACGGGGCGTTAATTGTCCGTAATGAGCCGTTTGCTTGTTTCACTCGTCTCTCCTCGCAATTAACGCGGAACAACATCCATCAGATCTGGGGGGGTGGGGGGGGGGGGGGGGGGTGTGACGGGGTCGGACTCTCCTAGGGGCGGCGGGTGGGCTGACAATTGCAGAGTACACGCTCATTACTCATGTGTTTGAACTCAAACTCGGCAGTGACTCACATCTCCAACACCACTCGGATTACAAACCGTGGGTGGGCGAGATAATTACTCGCCGCCTGCTGGGGGGGGGTGCACGGTGCGAGGAAACGCTCAGAAAACGTCTCCCCTGACATCGAGCTAACGGCGGTTCAGCAGCTATAATATACCAATGTTCCTTTTTTTTAACAGGGACTGTTGAGTTGCCAGTTGCCTCAAAGGTTGCTGGTGCAAATCCCAAGTTTGAATGTCTTCCCGTGCTGAGGGTGTTCTCTCTGTGATGACCTCTGACCTCTGGACTTCCTGCCTCTGAGGAGGAGACTGGGACCAGTGTTTCCAGTAGGAGTTCAGTCCAGTTGTTATTCCAGCCACATGACCAGGACTCGAGGATCAGAATATTTCAGCTAGTTTTAAGATTAAATTACACTCTTCTCTATAAATGTGGGGGAAAGCAGGATTAATTCGAGCGTAATGATGGAGGGAAAGGATGATGGATGACCAGGCTGCTCCGCGCTTTACGGCTCACCGTTTTATCAGGTCGGGCGTCGGTTTCCTGCTAACGTGGCGCCTGGATCGGACTGACCTCGCCGCTCAGTCATTACGTTTATCAAAGCGAAGCAGCCGGAACGCGACGAAACCTGGAAAACATTCACGCTAACGACGAAGCAGTAGCTAACGCTAAATGATGATCCTGCCGATACGGCCCACATTTCCAATAGCTTTTCTTTCCGTTAACGTGTCCGCGTTGGCTTCGGCCGTTAATTCTGCACGTGTTAGCGTGATGACCTCTGACCTGAGTGGAGGTTTCAATCTGACGGGTGACGCAGCAGCGGGTGATTGTGTTTATCAATATTCAACACTTCATTTCGCCGTCTGTTTGGTGGAAACATGGAGGAACGGCTTGAGTTTGAGTCTAACAAGCTTCGTTACTGGGAAGATTCGTGTGAGGAAATTCATTACGCTTCGGGAGGAGGCGCTCACACAAACTCGGCTCCCCAGGAAGATCAAACGTGTTGGTCCTGTACATCAAAGGTGATCCGACACGTCAGTCATCAGCGCGCCTCTGATCACAGGCGACAACTGGAAGATTTAAACCAGCTTTTGCTAAGTGGATGCTAGCTCCTCGGGCCTTTTTCCACTGAAACGCCTGTGCTGACAGCTGCACGTCCCCCTGCGCTTCGGTCTGAAGCAGCAAAAACACGTACTGATGTGTGTAAATCGTCCTGTCGTGGTTGTGCTTCCGGGGGGGGGGGGGGGGGGGGGTCAAATGAATCTGACAAAGAAGAAGAAAAAAGCTCCGAAGCGAAAAACAGTCTCGCTATTCATCAAATTGGTTTTCTGTTCAGAAGCATCCGGACAAACTGGTGCGCGACCCTGATGTGTTTTTGTTAGCCGGCAATGCTAATGTTTGTATTGATCTGGCTCCTGGATTCCATCAAAAAACATCAAAGCTGTGCAACTGCTTCCAATTTCCCCCCATGGAAGCGCTAATTTGATGTGGAGAATTGTTGCTTCTTAGCTTCACCGACCAACTGGCAACATCTCGCTGCTTCGTCGCTGTCAAGATCAAAGAACGGGACAATCAAAGTGACTCGGCGTTTCCGTGGGCAACCAATCGAATGTTTGGCCTGAATTAGTTATGCAACCGAATTTCTGCCAACAAAGCAGTTTAGTCGGATTATGGGTGGAGTCGGCGTAAGTCGTAGCGCAAGCGCAGATCGCGTATGCTAGCTCGCCGTCCACATGCTCGCGCCATTAGACCGGCTACAGTTGGAGTTGTCTGTGCTGATTTTAGTCAAGCTACTTTATCGCCGACGAGAAAACACAAACAAGAAAGAATGATGCGCTTTGAAGTTTCGGGAACTTTGGTCATTAAATTCCCATCTGTGCTTGAGGGTTTTCAGAGTGATAAACAGCTGCCGTCGCTCCCTCCTCCGCTCCTCTTCCTCGCTCCGCCGGCGACGCTCTTCACACGTCGGAATCGGCTACATTTTCCAACATCCGGGCGTGTTCGGCTCGGTGGCTTCGTCCCGATTGTGGGGTCAGGAAGGACCCGCCAGACTGGATCAGAAGCATTTCAGAAGAGGCGCGTTAGCGTGGAGGTGGGAGACAGCCATCAGCAGGAGAAGCTTTGTTGTTGGGAGACTTTCAGAGAGCTAAAGCAGCTCCCAGCGGGCCGCTGGCGGCGCGGAGGAGGAAACTTTTACAATGGACAGACGCGAGGCTTTTAATGGAAAACTCGCTGAGAACAGGAGGGAAATCGCTCGGGGACAAAGTCTGTTTGCTGCCTTTCATGTTTCAGCGAAAGGAAGGAAAAAAAGGGTGAGAGGAAGCTGAAAAATCCTGGGAGCTGCAGAACACTGCGGGGGGGGCACTTTTCTGAGGGGAGCTGGACCAAACCCGATCACGGGAATTCTTTATTTCATCATCCCATCCAAAAAAACTCCTCACTATTCCCTGAAAGTGCCGTGTTGACGGAGCGGCGGACTGTCCTTTAATGTCCTTTAATGAGCGCTTCATTACCCCTCTGAGGAGCAGCAACAGGAGTCCTCCCGTCAAACGTTCCCTCTTCCCAAAGCAAACGGCCCTTTTTATCCTCGGACAAACGTCCTCCGCTCACGGAAAGAACACGTCCAAAAGGCGAGGAGGCGTGTTGACATGAAGTACAGATCAGAAGATGGACGAAACCGCCACATTAATAGGTTCAATATTTACATTTAGGAAACGACGCCACCTGTTTGTGCACGTTTCTACTTCCTGTCAGTCTCCGAGCGTCCAGGGGCGGGACAGGAAGTGACCCCCGCCCTTTAGCTAGATAAAATACTCCTTTGTGTTTTCCTCTGAGGTGTTCTGGGAGGTGGCCCGGCTGCTGAACGGGAAATCCGGGCTGTCTTCCTGTTTGACAGCCTTCACTTCCTGGTTCCGATACGTCTCTTTTCTCCGGTAGAGGAACCGGCCGGCTATCGCAAGGCCCGCCACCATCACAAAGATCGCCACGGCGATGACGCCTGCGGGACACCACACGGTTAGCCTCCACGTCTCAGAACCACTGGCGTCAATATGATGGATGAGAAGCTGCTAAAGTGACGCTACGAATATGTCGACGTGTGGCTACGCTAGCGACACCCTCTTGTTATACAGTTAGCCATAAAAGCTAGCCAAAGTTAGCCTTTTCAGTCGAACATACGGACCTCTCGGTGCTGGAAGCCTGCGGCGCTCGTTGGATGACAGCCGGCTTTCTGCGGCGTTAATCTCTGGTGCCGGACTTTTGTGAAACGACTGTGAAGTCCAAACACGATTTGTGCGTATCGCTCCCTCCTGCGGCTACGCTAAATTCCTCCTACCCAAAATCGGCCTTGTGCTGCTAATCTGACATCCACAGATTGTTGGAATTTCACAGGCTGTGACTCGGCCGGACTCTTGTGTTCACCGAATTTCATTATCCGGACAAAGTTTAGTCCAAATTGGAATTCTGAAAAATGGCTGAAGACAATTTCACACTGGATTACTGGACTTTGTGTCTGAATGTGAGGGTTCGTTCATTAGCTGCTTATTTCACAGAAGGTTTAAGAAGCTCCGCCCGGACGCAGCTAATCAATAAAACCACCTTTTCCTGGTGTAACGACCTTTACCTTTAATATCAATCAAAATCTAATCGATCCCTGATGTTTGATGAGAAGATGAGAGGTGGAAGTGGTGGAAAAAAAGGTCTTTGGGTACCTCCAATCAGAGCCGAGTCAGTCCTGACGGCATTGACTAAAGGCTGACCCGAACCCAAAGATCCCGACCGATCTACAGCAGAGACAGTGAGGAGAAGAGCGGAGAAGGGAAAAGTCAGGAGAGACTAAAGGAGGAAGCAGATTTAGGAGACAAAGATCAGGAAAGGGAGCAGAGCCGAGACCGGGTTCTGTTCTGCCGCAGCAACACCGATGAGCTGGTACAGACGAGGCAGAATCCCGTAGCTCACCTGAGCGTTAGCATCACGTTAGCTTCGCCTGACAGCAACATTAGAGCACGACTGGTTCAGACTGGACCCACCTGGCAGGAGGGGGGCGTCGTCCGCTGCGTCGGCGTTGGCTGAAGCCGAGGAGCCGCAGCCGGACCGCACCAAAGGCCCGGTGACGACCACGGGGCTGCGGTCCGGGTGGAGCAGCGCCGCTTTCAGTGGGTTGATGGAGTTAAAGCGGACAACAGAGAGGCAGCCGGTGAAGCCGAGCGAGGCCACCCGGGCCAGTTCTGGGTCCGACTCATCGGCTTCTGCAGAGGAAATGTAATAATTGATAATTGACAGATGTTGAGGAAACAGCTGTAAACCTCAGCGCGGTTGACATGACGACGGCCGGCGAGGACGGCAGGAACGCTGCAGCGACTCCTTCCTTCATCACCTCTCTCCTCCTAAATTCCTTCCGGGTCCATTAGTCGGGCTGATGGATGACGAGGTCGGTGCGGAACGACAGGAAATCTGCTTTCCCGCCGTTTCCGCGGCTCCTGATCCCATCGACTGCCAGCTCTACTTTGACGGGTCACTTTCCGACACGATGGGGTCGACGCGGCGCCGCTCAGAAACACGTGCGCTTTACCGAGACACGTGAGCGGGACCGCGTTAAAGCGGCGGCTGGAGTCAGATATAAAATCTCGAAGCACGTCGGCTGTGGCGGCTCGAGTTCCACGAAAACTCCCGAGTGCCTCTAGAGGAGAGACGCGGCATTGCAGGTCGTTAACAGACCGCCATCGTATCGTGGTATCACGCAAAGATCCCTGGTTCCTTCAGGAGCGTTCTAAAGACGGAATGAAAGGGGAGCGAGGATGAATGCAGCAGCTGCCGTTTTCCTCTTCAGGCCTCGCTCTGATGGAGGCTGCGGTCGTCACGGCGATATCAGAGTGCCGCGGCTGCAGCCTCTCAGCCTCTGGTGTTATTACCGCTCATGTTTCAGTCATCTCTGCTGGAGCCACTCAAAGAGAACACCATCAAGTCATGACGGAGCCAATTAGCGCCTCACCCCGACGTGCTTCCCGGCCCTTTTCCAGAACCGCGCGCAGGAGATCAATGAGGACGCGTCTCAAATCCGCCCCCCCGGGGGGGCGACGGTTCCTCTTAGAGGATTAAAATCTGCGCTCTGAATAATCGTACGGCAGAATTCTGTTTTAAACTCGGTGGTTTGTGGGAGCTAAACAGCCATGACGCACGTTCGAGCTGCACGTTTCGCCCCGTTCATCCGCCGCCCTCCTGTTGGAGGACAGAAGGCGACGTGTGTTACACCTGAATCTTGGCAGCATCACGAGGAGTCACGGGCAGAGTGATGCTCCGTCTAATCAAAGCACGTGAACACGCTCGCGGCTCCTCTTACCGTCAACTCTGCCCAGGACCAGCGACTTGACGGCTCTGAATTCTCCATCGGACGTCAGGTTGAATTCTTCTACGGCCTCCTGGTCCACCTGGAAGGGGAGAAATATTCCCTGCATGATAAACTGCAGGCATCCATCTTCAGCCGCTTTCTCCCTCGTGGGGTCGGGGGGGCACATGAAGCTCTACGTCTAAACCAGCGAAGGTAAACATGCTTCCGAACTGCTTTAACACGTTATTGCTGCCGTCATAAATGCCCAGAAGCTGCAGGTTAATGTCACCAAAACTGCGACCAACCAAAATCTGGCTTCCGTCTTCCCTATTAGGGTTTAGGAGCAGAATCCTGATTCCAGACGCGTTCAAGGTCGGCACCCCGGAAAAGGTCGACCCGTGTTCCAGAGAGTCGGGGTGCTCCCGTTCAGGCGAGCTTCGCCTCACGCACCATCGGGCTGCTGCTACGATGAGCCATTCAGCAGATTCAGACACCAGCGAGAGGCTTCGTATTTCATCGGAGGCTCTTTGTGAGTGTTCTGTCCTCGTGGCCGCAGGTGGTCGACGTGAGGCGAACGCGTTGCTTCCTGGATGGATCGTCCCCGTTTGTCCTCAAAGAAACCTTATTTCATAACCATAGAAGGCGGATGTTTGACGGCTTTACACGTGTTTGGCGCCTGCATTTCCTGTTAAACGTCCTTGAGTTTCCACCCGTGACCAGTGTGTTGTGGCCTTTTTACCTGCAGGGACACGGACGCCGAGCGCCTCCTGATGCTGACGCTGTGCAGTCGTCCGTCAGCCAGGTTCTTCGCTCGGCTCCTCAACACGTCCGCGTCTCTGCTGCCGTCCAGTTTGTACCTCAGCTCCAGATTATCTTTAAACACGGGAAACAGTGTCACAAATGCTCCATTCTGCTCTAATCTGCACCAAGAGCGTAAAGACGTTTAATCCTTCAAACCTAAATCCAAATTGTTTGGAGGGTTTTTGAGATTTTAGAGTTAATTCCCCGTCAATAACGGAACTAATCTGTCATTATTGCTCCTAATATACAGAAAATTAAGTGTGAAAGGGAAAGAAATGACAGTCTGTCCTTGAATGCTGATGAATTAAAGACTCAGAATCCCTCAGATTAATTAAACATTTGAGATTAACTGAAGCAGAGGTGGAGCCGGAAACCTCAACCAAGCAGAATGAAAGAAAATGTTAATTCCGTTTTCTGGATGGTAAATATTTGATGTCCAATAATGTCACACAAAAGGTTAAAAAACAGCTCAATAACCTTTAAATATATTCAACCATTAAGGAGCGGATAAAGGTTAACAAACAGGTCTTATATTCTGGGTAGAAGGCGCTAAAACCCTCAGAATAATGAAGGTTTCCCGGCCGCTCTCCTCCTCACCGTGTGCGTGGACGAGCACGGCGAGGTACTCTCTGTAGAACGAGCCCACGTAGAAGAGCACGGCTGGACTCTGGAACGTCCTGAAGCTCAGGGACACGTTCTCTCCTCGGAGCGAGACGTCAGAATGGATCGAGGACGGAGCGATGCTGCTGTTCCTCGTGAACTCCAGAGGTTCCTGGATGGTGTAGCTCACCGACGTTCCTGACTGGAAGCTGGCTGAGACCTCTGGAAAGACAGAAGATCGACTTTGTCAATGTGGAACGTGTTCGGAATACAAATAAAGTGATGGAGAGGTGACCGACAGGGAGGGAGGGGCGCATTGATCTCCCACAGCCTCTCACTAGGGGGCGCTAGAGGTGTTCAGCTTCACCTTTCCTGGGTACCAGAACTGGGCGATAACGATCACGGCTGTTCTAAAACTGCACACAAGCTTCTCATTTTTATCAACAGATAAATTAGGGACGCACGATAAAGAACTTTCTCAGCCGATACCAGTAAATGATGATTAATTCATAACGTGGATGAATTAAGATGTGGCGAGCGGTGACGCGTGTTTGCTAATTAATCTGACATAAATTGTACTGATGCTTGAAAGTCCTACATCAGAAATATTGAAATTCTCCCTCCTACTTCTGCATCCTCTATTTTTAAAGTTGTTTTGACTCTGAAGTTGAAGAAGTGGTTTTTTTTGCTTCTAAATAACAGATTGAGACAGGCGGCTTTAACCTCTGCGGTCGAGATTGTCCACAAACTCTCAGTAGATGCAAAGCAGCAGGAGAGGACGGAGGCAGGAAGTGACAGAGTGCAGCTCCTCATCAATGGCTGGACAGCTCTCCCACGGAGAGGTCGCTGCAGGTGGCACCACTGATGGTGTTCTCCACTCCAAATCCTCCTTTAGAATATCAAACACACCTTGGGGCCGAAGGCGGTTCCTCCAGACCTACAGAGCTGGGACTTTTCTCTCTCTCTCCGGCTCCTGTCTTCACCAAAAACTTTCATTTCACTTTCATTCCGGAGAGAAACGCCAGCCTGCCAGAACTCTGGATGTTCTGCAATAATTCGCTGAGGTGAGAAGCATTTTGGGGAGCGCAGACGTGCACATGAATGCATCTGCTGACATGCAGACGGTCAAACAGGCTCCTTCCCCCCCCCCCCCGGGGTCCTACCCTGCATCGAGAGGGGCGCGTTACAGGAACCGGTTTCTGAGAGTCAATAAATCACTTCAACTCCTACCTGTCTGACAGAAGACCCCAGCGTAGGCCGAGGGCCCACAGTCACAGTGGAAACCAGCTTCGTGCTCCACGCAGCGGCCGTGGTTCTGGCAGAAGGAGCCGTAGCTGCTGCAGTGACCCGGGCAGCCGGGTCGGACCCCCGGTGTGATGCTCGCCCTCTCCTCCAGGTCCAGCGTGACCCCGTTCAGCTGCAGCGAGCGGATGCAGCCCCGGAAGCCCTTCTGCCTGGACGCGGTGCCTCCTGAAACACAAAAGAACAACAAGAGCGTTAAAAAACAAGGAAGTAACCATCACGGCTCCATTAAAGCTAAGAACTAATGCTAACGCCCAGGTAGACGATGGCGGGACGGAAGAGGATTCGCGTCCACTGCAACAGCTGCACTTCCAGAATCAGATCCCTGTGGAACTCCTGATCAAAGAGAACAACCCTCTAACAGGGAGAGTTTAAGGTGGGCGAATGTGCTCACAGGGAATTCTGCAGGGAGACCAAAGAACAGATGAAAGCACCCCATTCCAGATAAACTCCACCCCAACCGGAGGAGAGACACTCAGCGGGACCTTAATGAATTTATCCACACATTCGTCCACCTGCGTGATGGGAAACTAATTATTGGGATCAAAGGCGACGCTTCTGCCAAACTCAGCAACGGGCTGGTAAAATGTGAGGAGTCTGTGGTTGACGGATTAAGAAAACAACTCATTAAAATCTGTGTGGTGCTTTAATTCCCCCTGTTGCTTCCTCTCATCCCACAAATACCACCGCGAGTGTTCAACACTGAACTTTCACCATGATAAACCGATTCAACTATCTAATCAGATTACTGAAATGACGCCGCCTGGAGTAAACGATCTTTTCCCCGGTCCTCTGTGGGTCCCTTCAAGGACACGGTGCATCTCTGTGAGGAATGTGGCTGTTGGGAGAGCAGAATTTAGCAAAATAACACCCACGTAGATCAGCAGCAGCCCCGGCTGCTCTGAACAGAGCTTACATTAGGATGATCTGAAATCAATGCCGCTGCTTTTCCAGGAATGTGTGAAGCCGTGATCAAAGCGCTCCTCTAAATCCTCTTAACAGCTGCTGCTTCCACACGCGGTGGCAGAGAGGAGCAGCCGAGGTGCAAAAACAATTTCCTTAAAGCTTTTACAAATATAGATTTTTGCCGCATGTGCATTCTTAAAAACCCCACGATGCCGTTACGGAGCTGGAGGGGGGACAATGGCGCAGATTATTAGACCACACAAAGCAATAACACGGCTTACTAATCATAACAATGGACTTCCCTGGCTCATAAAACAAGGCGGGATTACAGGCCGTAAATACAGCCCATTGAAATATGGCTTATGGATTTATACGCCGCCACACAGTAACTTAGAATTCAAACAATGGAAACAGTTTGCTTCACAAATCCAGACTCATAAACAATCCACGAGGGATTTATGAGAGTAAACAAGTCAGCGCTGAGGCCGTTAATCCAAATAAATCTGGGAAATACGGCCTGTTGAAGAGGAGGGACAGATCCTGAATACATTCCATTCGTCGCCACGGTGACGATGCACAGAACCGTCGCCGGGGTTTCGCCTTTACGTATTAATGTTGTTTACTTGGGTGCCTCCCCAGCCTGACAACACTGTACCAGCTGCATCATGAGAAGCACATCGATACATAAAGGGGTTTATTCTGTAACTTCCAGCTAAACATGCTGCGTGGAGCTGCTGCTGACCCCGGAGCAGCGGATCAGTTAAACACATTTGCCTGATCAATATTCTCCTCAGTTTCCCTCCAGCTGCTGCAGCTTCTATCTGGACTTGTTTATTTTCCCTCCGTGTGTTTACAGATATGAACCCAATATCTGCGGGATGATTACGGCTGCTAATAACTTATGGATTCTGAGACTCTGCGGAGCAGAGAACCGATGAGGTCATTTATGGATCAGGGGTGCCGTATTGATGGAGCTGGAGACAGTTTCCAGGTTCGGCTCCATTTCCAGATGGAGAACATGTCAGACTCGCTCACGCGTGCTTTATTTCTGACATGATTAGCGCTCAGTGGTCAGGAAAGTGGGACTCAGCACTTCCAGGTCAATACTGCTGATTTGGCAAAGAGCAGATCAACAAATGTTTACTTTCTTCTTCCAGAGTTTTCCAGATGGGATCCAGCAGAAACAGAGAGGCTCTGCTAATTAGTATTCACCGAGGATGTCGTGGTTATTATGCAGGGACCATGAATAAGGTAGCAATATTGTGGGGAGCTGTCGGGGTCTGAGCCGCACACACCAGCATGAATTATTAAGTAGAAGGAATAAGATAAATGTCACACACAGATGTAAAACCGCAGCCTAGCTAGACTCTCTGCTGAGAAGAGCTACTTAAAGAACCACGGGAGCGTCTGTCAACGATGGACCGGACAGGTGTCCACCTGCGCACGCCTCCCCACCTATGAACAGCTGGCTGTTGAGCTGCAGGTGGAAGTGCCCGTCAGCGGGAGCTTCCTGTGTGGCCGGAGCCAGGTCGTCCAGTCGAAGCGACGCCTCCTTGATGTTCCTCTCGGCCCGGACTCGGTGCCACCGGTTGTCGTTGAGCGGGACCGTCGAGCTGACGCGGACCTCCAGAGGCCCGTTGCCCACGTCGAAGGAGAAAAGCACCTGAGAGGAGGCTGACGGAGGCGGAGGAAGAGACGGAAACACTCTTTGTTAGGCGATACAAGGACGAGAAGGTCAAATCAGGCCAGTTCTGCTAAAAACGAAGAATTTCCAATCAGGGCAGCTTCATACAGATTAAGTCTTAAATGTGGGTTTTCCATATTTTCATGGACTTGCAGGTTTCTCTGAGGCGTCACTCTAATCCGGATTAACTCTCACCCTCACTTCTACTCACAGCTCAGCTCGATCCGGATGAAGTCCTTGATTCCCAGGTTTTCCAGGAAGACTCCGGAGGAGGCCGTGGTTTTGAACAGGAAGGAGATGTCTGCGCTCAGCTCCCCGTGGAAGGTGGGGAAGTGCAGGTACGACGTCTCCCTGTCGAAAAACGCGGCGTTCCAGAAGTTCTCTGGGGACATGGTGAAAGAAAAACGGCCTTCTGATAAAAAGCCCCGAACAAACAGATGTGAAGGACAGATGTGAAGGCTGAGGTCGGCGTTAAGGTGTCTTTATTCAGATGTGAGTCAATCTGGAAATATGCAGGCTAAACAATTCATCTGCATAATTAGCTTGTAAAAGCCGAGGTTGTGAAGGGTGAACAAATAACTATCGCATCATTGACGGAAGAAATTAAACGTTAATCCCATAATCCTGCATTTTCATATAGAATTTCCATGACGACAACAAACCCCAATTGAGAATTTCCATGACGACAACAAACCCCAATTGAGGGAGTGAGATGTTTATTCTCTGATTTATTAGGAGTTCTGAGGGATCAGAGCCAGACTTACTGTCTCCGTGACAACGCAGCGGTCCCACCCTGTAGGCGGCCTCTGACTCCGGCCTGTGGATGTCACCCAGAACCAGCGAGCGCACTGGGAGACTCTCCTTATGGGTGAGCAGGCCCGAGTCTTCGGCCCTGGAGAAGAATTCAATGAATGACTACGCATGTTCCCCCTGAAGCTTCACCGCTGCGTCAGTGTGTTCAGTACCACTCCGCTCTGTTGGCGTCGCAGTTGCAGTAGTGCTGCGGGTCCACGCAGTCGCCCTGCAGGCCGCAGGCGCACTGCTGGCTGCCCGGCTGGGCGCCGCCCCAGTAAGACTGCAGCCGACCAGGACCGGGACCCCCGACCCACCAGCTGAACGGAGAACCCTCTGCAAGGCACAAAGCTGAAGAACGTGAGGGTGATTTTACTGCTTCGTCGTTACCTGACCGAAGAGGTCGCTGGTGCTTTTGGCACACCTGTCTCCTGAAAAGGCAGGAAAGCTGATTACAACCACAAATGCTCCCAGGTTTCTCTCTTAGCATGAAAAGTGAGGAGTGTTCGAGTTAGCAGAAGCCCCGGGGGTCGTGTTTTACATCCCGGCTCCTTCCCCGAACACTGATTGTGTTATTTTTGGATGGCGAGCCATATTTCACAGTGAAAAATCTGCTGTGTTTCACCTCCTGTAAGTGAGCTGGTGGCGAGGAGGTGATTGGAAAGGGCCCTGCTGAGTCAGCGAGGAGGTTTTCCCAAAGAGCAACCAGGAGGGAGCGCCTGGCGGAAATCCTATTTATCTGTGTGTTTTTGATGGCTTTCACTATTTTCAGCGGGGAAAAGGGAATTGATGAACTAGCAATGCTAACACGCTGGTGTTGGATGGGTTTCAGTCCCAAATTGACCCGGATCTGTCGTGATTCTCCGTGTTGTCATGAGGTTAGAGGCTAACAAACATGGATAAAAGGACAAATCTTTCTCACACAGACGTTCGGATATTCACAGACACAGACGAGGTTTCATGCTTATGGATGAGAGCGGAGTCTCCGGATGAAGCTCTGCAAAGAGAGCCGATGAGAATCCCGGATCAAAGCGATGCGGCGTCTTTTACTGATACTCAGCACATCTGAGTCAATACAAGAGCAAGAAAACACACGATTTAACAAAGGACACACTGATCTCAATCCACACTAATCCCAAGAGGAGGTATTGAACTAATCCAGAGAAATCGACCAGTCTGGGCCGCTGAGGGAGAGATGAAGAATTCCTGAATTCTGAAGAAGTTTGAAACAAACAGTAAAATGATGCTGCTGTTGGAGCCAAGTTGTCTTTATCCAATTCAGACAAACACATATCGGCCCCCACAGATGCAGTTATACAAGACTGGGATTATCAAAGACAATCTGAGGGAACACATCAAAGCCCTCACCTGGGGTGTTGAGGAGGCGGGACTTCCTGCAGCGGTAGGACAGCTCTTGCTCACAGTGCTCCGACTGGCCGATGGCAGCCGACAGCTGCTCCTCTTCAGTGAGGAAGTCAAAGTGAACCGAAAGGTGGTTTAGACCCGGAGACGGCCGCAGCTTGGTGAGCGCCGTGTTGTTGTGCTGGATTATCATCCACGTCTTCTCTTCTAGATCAGCAGACGGACATCCATTATTGATCGGTCTCTTTTGCTCTCGCCTGGCTAAAAATGGCTTTGGTAGTTTTGTTGTCATCTTCGGTGCGTTTGTCGTGTTTTTCCTCACCCGTCATGTTGCAGTAGACCAGCTGCGGCCCGATCGGCCCGCTGCCGTCCACGTCGATGTGGAAGTGTCCCGACGTGCTGCCGGCGTGTTTGTACGCCTCGCAGGAGCGCTCGTACGCAGCTGGGAGGGGAAATAACGAGATCAGCTCTCAGAGAGGCAGGAAAGGAAGTGTGAGGAGGACGAAGATCACAGGCTGAGGGTTACAGGTACGGCCTCAAACGTCTGCATCGCCGCCGCACCAGCATCTCACGAGCTGCCTCTCGCCTGTGGTTAGATTCCTGCCGCAGCGTCCCATAAAGTAGGGACGAAACCAGCTGAAGAGGACAGTGATGACTGATGGGAGCATTACGAGTCAATAAATAAAACTTCTGAGCCTCATCGGCTCTGCGTCTTCCTCCCCGTCTCCATAAATCTGCCTCGCCTGCTCGCTCTTTTGCAGCGTTGCATTCGTCACACGCCCTCCGCGGAGCAGCTACAGAGGCTTCTGCAGAGCCCATCGCTGATAACACTGCGAGCAGGGTGGGTGTTTTGGTCTGGCGCGGATGATTCACTGGGCTACTGTTAAATCTCACTTTGTAGTCGATGATTTGGGCGATTTAGACGCAGCTACGGTCTCCGTCACGTACAAACGGGATATAAAATACAGAGAAGAAAGGATGCTGTCAAACCAGGCTGAGTGGGACGGCCCCCTGTACGGGCCCGGGTCCAGCCGGGGAAGAAGCAGGATCATTGCTCCTTTATGAATCAGCAGTAAAGATGTGCAACGCGAACGGCCCGGTTAGGTTCTTCAGCGTTCTTAATTGACAATGATGCGTTAACAGGGCTTTAATGGGCTGCTCCGCTCCAATTTCTTGAGGTGACTGACAGGTGACTTACAGCTGTGGCAGGTGGCGCCGCTGTAGCCGCTGTCGGAGCAGTTGCAGTGGAAGCCGGTCCAGGACTGAGTGCAGCGGCCGCCGTGTTCGCAGGGACTGGGGGAACACCTGGGGGGGGGGGCAGAGATGTTTGGTTTATTAATCAATGATTAATTAAGACAAGAGATTACAGTGAAAGCAAGTGGCGGAAACTTGGTATTTCCAGGGTTTTTCATTATAAAATACTGTCACTGAAGAAAGAGAGTGATTAACACTCCATCTCTGTCTGGAGCTAATTCCAAAATATTCATCAGCATGTTAAAGCTAATTAGGAGGAAAAACAAGTGGAAAGGCTTTATATTTGTTAAAGTTTGGAATATCGCTGCGCTGAAAAACAAATAAGGTCCCTGTGATGAGCTGAAAAAGTGGATTTAGAGATGATCTGAAACACTTTCAGTCCCGCTCAGACAGATAAAAAGAATAATTTCACTTTTCTTCTTTATTATTTCACTTTTATGTGAAAGGTAAAAAGCTGAATATAAGAAACTCTTGTCAGATTGAACCGATGGTCTGAAGGGTTCCCACACTCTTTGAAGATGCTCTTTAAATGAATCCAGCTCCCAGGAGATGCCGCTGAAGCTCTCGGTGTTATTTATAGATAAATATCATATTGCTATAACATCATGAGATCTGAGGGAGGAGGGAGGGAGTCCTGGTCCAAGGAAGTTTCTCTGCATATGTCAGATCTATACTGGAGGCCTGAGGCCGTCACTCACACAGTTCTATACACACACAGTGTTTTAGAATTCTGAAGTAAATTTATCTCAGGCAGAATCCTCTTCAAACAAACGAGAGATGGAACTAAGAGTTCCTGAAGCCGAAAAGACACAAATTCATCCTCAAATCCATTAAAAATCAGCAAACGGATGTGAGCAGAGACTTTACACAGATTTACATCTGATCCGACAGCAGTTTGGTAACAGAAGATGAAGCGTCGATGTAATTTATGCAGGTTCCCAATTCAAATCCTGAATAATCACAAAGCCCCAAGAAAACCAGTATGGCAGCGGATTCCCTGTAGCCAAACTGGCCTGATGCAGCGTTGAGTCCCATTCAGGCCTCAGTGGTGTTGACTGAAAGCCGGGAAAAGGAGACAGAGAGGATGATGGGAAATGATGAGTAACCGTGTTTTTAATCAGCACCGGTTGCTTTCCATCTGTTATTAGACCGGCTGGCACCTTCAGGAGGTCTCTCACTCACACACACACACACACACACACACACACACGCACACACACCACACACACACACACACACACACACGCACACACACACACAACACACGCACACACACACACACACACACCACACACACACGCACACACACACACACACACACACACCACACACACACACACACACACACACACACACACACACACACACACACACACACACACACAGGTTTGAGTCTTGGCTGTGGGAACTATCTGGTCTCTTTTAATCATCTATTCAGAACGACACCCAGTGTTTCTTTATTTCCACACTGGTGTGTTTGAGGACTGAGAAGAAATCAGAACTGAACTGGCGACTTCTTCTCTTTCAGAATAGAAACCCTGACTCTGCAACCTGCAGTCCTTTTTCCATTTACCTCTATCCTGTTTAATCTAAGAGTTAAAGAGCCTCGCAGATAAAGCGCCGCCTTTGGCGTTGATTTAAGTCACGACTCCGTGTACTTCTTTATCCTACATACAGCACTTATTGAGTGTGTGTGTGAGGGACAACACACTTAATTTAAACTGTTAAGGCTGTAATGACTGCGCAATAATCAGCTGTTGTCTAGCGGATCAGCGGGTCTCCATGGTAACCACCATGTATCTGCAGCTGTGTGATTGATTAACTTTTGTTGTTTTAAAGTCACTCTTAGCTAAAGGTAGCCGTTGGCCAGCAGCCCAACAGGTCCCTGGAGGGGAGATGGATTACCTCTCCAAAGGTGATAGTGGAAGGATTTTCTTTACCTGATCTGGGTTTCAAACCCCTCTCCAGGTAGGTGCTATGCATCTTAATGATAAACTAAACCGTGGGGTCTAAAAAGACCACCTACTGTGTTGAATCAGACTCTCCAACTTTATTTCTAGGTTATATGTTACATATGGTCTGAAAACACTATTGTAGAGCTGGAACCCTGGAATTTCAGGGAAAAAACTCCCTGTAACAGGACCAAACCTTGATCAGAACCATGCTGATATGGGGGGGGGGGGCACGCTGAATGATGAGTAGGGCGGAGTTCTCCACCTCCGACGACGCACTCGACCATTGAACATTCTCTGGATGTGGCTGGAGGGACGTGAATGGTGAGGAGGATGGATGTTCACCTCTTTAGAATAGAAATGAACTTCAGCTGTAGGTTTGATTGGGTTGTTTTGTGATCTGGAGCTGGACTAGAGCACATAGGCCCAACCAGGATGGCCGAGTGGTTAAGGCGTTGGACTTAAGATCCAATGGACAATTGTCCACGTGGGTTCGAGCCCCACTCCTGGTATTCCTCTAAATCCTTTCCATGGTGGGAGTTACGTGACTATGGCTGTATATTTTGTTTATTATTATAACAAATCCCATACAGTGAGTACGCACAGCAGAGAACAGCGATACTAATATTATGAGTAGTGGGGGGATTAAACCCAGGCAGGGAAATGCTCGGTGGAGTCGACCCGCTCCACTGAAAAGACGAGCGTGACTGCAACAGTCCACATATTGGCTGCACTGACAGATGGAAAACAAAGCTACACAGACCAGGATGGCCGAGTGGTTAAGGCGTTGGACTTAAGATCCAATGGACAATTGTCTGCGTGGGTTCGAGCCCCACTTCTGGTAATCCTGTTTTACCAGTGGGTTCAAACACGCTGTTTGGAAAATGCTCTCCAGTGGAATATAATGAAAAAGTAACGTCTGCGGGTCTGACCTGTCAGTGATGCCGCACATGTCCATTTGCAGGTGGCTGTAATTTCCCAGCAGCCTCTGCTGCACCATCATGAAGTCGACCGGCTGGCTGTCAATACTCAGGAGGCGCATGCAGCCCTGAAACCTGCTGAAGGTGTTTTTACAGTCCTCAGATTCACCTTCAGGACAACCTGCACCAGAGGGTAAAGAAACCGCTGCAGAGGATGTGTGTGAGGACATCAGTCCTGGCTCCACAATGACACAGGTCTCACCACCAAAGAAGAGCTGACTTCCTGCAGCAATGGAGACGCTGGCGTGAGCCGCGCCGCCTTCGTCATTATCCACAGAGACGGTCAGACGTCCTCGTCTTGAGCTCAGCTCTACAGGATGCCACTGTCCATCACTCAGGGCAGAACCTAAAAAACACACCGGTCAGTCCCTGAAAATGTTCCCCAGGTATCATTATCCTCTAACACTACAGTAGGATTCTCTCTTGATACTTCTTCAGCCTCACCTGCACTGAGCTCCAGCAGAACCCTCCCAGCTTTGTGGATCTGCAGCCTCAGTCTGGCCTCGCTCAGGTAGAGCCAGACCACGCCCCCATCCTGACGCAGCGCAAAGGTGAGCAGAAGCCCCGCCCTGTTCCACGTCCTGAACTGGAACCCCACCGTCGTGCTGCCCGTGGAAGACGTTGTCCCTCTGGGCAACTGGAGGAAGCTCTGGGGGCCGGGGAACGTCACGGCAACGGAAACCGGCTCGTCACAAGAGAAGGTCACATTGCCCTGAAAGAGGGGGGGGGGGGCAACACGAGAGAGAGATAACTACAGAGATAAACGAACACAAATCATGAATATTAATCAGTTTCGACCTTTGTCACAATGATCTCATCAGAAAGCCCTGATATGGGATAAATGCAAACTGCAAACGCCGATGTCAGCCAGTGATGAAGCACCGCAGCGTGGGCGTGTAAGTGAGCCATATAGAGATCTCAGTTGCGGTCCATTGTTTTGAAGAGTGGTAATGACAGGGGGTCTATTGAAGGGCTGTGCTGGTGGTAATACATTATAGCGCCGGCGCTCTCCCGGGAATATCATTCTGCTATCTTTATAATGCTCCGGAACCACAGATGACATCTAAAAGTCCTTTGGTGAGGTGTTAAAGTGATGCATGGAAGTGCAATGAGGATGATGCAGCACCGGTGGAAAAATAGATGGTCAAACACGAGCTATAAAGTCCCATAAAAGCCATTGGCTAATGCCACCCCCTCCCCCAAACGCCATCTGTAAGTGGGGGAAAAGTCAGAGCAGATGCAGGAGGGCTCCCTGAAAAGCTAACTTCCTCTCCTCTCATTCGTGCCCTCATTAAACCGCTAGCGACTCGTTAACGCCTAACAGTGGTCATGTGACCCCCTAGCGGCGCTCCGAGCTTGTCAACATTTTCATATGGACGTGTGATGGACGTCTCGGCATCGAAGGCACATTAACCGAACCGCCGTGAGGTGGCGGCGGTGGAGACATGGGAAAAAAATTCCATCAGCAAGAATCAGCTGCAACGGAATTTTCACTTTGTTGGATCCTTTTTCATGCTTTCATCCTTTTTTTCCCAAAAGGAATTTATCAGCCTTGTCATCAACACACCTGAAGAATAAGGTGTCCTTCTGCGTATGCAGCCTATTGAGCTGCTACCTTAAAGCCGCCATGTTAAGATAACAAGTCAAAGCTGTGCTGAATAGCAGGGCTACTTGTACCTCTGTGTCAGTGTTCTGCTGAGGAGATAATTACAGATCTGGCTCCCCTGTGATATTTTCACTCAATATTAAGGCTCGGGGTGATTTGAGACGGTATGAGAAAAGTAGGGCTACAGCTAGAACTTCAGAACTACAACTTGCCCCTCAACGTCATTAGCGGATGTTTTAATGAATAAAGCTGCTGCTGGTGCGTTGTGCATGTGAACAAAGTGAGTACTTCCTGTACTCACCACCATGGAGACCTGGGGAGCTCTACGTTTGGCCAGTTCTATCAGGTTGAGGTTGTTGTAAAGCAGGTTTTCCAGACACCCGTGAAAGCCCCTCTTTGGTTTCTGAGATTCCTGGATCGCTCCAACATTCAGCTGCGACGAAAACAAAACAGGTTTGCGTCCGTGTTTGCAGGATTCATCGGTGTGTGTGTGAATCCCACCTCCAGGAGCTTCCGGTGGCTGAACTCTGCGGGGATGTGAACCGCTTCTGTGTGTTTATCGACAGTGAGGTTCAGGCGAGAGTTGTGCCACACCATCACCAAATGGTGCCAGTGCTGGTCGTCCAGCAGGCTCCCCAGGGAGGCCAGGCGTCGGGGTTCTGAGGATGGCGTCCTTTCTGGAAGAGAGAGTCTGTGAGGCTGGTGATCAGGCAGCGTGGAGACGAGAAGCAGAGAAGGTCAAGACTGCAAAGTCGCCGCATTTAAATGGTTCCTCCTTCTCTTCTGTTGCTTTCTCTGTTTGTTCCCTTCATCACTTGACCCAAAAGTCTGCTCCTCTCTAAAGTTGCGACCCGGTGTCAACAACGCTGACAGCTACAACATGTCAGCCTCCATAATGGGCCTACAAGTGTCATTTTCCTGCGCTCCGCTGAGAGGATCACAGCGAGGTCAGCCGTCAGCAGGGACTACAGGAAGCCTGCGAGCTTCCACCGGGGACCAAACTCCGCCATCGCGTCGAAGCGCAAAGACAAACATCATTAATGATAGATGAGCCCCAACTGGTCTACACCAGTGTCTCCATCCTGCCCGTGTGCATTGAGAGAAACTTTGCTTTTCTGTTGAGACGGAGACGCCGCATCAATTATTTATCAGACATTCTTTAGGGGAAGACAACTCAGACTTCAAAGAGAGGGACCAGAACCAGATTGAGACATGATGAGCAGATGTATTTATGTCCGTGTGATTGACTGCTTTGGGTGGGGAAAACAACTTAATCAGGGCTGAGAATGGCTGAGATGGGTTTGGCTGTCACCAGGGGGCGTGCACGAGGCACTGACGTCGATATGAGGGAAGAATCAAAGCAGGTTGATTGTTGAATATCGCCGGTGGAACAAACATGCTGATTAACATTCACCAAAAAAAGCAGACTTTCTTCTTCTTCTGCTCTAATTAACAGTTATCTGTTTCGTGATATTAAAAAGTTCAATTTGTTACTGCGGGCAGAGGTCACAGCGTTGACAACACTGTTATTTCATGGAAAATTGGCCAATTAGACTCACAAAAGTCCTTATGTCCTGCTCCACAATGTCAGGAGATGGCTCACCAAAACTAATCAGAGAGCTGCGGGAAGCATTCGGATGGTGACGTGACTGGAACTGCAGACAGCTAATTAAACTGGTCAACATTTCAGAATAATTCAGCTTAATTTCCCGCCACCGGTGGAGAGCGCTGCTGTTTTTTGTCATTGAGACTTGTCAGATGAGCATGATCTCGTGCTGGGAGGGGGGTCTCAGAGTTCAGGTTTGGTCCATCATCTCCATTCCAGCGCCACTTGACTCGGTTGTTGACCGCTGCAGTCACAGAATCTGACCTCAACCCTCAACCGTGGACTCCAGAAACATGTCAGGTCTAAAAACTTGGCTTGTACCAGTGACAATATTAAAAATGCTGACAGATTTCCTGCATACTTGAGGATAAAGTTTCTCTTTCTGAGCCTGGTTGTTACTCAGAGTTGGCTCATAAAGAGAATTGGACCCCTGTGGGAACCCACACTATTGTTAGCACCAACAGAACAAAGCAGCTCCTGCGTGACCTCGGCAGATGACCTAAATTACACGATCTGCTCAGAGCATCTGCGAGGCGTGAAACATAAGGCGGAAAATCTGAAGGACGTTAAACTACAGAAGCCTCAAAGCAACTCTGAAAGAGACGAAGGAGCGAATAAACGTGCTGACGTACAGAAAAAACAAGGATGCATTACACAAAAGCGAAATGAGATGTGGTCAGCCAAAAGGCTCTGTGTGTGTGTGTGTGTGTGTGTGTGTGTGTGAGGGCCAGGGATGAGGAAAGAATAAAGAGATAAGAAAAATATGTACATCACATTTTATATCAGAATGCATAATGATAAATCTATTAAAAGGTAAAAACTAAAAAAAAAACACAACTTATTTAACAGATGCTGGTTTATGTACATAACACACATGTCTATGCTAGCCCAAATGTCCTCACTAGGGTAGTAAAACCCATATTCTTGTCCTCACTACGCAGCCTGTATGAGAACACACACACACACACACACACACGCGTGTGCCGGTACCTTGTGTGAGCAGCAGCTGCAGTCGTCCTCTGTGTAGCTCCAGGCTGAGGCCGGGTCCTCCCTCTCCCTCTGCGTGCAGCAGTATCCCAGAATTCCTCACGGTTTTAAACTTGACAGAGACGGCGTCTCCGTGCGCCAGCCTCGGCTCAGGATTCAGCCTGTACGCCAGGCCGCCGCCCTCCAGACTGACGAGGTCGGAGGCTGAGAGACACAGAGGGAGGGTCTGAAGCTGAGACTGTTCCGAGGACACTTGGGTTCCAGAGGTCGAAGCCCAGAAGCTTCGGCTTTTGTTCTGAATCATCTTTTTGTGTGTGTGTGTGTGTTAACTCGCTGCGCTGCTTCAACCCTGACGCACGCGTGTGGACGCAGTTGCCAGTTTTCTCGTGTTTGCACAGTTGTGATAAAACCCTTGTTTAGGCGGAAGGCAAATTGCGTTTTTATTCATTTGTATAGATTTGATTTGGCTGGGAGCGCCAGCGTTCACCGACTCGGCTGTTCTCTTTGGGTCTCGGCCTGGAATTTCATTTTGTTACCTGTCAAAACACATTATGAAATGTTGTGTTGTGTCGCCTCAGTGACAGGCTAATACTCACAATGAATTCTTTATACTGTGGTAAACTGTTTGCAACTATCAGCCACCTCCTCTATATCACATTTGTTTTTCCCGGGGAGGATTCTGCCGTGCACGCCACATTAGTTCAGCACCAGGAAAACCCGGATTCTTCTGCCATGCTTCACACCGGCTGGTAAACATCACACAAATGTATCTGCTGTGTCTTTAAACTACCTGACACAATATTTCCAAACCTCGACAGATCGTTCGTCAAAATCACTCTTAAAATATTCTGCATAATCCATCTCCTTCTGGAAAAGACGTTTTTACTGGGAAAATGTGCTTTTCCATCGTAAATCAAGGTTCCAGTTGGTGAAATAAGGTAATGAATCAGCGCTCAGAGGTCGGCGTGTTATCAGCTGTGTATCTGGCTACACGCGAGGTGGAACGTTTATGATAGTGGATCTTGATCCCTGAATGATGCTCCATCCGTGTTGGAGACCATCAGTGAGGGTCGGCTTCTTACCACCGATTCAAACCTCCACAAACACGTGTTGTTCTCAGGACGGCTCTGTTATTGATGAGAGACGGGAGGCTTTTAGGGAAAAAAGACGCCGCGCTGTGCTGTTTCCTTTTGTTTCTTGATTTGCTGCCAGGGCCACTTTTGTGAACGTTGGGAATTAATGAGCAACGAAGAAAAGCGTCAACAAAACACGCTCTGTGCCAAGGAGGAAGCTGCGAAACATCAAAATAAATTAAAGCCGCCATAAAAGCTTTGCTGTTTTGTGTCATTGTGGATAATCCCAACAAAATGTCATTATCACGCCGGCTGGTGAAGATTTAACTCTGTGTGACTGACGGATGACTGAACTCGCATTTTCCCCAGCCGATCCTGGAAAACAAACTCCAGAATGTGCTGACAGCCGGAGGTGGGACTCACTGTAAGGACATCCGTACGCCTCCAGCCGAAGTCCGATCCTCCCGTTGGGGTTCCAGCCCAGAGGAATGAGCCGGAGGAAGCGAGCTACGACCGGCTGCTGCAGCTTGTACTGGACAACGCTGTCGGCGTTACTGTTTCCTGGAAAAGACTGAGAGGACAACAAACACAGCGATGATGAGGAAGAGGAAGAGGCTCACCAGCCTCTCAATGCATTAAACCAGTATCCAGGGATTCCCATCTCCGTCCAGCCCAGTCCTGCACTGCCTGCAGTTTCTCTCAGTGCTAATATGAATTTATCCGTAAAATAACCTCTTGCTTCTGCACAATGTCCATTTCTGTGTAATTCAAGCAGCCGTATCTGAAGCCGTCACAGGTCTCTTGAAGAGGAAGAGCTAATTTTACGAGTGGATGCGTCAAAGTGGTGACTTTGGTTTTACTTCATCCTTCCACAGCGCTAATCCTCTCGGCTACGGATCCCCAGGAGCATTTGGCCCTCGACTCTTTTGGCTCCACTGTCTGAGACCGTTACTTGAATTAAACTGCTCACGGTACAGAGTATAAATCATCACACAGTTGACTCACCGCGACCAATAAAATAATAACGTGAGTTCTGGAAGCTACCCGCCCACGACAGGATTTCGCTCCCAAACACGGCACTGAGGGCGGGACACAAGAGCCAGATGGAAGGAGAGTCATTCTACAAAATCAGACGGGCCAAATGGGCTTTTGGAAATGAGGCTGAAAGAGAACGAATGGAAGACCTCCTCTGGACTTCTGTCCTCATACCACAGACTCCGTGAGACTCCGAGGACGTGACGACTCCGACGCTCTCCTTCAACAGACTCTGAGCCGACAAATGGAGACAGTCAGAGAAGAATTAATGTGGGCTTGTGCTCAGTTTATGTGAAGTCTCAGCTCAGCCTCTTCTTAAGCTGCGAGGCTGCTCTCTGAGAAGATCCTCAGGGCAGAGATTAGCTGGATTCCCTCCTCTCTGCATCATAAATGCTAATTTATCGTGCATAAAGCTGCAAACAGTGGGAAAGACTTCCAGGCTCGCGTGTTCTTAGATACTTCAAACTGGATTTTTTTTTCCTGCTGAGAATCCATCACTGTGTTTGCTTGCTGCACAAAAAAGGTCAAACCCACTTAGTATTCCAGGAGCTACGTGCTGAACCATGTACCATCACCACACCGGGACAAACGCCGCAACAGCGTGACAGGAAACGACTGAGGAATAGCGCGGCGTCTACCAGGAGGTGGGAGGTGATGCTCCGCTGCTTCTGCTGTCCATCTGACTGATTTCTTCATTAGTCAACCCTGAGCAGAAGCTTTATCACTTCCTTCCCCCATAGGAACGCTTCTTCTACCAGGTTGTTACTCAATCAGTGATGGAAAAAGGTTCAGGAAGCTGTGAAAGGACCATCAGTGGTGCACTGATGTAACGAAGCTGCCGGATGAAATCAAAATGTTGTAGACCCGAAAAGACCTCACAGCAGCTGTGACGGGTCAGCATTAGCTCTGCGAGGGCTATTTATTAACTCCAATGAGCCACAAAATCCTGTAAGACTCTATTTGCTCTGACAACGGTGTGTCAGCACTGTGCACCTCCGTCATGTCTAGCAACTGAATCGATACCGGAGGACTGTAGCGTGTCCCCGACACACACGAGGCAACACAATCCAGAATAGAAAAGAGACACAAATAAAACAAGGGAGGCTGGAGCCTTGCTGGACAGAGAGCAGGATTGAACAGGTCAGAGGTCAACAGGCACATGCCATTAAGCTAACATTTAACACTCATCCAGTGGAAGCTGGTTGCCCCTAATTGGAGATTAATCTTCTTGATCCCCTCATTAAGTTTGGAATGACATTTATGTCGCTTTGATCGTTCAGGATTCATCATTCTTCCGAGAGCTTGTTGCTTTAGTTTACCACCGTTTGAAGGTCAAACAGCGCTACAACATGTACGCACGCGACACACTCACCCCTAAACTGTCCTCCTGCCGGTACTGTTTCCAGTTGTGTCCCGTGTCGCTGAACATCAGCAGGTAGGAGGTCAGCCAGTCGGAGCTGCCGTAGCGGCCCTGCGTGGCCACCGCCGTGACCTTGGTCCGCTCGCCCAGGCTCACCTCCAGCCACTGGTACCTGTCGGAGGCGAGAGGAGACCAGCCTCCGGCTCCTGCAGGGGGAGAAAGACCAGCGGAACCAGTTATTCATCCATGTGGGAATAGAAGAAAATTCCTCTCATCTCACAAACTGTTATGAAGCCACAGCGGAGCATTAAAAAAAAAGAAATCACACTTTAGGGCTTTAGATCGTCTGAACTTTCTAAAAATGCGTTAAAATTGCAGCATTATTTACATCTCAAAGCACCTAAAGATACATCGGCATATCTAATTGTTTCCTTGTGACACATCTTTATTGAAAAACGAACACTAGTTATTAATATTGTAATTGAAATAGAACATCTTAGATGGAGTTAGCTGACAAATTTGTTTTAGCCACAGTGTTGCTACTCCGCGGGTGTCCCAGGAGGAGCTGGAGAAGCTCAAACTGGAGCAGAAACGAGCTATAAAGAAGCAGCTACACAGCTATAAAGAGCAACTTTCCAGCGAGGTAAAAACGCAGCTTTCACAACACTAATGAAACAAAAATGATAAAGCCTGTAGAATATACAAGAGAACACACACGGGCAATAAAGGGCGCCCAGATGCCTGATGGTCACGTTGCTGCAGTGTGGGAGGAAACCAGAGCCATCAGACAGACATCAGAGGGGATCACTTGAATTTCCTGATTTCCAAAAGGATCTTCAAGTAAATCAAGATAATGACAATTAAATCATCACTTTAGCTATTTCCTTGTGAAGTGCTCTTGGTACGAATCCTCTCTGTCATATTCCCACTGGACGGAGGATTTGGAGCTGTCCCACTTGACTGGGAACACTGGTTCACACCCAAGCAGACTGAACTGACGCACTGGTTCATGAGTCTGCGTGTGAAATGCTTCCAACAGACCAAAGCAGCCACTCAGAGATCCAACAACAGATGGAGGAGATGAGGAAGATGGCAGCTTGGCACGGCGACACTGATCACACACACACACACACCCACACACACCCACACATGATGTTCACGCTGATGCAGTTAGCTTGTTCTTGCAGTAACATCTTCTGAAACGCCACGGTAACAAACATCAATTAAAATAAGCTGTTAAGCGTTTAGAAAATTTACCATCTAAATATGAAAATGAAATAATTATCATGACAATCCTGCAAAACTGTTCTACAACAAAGTGCTCGGCGGAGCACGATCCTCACGGAGCTAAATGCTAATTAGCACTTGAATAACCAGCAGATGTTCTGACCTTCACTGGTGAAGACTAAACAAAGCAGGAGGAGGAGAAGAAGGAAGAGGAGAGGCTCCACAAAGATTTACTGTGTCAACACTGCTGGCGCCACTAAAGCTAATATAACAGGAGAAGTGATGGCGGCTGGTCCACAGACTTGTGTCAGAGCTGTCAGCTTAAATCAAGGAGAACTCTCTTAATGACATCTGTGGAGGCACCAGACCAGGAAACCCTCTGAAAACTGGGATTACTGTGGGATGGAGGAATATTGTTAGAGGCTGGCATTACAGAACAGGTTGGAATATAGTGATGTCAACAGAGACACCTGCTTTCACCGAGCAACCATTGTTGACAGAACTTAACGTCTGTTCTGTGAGTTCTACCATCATGAAAATTAGTAAATGCTCCTTAAAATCAGAGTAATTCTATTACTGTGTTTAAAGGGTCAACGGCTCAAGACCACCTACATTTAATTGGTTCCCCTTTCACTTTCCAACTGGTGAAAAAGGAGTTTCTCCTGCTGTGAGTTCTCAGACGTCCACCCTGAAGAACATCTACGCAAAGCTGCAAAATGTGGAGGGCTATTTTTTTGAGGGTGAATTGACAGGAGGTGAAGCCAAAGGCCCTCTTGTCCTGGCTGAGTCCTGCTGCTCAGGCCAGAACCGAGAACAAGAAGCCAGAACGGAGGGTTCCTGCTCCACGACCTCATCAGGGAAAACACTTAACAATTCCTGATTCACCCCCCCCCCAATAAAACCCAAACCTGGTTCATCATCAATAATGCACACGGGTTGAGGGACTAGGGACTGAAAAGGAAGGAGCAGAAAGCCAAGCAGCACACGTCCAGCACCAGCACGGCCCATTTGCATGACAATTCAAAGTCTGGAGGATAATTTCAGCAGACTGCTAACATGTCGCTGTGAAAGAGAGTCCAACAGGATGCTAATGGGCACCATGCAGCAAAACGCTGTCTGCAGGTAAAGCAGGACAGATTTACATAGCGAGGCCGCTTTAAGAAGGATAAATGATATAACATCACAATGAGAGTCATTACCTGACAGGAAACAACAGGAAAAAGCAGCCGGTGAGGGAAAACTGCATGTTTTCACCCAGCTGGACTCAGGAGCTGGACTCAGGAGCAGGAAGCCGAAGCTGCCCAAATTTCCATGTTTACATTTCAAATGTTATTTCGCAATAAAATCATGAGCCGGAAATGTAATTTTCAGGTCCAAGATTGCGGCGGCGACACCAAAACGACAGCCCGAACGTGTCATGAAGACAGAACATGTTTAAAGTTTAATACTGGCACAAAGACGGAGCTGAATTAGAATGAAAGAGGGAAGCTAATGATTACAACGGAGAGACGGGGAGGAGGAGTGGATGATGGACAGGGACAATTTAAAAGTGGGAGGAAAGATGGTGGAGAAAGATAGAAAGAGCCAAAAAGAGGTTTGAAGGAGAGAAAATTAAAATGAAGACTATAAGAGACGCCTTTGCATGGACTGAAAATAGTCAAGGTCCCGGTGAGAAGGCCATTAATTTCCAATCAATAGGCTATCAGGGCTTTTTATTGACTGCTGCTGTTGGACTCAGACACATTAGGCCTTGACTGGGATCCACCGGGTCAAAGTCTGAGGCGGAACATCAGCTATAAGGAAACATGCTCAAATTTCGCTTCGGTGCCAAAGCTGATGAAGGCTTCACTTTCTTCTGCAGTTAATAATTCATGAATCCTCAACTGCAACTTTATAGATTTAGAGAAGAGGACAACTGGTCCCACAGCTGGATGGAGCTCAGCCGCCAGGAGAGTCTTTAACAATGATCCTTCCAGCGGCCCGGCGCAGTTTAATCCCTGTTAGCAATATTAGCTACGTGGCTTGATACAAGATTCAGGTGGTGGTGTCGTGAGCTGTGTGTTACCTGTCTCACAGTGACCTCCTCAAGCTTCCGTATAGGTGGCCTCCCAACGCTGTGATGGTCTCTGCTCACTTAGCGCTTAAATGAATTGAGCGGAAAGCTGCTCCTCAGAGAACAACTGGAGGGGTTGCAGCAGCACCAGGAGATGGAAATGAGATGAGATGCTTATTCATTCATCCCCTCAGCGAGCAGATGGAACTGTGGAAAGCTGCAGCATCGCCGCTGCCGGGCAGGAAAAGTGACGCAGGTTTCTCTTTTTCAGACGCTTTCTTTCTTTCTGCAGGTGGAGAATTTTAACATTCCTGCTGTACAAAGGAGGGTTTAAAAAGTGTCTCAAACTGAGACTGATCACCGTCGTTAGAGTCTTGAACAGCAGGTCCTCCTTGTAAAATCTGTTTATATCTACAAGGTGGTTCTTGTTAACTACAGAACTCAGTAACTGGAGGAGGAAGATGGACCCGACAGAATCACAACAGCTGGGAACAGCTACAGTTTGTGTTCTTAAAAGGAGATTAAGTGTTTTAAACTGTTGTAGGAGCTCTCAATCTCAGAAGGCATCAGAGGCATCAAACCCAACCAAGAGGGAAGGAAACAAGCAAGCAAACTGTTAGCATCGGTGCTTAACTGGGACACTAGGAGGCCAGATTTAAAGAAATGCCCTGGAAGCTAAGGATTCTGGAAATAAAGTCAGTCAGAGGTCATTTTTGTGTAATGCCTGGTTCTCCATGGCCCAGACTTAGAATGCAGAGTCTTTTTTTGTTCACAGCGCATGTGAGCATTTTTTGATCATTCCCACAACAGCAAGCTGTTTCCCAGAATTTGGTGGGAAAAGGTAACAGTCGGGGGCTTTTCAGACTTGAACCCAGGACCGTGAAGCAGCAGCGGAAGGTTCTGCAGCCTCCCAGGTGGTGAGAATCATTCTGATTCAGATTAAATCTGTCTCAGACCTCACGCTTGTTCACTCCTCTGATGCTGGCGCTTCTTCTTTGGAGAAGCTCCACAACGAGCACCATCTTGTCAGAGTTCCCCGTCAGCCTCCAGCAGATCCTCCGTCCTCACATTTACATTTCTGCCACAAAGCATCAGCACAACCTGCAGAGAATAAAAGCTGGGCCAAAGCAAGAAGTCCTCACTCACCGTCTCTCCTGTTGAGTCTGGCGAAGCTCGGCGCGTGGCTGCTGGACAGCTGGGAGGAGCTCCTGAAGGACGACGGTGGTAGGTTGGCCAACAGCGCGCCGTCACACTCCTCTGTTAACAATCACAAAGCAGGAAGTCCCTCAGTCCCGTCTCCACGGCAGCGTACTTACATTCAGCACAGACGCTAGCGTTCGGGCGTGCACCGAGACGAGCGTCAGCGGTGTCAATCATGGTCAAAGTTATGATTCTCGGCAAAACCTACACAGACCAGGAGGCTGGAGCGGAAGGGCTGAGATATGAAGAAAATTGTAATTACGTCAACATCAGCATCGTCTGTCATGGAGGCGCGTCTAACAATGCACAGAATGATTAAAATAATTGACAATTACTAAAGTTTTACATACATAACACAGAAACTCTACACGTAACCCACTGAAACAATAAAAAAAAACCACCCTTAAAACAGTAAGTTAGTGTATTGTTGGTGGAGAAACAACTACAGCACTTATCCGGCGTGATGGAGCACTTAGAGGTCCCAAAAATCCCAAGCATCACTTCTGAAGCCGAGATAAATTCAGGGTTTTATGGCAGTGGCGGCGCGGCGGGTTGAGACAGGGTCGTCTCTTTTGACAGCATGTGTACACGCTGTGATGTGGTTCATCATCAAAGTGGCTGGAAAGAAGCATTAAAAAGTTCTTTAAAGTGAAACAGAGCGACTGAATGGATGAGAGAGGAGATCATCGACGGAAAAAAGACAGAAAAGATGCCACAAATCACAACCGCAGAGTTCCTCCACCTTCAGAATGGTTGTCAAAAACAGAGGAATGAATGGTTGCTCAGCAGCACTTCAGCAGCGTTGGCTGTTGGTTACAGAGACCTGCAGAGTTAATGTTGCTCTTCTGGCACCGGACAAACGGCGTCCTCCTGCTGGATCCTGTCGTGCTGGGGAGATAAAGGGCCTCCTGACCGGCTCGTTCCAGGCTGGACTCAGATGGAGATGAATGAGCGCCATCAGGAAAAACACCCCCATGTTTTTCTGGGCTGCTATTTTTCCCTCGTGGGGTCACGGGAGGGTGCCGGAGTCTCCTCTGGATGGGTCGCCAGCCTTATCTGAGCATTTAGGGATTCGGTACCTTGCTCAAGGGTACTTCAGCGGTGCTCTGAAGGTGTCCTGGCACCTCACACGGCTACCGGCGCACCTTCAAGACATTTCTTGAAGATGTTACTTTCATGGTTTACAGGGTGTGACTGCAAATAAACCGCCGTAAAAGGCCGGCGCTCAACGGTTCTGCTCAAACTGCGTCATCAGAAACAAATGACAGAACAAAGACAACAAATCATAATGTTGAACGCCGCTAAATATTCATAGCTGTCCTCTGGAGTCAGACCGACGCGCCTCCATCAGCAACATCTTTATTAATGACATTCTCCGCCCTAGAGACGCAAAACGATTCACGCTCCGATCGCAGCCCACAACCCCTAAAACAGAACATTAGCGCTAATCCGTCACTGCTACATCTCTACAGCGCCGGGAGCCTCGGCAGCTGCCTGGAATCCAGCGCAGCCTGCTCACGTTAGCGCCTGAGGAGGAACATTATCATGCTAGCCGCTAACATCTGTACACGCTCCTCCCTCCTGCTTCTCCAGGTCAGTACGTTCGATCAGGGCTGCTGTTTTGTTTGAGTGACTGTAAATACTGAATTGGATCTCCATTGAACCCAAACTGAGCCTAAAGAAGAGGAGGAAGAGCTAATCTACAGGGTCACAGATGCACAATGGCTGCCCATATCTGTCGGATCAACGATGTTCACCCCCACAATCTTTCACTGAGGCACACACAACTTACCAGACAAATAGTCGTTTATATTCTGAAGAAAAAGGAAAAGTTTGATGACTAATTACTCTGGTCCTAGCTGGGCTGCATGCGGACATCACACCGCCTCCAGCTTTGCCCTCTCTTGATACAGCTCTCCTCCAGGTTTTTTTCTTCCAAATGTGCACTGGTCTGAATGTGGCGTGGATCCTCAGCAACCACCAAAAGGTTGGGTCTCTGAGGATCTTTGAGAGTTGTTATCCCTGCAGGCAAACTTTTTATCCCTGCAGGCGCCAGACTGGCAGCAGCTTGTGCCTCCGGGTGGAGGGCGGCCCTCGCCGTGAAAGGCACGCGAGACGCTGGAGCCTGGAAAGGTTAAACGCGGGCCGTGTGCTCTAATCCCAGAGGGACAAAGACGATGTGCGGTGAGAGCGCATCCTTGTTCGGGGAGGGGGGGGCGAGACACCCTGACAGCTTTTCTTCAGTGCAACTGTGAAACTTGAACGAGCACGTTTGTGACACCGGAACCAGGCGAGCGCAACTGCGGCTGGTTCAGAGAGGACTGGACCTGAATATGGAAAAGCTGCTGGCCTCAGCAGTGACCCCGGGGGGGACGCAGGATCCTGAAGACCCACTGGAGCCCCTCCTCAGGGTCAGAGTCCACTTTAGTGCTGTTTTATGCACAGAATAACAGCATAGATGCTGTCATCCTGGTTTAAAGGTTTATCCATTAGCCCCAATAACGTAATGACGTTTCGGAAAACTCAGGAGGCAATTATGATGACATCTGACCGATTCCTGTAAAGATAATGTCTCCTAATCAACTCACCCGGCCGCTCTAATTCAGGTTGTTGAACAGCGACGTAACCCACAGAGCCGGAGACCCTGAATCCCAATGAGCTCCATCCATCACCTGAACAAACAGCAGCGAGCAGAAGGTCCTGCTCTCGCAGCTCTCCGAGCCCGGACTTGGGTGCCGCTCGGTACACGCTGAATTGACTTATCTAACCATTCAGAGCACACAGCGGTAAGCAGGATTAATGAGGCCCCGGCAACGCTTGTTTGCTGCAGAGCGCTAACAATCATCCTCATGCAGAAAACGTCAATGTGCATTTCCATAATCCAGCCGACCTTCAGCGCAGAGTTCTGCTAAAAGCCATGGCAGCAACCCAAACAGATCAACATCCTGCTATTATTTTCTTCCTGTGCTTGTGCACGAGCTGAAGAGGGTTGATTCTACTCAAGCAACAAGCAGGAAGTAGTCGTGAGCGCGGAGTGCATGACTTTCCAACGCTGCGCGACCATATTTGTGCTTCAGGGATTTTCGGGGATGCACCGGTCACACATTGAGCTGGTCGGCCGAGATCTGAATATCTAGACAGGCTTTTACATATGAAAGGAAACATCCTCGTCCGTCTGCGGTACCACCTGAGAACACCTGTTCTGTTGGTGCCACAGGTGACGGACTAATTTCCTGTCCTCACGATGAAAGCTGCCAGCGCCTGTGGCAGCTACAGACCCCAGCAGCTCGGCACCTTCGCTCTGCCTGACCGCTGGATGCAGATTTCCTTCCGGCCCTCAGCCTTTATCCACAACTCCTCGTGCACTGGAGCGACATCGGCGCAGCCAAACACAAACGGCGCTCGTTAAACTCAGCACGACCATCGTCCTCAATGAGATTTATCGCCCGCCCACGTCAGCGCTCGGCGGGCAGCAGGCAAACGAAGCGATCAAAATGGCAGCGAGGCATGTCGACAGGTTTGACTTCAAACGCCGCCGAGGCCCCGGAGGTCCTCGCCTCACCTCCCGCCGATGTTTCGCAGAGAAGCGTGGCGTAATAGAACGCCGGTTTCTTCGGCAGCCACGCCGATAAACGGTTTAATCTAAAGGTGTCTTGATGGGAAGCAGCCGAGCACGGAGCCACTACGGTAGGGGGAAAAAAAATACAATTTAATTCTGCCGTTCAAGTAAAATACACAGCGCAAACATATCGCTCACCAACCTCTGCAGATGTATTTAGGAAAAATGAAGCTGTATTGTACACTGGGGAGCGAAAATGAAACCCTGCAGTGCAGCATGGGAGCAGCTTACGCTAGGGTACAAGCTATTTTAATGCAAATGAGCGGCCGAGCAGCAACTGTATGTAAAGATGATTTTATAGACACTGCGGGCAGAAATTGGATGCAGTATAATAGAGACAGACAGCGAGTCGGTTCCTCTCCCCCTCGTTAGATCAAATAGTCACAGTAAGTCATCTATTTTGCAAATTGCTGACAGGTAAAACATACATAAAGGTTCACCCAGAGGAGGGGAGATGATGCTGCCGCTGGCCTCGTGAACGTCCAGTCCTGTATTCTCGCCAGCTGATGCTAATTTCTGCTGCCTCCCCGGAGTCTAACCTCTGCAGGAGGTTTAATCCCTGTCTGACTGGAGCGAACAGGCGAGGTCCTGCACATTCAGAGCAAAGACGTCATAAACACCAGCTGGCTGAAGAATGCGCGAGGGTTCATTGATAAATAAAAGTGCTCATCGCACTAAGGAGAGCCCCCGTGTCCGGGCGGGACCGCTGGTGCCTGCAAAAGAGTGGTGTAGGTGGTGCCGCTGCAGGCTGGCGCCACTCTCATCCGTCCTCCGCCTGCCTTTAATTCAATCTTTCGCCAAAGCTCGAGGTCAGTTTTATCTCCAAGTTGATAATAAACTCTGCAGGAATTCAATTTGTTGTTGGTTTCTCTGGGTTTAGAATTTATCATCCGTGCGTAACGCGGCCCAGGGAGGATGTGAGGTGCCAGGCGGAGCAGCTGCTCTCTGCTCCCCGAGGACCCGCGACCGCCTCAGATATTGGAAATAACAAACGCTGCATTGGAAATCTGTTCACACGCTGGCGCGCTGCTGCCTTTGTGTCGGTGTGGCGGCGTGCTGCAGAGCTGCAGCAGTGTGGTCTGACCAAGATCTCCCGAGAAACGTGCGCTGCAGCGTCCTCCAGACCGGTGCGATTACGCCTGATGCCACACGAAGACAACAGATGCCCAAAAATATGGCCACATTTAAAATCCCAATTACAATTAATGAGTGGATTAAACAGAAACTGTGAGGAAACTGTAATGAAGCACTGTCCAAACCCGCCTGAGGCTAAAACCCTTTCAAACACAAGCCGCTCGGGCAGAAATCTCATTTTTTATGCGTTTCTCTCACTTTTTTCCTCAGATATCGATACTGGCCTTTGTTATTGTAAAGCCAATATTTCCCCCTGCCTACAGCCAAGGTCGCAGGCTTACAGGAAATAAGCATGTAAACCCCAGATTATTCCGCTGATTTGAGTCTCCGCTTGTCCCGGAGAGGAAGACACGCGCATCCAGTCCAAAGTGTAAAAACGTCCCTCAAGCTTCCCTTTCTCCAGTCGGTCATTAATATTTATGCCAGCTCGGTCTCGCTGGTGCTCTGGGGGGGTCTGGAAACCTGAAGGCTGAGCACTCGCAAGCCCGTAAAAGCCAACAGGGGTGAAATTGTGGAGGCTGTTGACAATATTGCGGGGGGTGGGACTGCTGACAGGGGGGACGATTAGCAGGACAAAGTTTTTCATTATCCTTCTTTTCTGTTTTCCTCCCCTCCTTTTAACCCAATCCCTCCTCTCTTCACCTTCCTTTCTTTTTAATTTCAGCTCTCCAGCTCCTCTTCATCCCCGCTGTCTTCTTCCTGTCTGCCCCTTCTGCCCCCCCCCCCCCGTTGACATATCATCACAAGGAGAAGTGAGGCGGAGAATCCAGAAAACAGACGGAGGCTGCTGCACGTACAGAGGAGAGTCAGTGAGGGATTAAATAAAGGCGGGAGGCTTTTCTCATAGTTTCCACTCCTCTTCCCGTCTTTAATCCTGCCATCCATCTCTTCCTCCCGCTTCACCTCACTGTGTTTGCCTCTAATTAAGCTCTGTCCTGCGGCGTTACAATCCAGCCTCTCTCTTCACTGACTCAGCTTTGTCCTCCTCTCTAATACCAGCTGATTGCCTCTCATCAACAGTCTCTGCAGCTCCGTGGTCGCCCGGTTCGGGGGGAAAAAAAACCCTGACGGAGAGCGAGCAAAACGCCAGGGTGACGTCTCGGAACGTCGCCGAGGCTCCCGGATCTGCAAACACACTGTCAGAGCGCCCAAATTAAAAACATTCTCAGGATTATTGGGACAAATGATGTTATTATCTTGCTTTGGCAGCTGCAGCAGCGATGTTCCTTCTGTGGGGAGCCAGCGGAAAGCGCGGCGACCTTGGTGATGAGTTCGACGCCGCCAGCAGAGCGTCTGATTACGACAGTCGTAACTAAGACGGGCCGCAAGAGTCCGCCGTCAAAGCGACCGCGGGTCACCACCTCAGCGCATAAAAGCCAATTTTTGAAGCGGCAACGTGTCGTCTTCAATGACAACAGCTGGATTTGACAAATGGCCCCATTTGGAGGGGGTCAGATTTGTTCCAGGGGTGGCCTTCGAGGGCCGTCCAGCAGGTCTCACATGGACGGACACCAGCTCCCGCTTCCCGGTGGATAAAACCAAAGGTGGAACGCGAGCGCGAGTTAGCCCGCAGGTATTTCTGGCAGAGGTTTGCTGGAAATGTCTCCATATGTTCCCGATGACACTGAACTCATCTTGAACGCATCTGTCAACGCTGACAGGAGATCTGCTTCTTCTGCTGGTTCCAGAGGGCTTAATCCCAAACTCTTAACAACACCCTGGGGCACCCACACCTTAAATAACCTGCCCTGCCTTCAAGCCCCCAGAATCCTTCACTGGGAGACTAAAAACACTCTGAATTCACCATTCAGCCCCCAGCATCTCAATAATTTAATGGCACTCATTCTGAATCCTTGCACCGCCTGCAGCCCCTGAATAATCAAACCTTCTTGAACGCCACGTGTGTTTTACAGCCTAATTAGTGAGGTCACTGGTTGGTAAGTTCAAGGCAGAGGAAATCCCATTACCTGTCCATCATGTCAGGCCTCATACAGTTTAATCACAGAACAACGGGGCAGAATATGAACCAATTTCACCTCCACCGCCCCCCCACCACCAGTCTCCCGTCAAGCCTCTCTGACTTTTTAAAGTTAGTTTAAAGACAAAGTTTTACACTTGCAGTGAAGCCCGTGACTAAGTGGAGTAAAGTGAGCGGACATTAAATATCTGAAAATCAGCATATCAGCGCACGCAGACGCAGCAGGAGAGTAATGGTGTTATCTGTCATTAGGCAGAATTTAAGTCACTTAGCATTCTTGAGATTATCTGTCATTAGTTCGTGATTACAACTGGCTCTCCAGTGGCTCTAAATCAGCTCCGAGTGAAGGATAAATACCTCTGAGAGGACTGATGAGACCCAGGGAAAATATACGTGAAGATAATGGCTGGAAAGGCAGTAGGGATGAATAATTGAGTGTGCGATGACTCTTATTCAAACGCTGTGGATCTGCTGTAAGTGTAGCTAAAAGCTTCTAGATTGTCAAACGCTCAATGTGGGAAAAGCACAAAATTGATGAATTGTTGTCCATTGTTGACCATTTTACTTGTTATTTAAGGACATTTTAAGGTTTCCTGACAGCGAGATGGGAGGATAAGAGGCTTTAGAGGTGTTTGGGCGCCTGTTTAATCCAACATAAGGACGATTCTGTGAGATTATAAGGGAACAGCTGGACCTCTAAGACCTACAGACAGTTTCCACAACAACTGAGGACAAAAGGTGTCCTGTTGCCAGCAGAGACGATTGATTGTCCTGAAAACTGAGCTTTTCTCCAGACGGACATTTGGCAGACTCATTTAACAGATTTCAGAGAGAAGCTGTTGGCTCATTTAAGCTAATGTTTGGATATGGATGCATTTATTCCAAACCCAGAAATGCTACAAATCCATCATCTAATGCTGCCATTTGGATCTCTCATCCATCTCATATTTGTTAAATTACCACCATCACAGGCAGAAACACTGAGCTCACATCTCAAACTACAGTATTCCCACTCTCGATTTAAGTGATATTTTTAGCCATATTTATCTTTCTACACATCTGTGACCCGTTTCTCCCGTTGTAACTTAATCCCAACACTTTTATTGAACCCTTGTGTAATACGTGACAGCAGTACTGAATGATTCTGATCAATGCACACGTATTTGTGTGTGCATTCATGTCTGGAGGCATTCATGGACCAGCCCAGAACCTGCAGTCCCCGGGGACCTGCCAGCTCACAACTACGAGAGCAAACGTGCACGTGGGCATCGATGGAGGATAAGTCTGTCAGTTTGAGCCCATTGTGGCTTATTTGGTTTGGAACAATCAGATTATTCGGCCTATATTTTGCCACAATAGTGTTCAGTGAAAGAACGTGGGCAGGAGTCATTTCAGTACCTTGGAGAGTTCTCTGTGTGTGTGTGTGTGTGTGTGTGTGTGTGTGTGTGTGTGTGTGTGTGTGTTTGAAGGTTACGACGTGGGTTTGAGGTTATAATTGGGTTTAGATCACAGTCAGGATCAGGGGGTTAGTTAGGGGTGATTAGGGTTGGGGTGGGTAATACAATGTGTATATGAAAGTCCTCACAGAGATACAAATACGAGGAAGTGTGCGTGTGTGTGTGTTTTTGAACTACACATTAAATATAAATGAACGTGCAGTAAAAGGAGGGAACAGGAGACTGTGCCAGTAGACCTCTTGGTGGAGTGTGACGTACAGTGTGTGTCTGTGGGGCAACTGTAGCAAAACTATGTGCAAACGTGTGGTTGATGGAACACATCGGTGACTTCGGATCGTTTCGGACACCCGGATGAAGCTTTTCTCAACCTACGAGCAAGTAACAATTTACATTTGCATCTTTCAATCCTAAAGAAAGTCAAGCGTCAGCAGTAGCTGGGTGGTAGCGCCCACTGGTGGTGGCTGTACAGCTACGGAGGCGATGGATCTTGGTGGATCTGCACAGCTGCAAAATGCACATTTCTGAATGTTCTTAGTTTAACAACTTTCCCTTCAGATGAATGCGTGTAAACCACAACAACAACAACCTGACAACTGCAATTTCCCAAACTGAGAAACAGGCTCTAAAAAAGCACAACCAACAATAAAGCCAATCAAGCTAATTAAATCGTGCAATGAACACAGACGTGAAGTCCAAGCACCGCGGTGCTCAGAGGAACCGAAATAAATCACAACTCAACAAGCCACAGGTCAACAAAACCTTCCGAGAGCCTGATTAAAGCAGCAGCTGTCTCACCAAAAGAGACCCAAAAGAAACAGATCCTCTGGTTCTGCCTCTCATGTACAGCTCAGGATGAACCACCAGGAGGACACCCATCCCATAATGATAGCACAGTCATCACGTGGTGTGACGGTAGCTGAAGCTGAACCACACACTACTGCCTTCATACCTGCATGTCCAGTAGGTGGCGCCGGAGCAAAGGCGACGTCAGAGTCATCCAGCACTCTGACTTTGCCGAATGTCTGAGGGTGAAACATTGAAATGAGTCTGTTGGGGACTGTTTTAGGCACCATCGCCATCAGGGACTCTCAGGCTAACAAGTCATCAGAGCGCCATCTGTGCACACGGTTTATGTATTTCAACTGTTGTCATTTATTCTGACCTCTGTAATGAACAGTCAACCAGGCTGGGGGGTGGGGGGGTGGGGGGGCTCTTACTGACACCAGCAGCTGGGATCCCTCCAGTCTGCAGTCTTCGCTTATTAAGGAGCTGTGGTTTATGAAGCGTGCATGATGGGCGCGCTGCTGGGCCTGATGGGAGAGAAGAAGGTGGATTCCAGGACAGGGAAAGACACATCGGAACTAAAGTGCAGCAACACGAGACTGGGGGCACCTTCCTGGAGCCCTCGCACGGAGCGGTGGCGAGCAACCGAGCGAGGTGCTCACTTCAGGTCCCCCCACTTATCATCGCAGCTTCTCTCGCCGTCT
Source organism: Takifugu flavidus (assembly GCF_003711565.1). Lineage (NCBI taxonomy): Eukaryota > Metazoa > Chordata > Actinopteri > Tetraodontiformes > Tetraodontidae > Takifugu > Takifugu flavidus. Next base: position 4,015,243 of record NC_079534.1, on the reverse strand, counting down.
GTGGCGCCGCACGAGAAAAAAACGTCTCACACCGGTGACAGGAAAATCGACGTTTCCACGTGTTAAAGGACAGGCAAAAAGGCACCGAACAGGAGACAAAACAGCAGCGGGGACAAAGGACGCCAAACCACCAAATAATAGTCCAAACAAAAGACTGAAAGAGCACAGCACAGTTCAATGCTTTGTGCGCACGTTGCGGTCCAAATGCCAATTGCGTGGTTTTCTTTGGCAATCCTGAGTCTTTCCAGCAAGATTACCTTTGCTTTTGTTGACTAATTGCAGAAAAAGTCTCTCTTTGGCTTCCAACTGCCCTCGAAGCCACTGCAACGCTACAACAAAGCTCCTGCAAAACCCAGCCTGAGAAAATCTGAGAGGGAAGAGAATCAGAAATTCAGATTTTAAAGAAAAAGTGTGTCTCGGAGAAGCCCAACGACGAGAGCAGCTGAGGTTCTCAGAGACGGCTGGATATTCCCGGACCTTTGGGTTTAAACGTGCACACCTTGAAACGTGCACGCCTTGAAACGGAGCACGGGTATCCAGTTTGTGCTGCGGCAACAGTGACATCTAAACACACGACAGATGGGAGCGTCGGGAGGAGGAGACGGAAGGAGGGAGAGCTGAGGCTCCAACTTGGAACAGGTAAGACGAAGGAAGAATGAGGGATAAATGAAGACTTCTCCAAACCCTGCCTCCATCCAGGACGGAGAGGCTTCTCCTCCACCCAGGACGGAGAGGCTTCTCCTCCACCCAGGACGGAGAGGCTTTCTCCACCCAGGACGGAGAGGCTTCTCCTCCACCCAGGACGGAGAGGCTTCTCCTCCACCCAGGACGGAGAGGCTCCGCTCCCCGTATCAGCTGATCCCAGGCTGATCCTGAAGATGTTCTCTGCTCCAGCAGGAGAGAAATAACCTCATTTCACGTTTCAGCTTTTTATAGCGGCTTCACAGCAAAACACAGAAGCCACTTTGGTGCCTAAAACCTTTCACAAATGCAGGAGTCGAAAATAAAGTTTCCCGGACGATGATTCGAATTAAATATTGATTCTACACAATTAACAACCTCAACTCGGATTTTTGGCTGACAGAAAACTTTAATGTCCTTAAATATTCATTCACCGAGCAGCGATTAGCCAATTTTAACGAGACAGAAAGCCAAACTTTCAGAATAGTGCCAGAAAAACGACAGAAACGGGGGTTCTGTGTCGTACAGACCGCCCCGGTAACCGCGACCCTCTCCGGGTCTGCGCAGCCGGGACTCACGCCGCCTCCTCCGGGAGGACGAAAAAGTGAAAATGCTGAAAAGCTCCGCTTACCTTCCGAGGTTGTCCTGGAGAGAAGCAGGGCGGCCGTAAGGATAATCCCAGCGGCTGTTTTAGTCCATAGAACCATGGTGATGCAGCAGGGAGAGCGCCGGGGTCTGCCGGAGGAGAGAGGCGGGAAGACAACCTCTCTTCTCCAGCTCCGAGAGAGGTCTGTCCCACCCTGGCTGGAGCGAGGCTGGGAGGGGGAGGGGGGAGGGGGGGGCGACGCCTCCAACTTCGGCGAACCCGCCAATTTCCCATCATCCTTTGCGTCCTCGGCGATGTCAAATTTACTAGCAAGCGCTAATATTTGCGGATAATTGAATGGAATATTCACACAATTTAGTCTATGTCTGTGAACGTTAAATGCGTCTTGGTCTCTGTACGACACATGTTTATACGCTTCTTACAATATCCGCGCAGATCGGCTAGATTTGCTAGTTTGCTAACTTCGAAGCGAACACTGGTCGCTATAGGAGACGTTTGTCCAATCAGGTCGCGATTAGTCGTATAACCAGGAAGTAGCGATGGCGACCTGCTGCGCTGAAATTAAAGTTGAATTAAGTGGCAGAAAATATAGCTAATTCGTGTAATTTACTCATGTACTGCAATTTTAAAGTACTTTTCGGGAGTATTCGCATTTTCTGCAATATTTGTTAAACGCTGAGCTCCAGCCAGTGAAACTGAACTGAAGAAGGCTTCTGGATAGAAGGCGAAACGTCTTCAAGAGAAGAAAAACAGTCCAGTTGACACAGAAAACATACCTTGGACAAATAAAAGATGCCAGTCTACAATTTTGATTGTAATAATTTTGAAGCAAACCAGTTTTTCATGGTTTTATTTCTCGTGATTTAAATCGCAGCCATACATGAACAATTGCAGAATGCTAAGGAAAGAATCATTGGACAAGAAATGTGTGAATATATATGTGTTTTCTGGTGGAAACAGCGTTTTATCATTTGAGTTGTTTGTCTTCACCTCTTGAGCTATTTCACAGTTGCTGTAAACCACTGGCTACTTGGGAATAATGAGCTGAAACTAAACTAAAAATAAAACTTGCCGTTTTACCCTTTTAAGGCTTACGGGGAGGGTCCTGGAGCCTATCCTCCAGGGTGAAGGTAGGAGTCACCCCTGGATGAGTTGTGGGTTCAGTATCTTGCTCAAGGGTACCTCAGCATCGCTCTGAAGGTGTTCTGGCACCTTCCCCTACCAGATTACCTTCCATGTTTTTGTCCGATCCGGGTCTTCAACAAAAAAAAACCTTCGACTTTCCCACCCAGTCCTCAAAAGACTGGGCTACCACCCCCCGATAATAATTAATCTGTTAATTATAATCCTGAAAAAGGGAAGCATAATGCAACGTTTAATTATCATTGTAGTTTCAGAGCTGCTCTGAGTGAATGATTAATTATCAGTTTCTCTAGCACAGACGCTCACCTGGGGATGAAGATGTAGCTTCATCAACCGCTCTCCTAAACATCCACTAGAAATGCAGGTTGTTTTCTACAGGTTCCTCCCTGTCTAAAAACAGCCAAAGATGAGTGGAAACTGTGTGAGCTACCTATCTAGGGGGTCTTCCTGCCTCTCCAGCAGGCCTGCACCCCAATTATAGATAAACAGCAGATTAAGAAGATGGGTCATCAGGAACATCTCACAAAAGGTCAGCTGACACTGAGATCTGGAGAAGCATGAACTGGTCTTGTTCTTCAAACATTCCTTGACCATTTTTGGAGATACGTTATCATCCCTAGAAGCCATATCATGTTTCTGATATATAAATGTAATATTTGCTACCCATTTATTAGATGATTTATGGTTTGGCTTGGAGATGCAGATGATACTGCTGTATTATTGGAACCATCTGAAATGATGATGATGATGATGATGATGATGATGATGGAAGGTGTGTTTCCCTTCACTTGTCAGTGTTTATGGCTGAGTGGGCCTTAATGAGAGGGAATTTCTGCCAAGAAGATGCTCTTAAAAACAAAAAGTAGAGCGACAGCATGAAGTGTCTGATGGGAAACCTACCGAGAGGATCAACAGCAGCTGAAACAGGTGGCAAAACCTGTTGAGAGTAAAGACAGCATGGAGGGAGAGACAATACTGAATCCAGAATCCTGCAGAAATGAGAAATCATGCAGGCACATTTGCTCCACGTGAGCATCAGCTGCCCCAGGATGCCCCTCCCGCTGAGATGTTCACAGCTGATCTGGCTTTAGATGCAGAAACACGCAGAGAGGAAGAAGCAGTGGGAATCTGAGACTCGATCCACCCAGAATCTCAAACAGAGCAATGTTCAGGAACAGAGAATTGAGAGGGAAGCTTAGCAGGATGGGCCAGGAAGCAACCAGGAAAACATCTGAATGAAGATGCGTGTGTTTGAGTGAAGCCAAGGGTTGTAGAACAGAAACCAGCTTTATTTATCTAAAGAAAGCATTTCTGAATGTTTGCAACATAGCAGGAGGGAGAACATTCAACTTGAATCGAGTCTTCAGTCAGAAGCCCTTCACAGTAATTCATGTGCCAGTTGTCGTTTCGGGACCTGAACTCCATGTTGGCTTTCTGGTATTTTATTACTAGGAAAAGTGTCCAGAAAACCAAGGTGAAGAAAGCTTCAATCCAGAAGAGCTAGAATCATAATAAACCACCTCTGATGCAGCATTTAGCACCTGATTTTCACCTATCACTAAAATATGAAGAACATATACCCTCTGTATTTTTAGCATTTGTATTTTAATGAAACAGAGCATTAAAATGAGTCCAGAAAATTACAATCTTGGTTTGAGCAACACAGATTTGATTTCTGCTTCACTTTTGCTATTAAAGAAGATCTACATGGACATTGCATGCAGTTACCATGATTACCACAGTTACTTTAGATAAGTGTGTGTCTTTGGTTTGTCTTTGATCTCCTTTATGGCTTTGGTGTCATGACCTGAAAGATTAAAGGAGAAATCAGAAGTGGGAGATCAAACACATCAGCTCTACCTCTTTCAGCACATGCCTGAGGAGCTCAACACTCTTGTCCCACACTGGTGACCAGCAGACGCATCAATGGCACAGAGAGGAACCCAGCAGCTGAAGGCAGAGCAAGAACCACTGGAATCATCAATGTATACTTGGAGGGAAGAGGTCCAGCACCTTAGAGAAGCCCTGGCAGGGTAGTGAAGAGGCGACAGCTGAGGACTGTGGCCCATGTGGAGACCCTGACCCAGCTGAACAGCACACAAGCTGCTCTGAAGGAGAGCAACCTCAAATGTGCTTCTCTGGAGGAAACCCTCCACAGTCAGCAGCAGGAGAAAGAGGAGCGACACAGGAGAGAGCTGATGGAGCAGGAGGAAGGCCTGAACCAGAAGCTCCTTGTGATCCAGGAGGAATTTGAGAGGAAGCTGGAGAAAGAGAAGCAAAGATTTAATGAAGAGAAAGAGGCATTGAGGCAGCAGCTCTTTTTTCAAGAAGATAAGTTCAAGAAACTGCTTGATGAAGAGAAACAAAAATATAATGAGAAGATCTTGGAAAAAGAGGAGTTGATGAAGCAGCAGCTGTTGGCTAAAGAAGAGAAGTTTAACAAGATGCTGGCTGATGTTCATCAGCGGTGGGAGAGCACAGCTCAAAAATGGGTCCAGATGAGGGAAGAGCTGGAGCAGGAGAGCCAACGGTTGAGGGAAGAGGAGGAGGAGAAGACCAAAGAGGAGCTCCAGAGGCTCTCTGAAGCAATCCTCCAACTTCAGGTGAGATGCTTTCGCCTTTGTTCCTCTTCCAGAAGATTTCAGATGATGTTCAGTGAAATCTAAAACACAATCTCTCTTTTCTCCAGCTTCAAGTATCAAAGAAGCAGAAGAAAAAATGCTTCTGTAGATGGATCTGGAAAAAGATGAGGTTCTGGAAAAAGATGAAGTAAACAACAATTCCAGAGCTCCCAAAGCCCTTGGACTCACCTGCGTCCAGTGTCGCCGGGACAGTCTGGAATTTAAATGCCCTGTCTGCCGTCTGGAGCAGCGTCACGCTGGACACATTTTTTTCCTCCTTTTGGATGGTGCAATTAAACGTTGTGCGTGTTGTCCAAAGACGGTCTATCGGCAGTTTGACAGAACAAAATGTCTGACTAAACCAAGTCACTTTGGAGAACTTCAGTTCAGTGATGCTTGTTAGGAACTGCAGTACGAATTTTTTGCATTTATTTGTTTATTTTAATGTCACCATTAAAGGCACATTTAAGGCCATAAATGTTCTTCTTTGCTAGGCTAAATACCGCAATGCGTCTTCATTTCTTATAAACTGGAGCCACTGGTTCCAGTTTTCCTCCTTCCAGGCTGCTGTTTTTCGGAGGAGCAGATGGAGCAAAATGCTCGTCGCTGCTCTACATTCATTGTGACAGCTGAAGGCCTTTAGTGGCCCTGTGGCCCCGCTGGCAGCCCCCCAAATCAAACAGGACGGAGCTTTACCAAGAGCCCAGTGGAGACAAGGCTGTGGGAGGCCAACACAGAAATTTTCCCTCAACTTTTCTCAAAGCTCTCTGCTGGTGTGGTGCATTGTGGGTAGACAGAGGCCGAACAGCGCTGAGCTTCATCAGGGAGGCCAGAGGAGGCAGGCAGAGCTCGACATCGCAACCAAACCGATTCGGCAGCAGGATGTTGGTTTGACGCTCTAGAGCAGCAGGATCACAGGATGTGAAGAGGAAAAACCCCTGGGAATTTAAACTGGTCACATGACATTAAAGCTAAAGGCTAGGAACACAGTGGAGGAGTTCAAATCAACACCGGGGTCAGTTTTCCTTGTTGACCTCAGATGTGCACTGAAAGATGACCCGGTCAGGGCGGGAGCTGCGCAGATCTAATCACAGAATATGACAGATTAATCAGGGATTCAGGGTAAAAGCAGCCGGCTGATGTGAACTTTAACGGCTGTAATTACCTCCTCTGTCTGGATCTAATGAACTTAACAAATTAATCACTGGAAAAAAAGGAAACACGTTGCCGCTAATGATCCCCAAAAGATCCTGGGAGGAAGGAAGTGAAGGTTCCACACATCTCTGAATTGTTTAATCCTAATGAAAGGATCATCGTGTAAGTATAAACACGGCTCGGCCCGCTCTGAACCTTCAACCATCCTGTCAGATGGTTGAAGGTTCGGAGCTTCATGGAGGTTTCTACCCAAAAAGGGTGATTAATCCTGGATTTGTGGCAGCAGAGACTGAGGACAAAAGTCTGAGTGGCTTCATCCTGAAACAATGATTCCAGACAACAGTGTTCCCTCATCCTGACGGGTTCATTCCCCATGTTTTGGAAAAAAACAAACGAAATCCTGGAAGGTGCCAGTAGGGAAATCTCGTCTCTTCCAGGAATCATCCAGCTCTCAAGGCTCTGCTACGGCTCTGGGGCAGACGCTGTCTACAGGTTATTTGGCAGCGATTAGCTGCTACGTTAGCATCATTATTGAGTCAATAATCCAGGAATATCTCTGTGGCTAACAGATCGACCAGGTAAACTGAGCTTCAACACATCGGCTGCTTTATATTTAGCATCAACACAAAATGTGAACAGGAAGCCCGGCGGGTTCTTCTCTCCTGCCTGAAGGTAACTGGAACCATCACGGTTCCACACAGCCTCATCAAAGGGAGAGAAGGTGGCTTTAATTTAAGCCCAAAATAGCATTTTCATTCCGGCTTCTTCATTAAGGGCATTGTGGAGACAAGATTAATCAAGACGTTCCCAAATTTAATTAATTAAACACGGAAATCTGAGAGTTTTAATCTTCCGCTGTAACTGGACACACAGAGGAAGTAAATCAGTGAGAAGATGGATGAGTGGATAGATGGATGGATGGATGGATGAGTGGATGGATGGATGGATGGATGAGTGGGTGGATGGATGGATGGATGGATGAGTGGATGGATGGATGGATGGACAGGTGATGGATGGATGATGGATGGATGATGGGTGGATGGATGATGGATGGATGGATGGATGGATGAGTGGGTGGATGGATGGGTGGATGATGGGTGGATGGATGGATGGATGATGGATGGACGTGTGATGGATGGATGGATGGATGGATGATGTATGACTGCATGCAGTGTGTGTTTGGGGGACTCATTGTTATGCAGCTTAGTTTCTTACCAAATTCCTGCTTCTTGCTGGCGGCTCCCTCATTGTGAAGACACTTAAAAAGGAGGGAGAGAAGAGGAGGGGGAGCGGGGAAATAATGATGTGCTCGCCTTGTTCAAACCAGCTGGATGACCGCGGGGGCACCTGCCGCGGCGGCTCCGGGGCCACTTACAGGAATCAGCTGCTACTTTTCCAGCTAAAACTGTTGCTTCTCCTCCGGTTTCATACCTGCAGCCGTGAAAATGTCCACAACATTTATTCCGGGGTGCAAAAGCCAATGAGAGCCTTTATTCGGTTACCAACGGCAACATCCCTGCTGTCACCGCAGCCCCCGTCTTCCCACATAAATCAGAAATTATTAAATTAACCTTAAAAAGTCCCACAGATGAACATTTGTGGGGTCAGTGGTGGAGTTCATGTTCACGTTTCCATCCCATCCCATCATAAATTAGCTCGCTGGAACATCTTCCTGCTGTTTTACTGTGTTTCCAACGTAAATGAAGCCAGCCGGCGGCGCCGCCATGACTTTTGTTGTGATGACAAAATGCTAATTAGAGAATAAAAGTCGCTTGTGGCGGCGATCCTGCTGTTTGAAGAGCGACTGACAGCAGCGCTAAAGACAGGCGAGTTCTCAGACGCTAATGTTGATGACAAGGGAAAAAAACATTTGAATGATAAAAATCTGTAACATAATTTCACAGGGAAAAAAATGACAAATATTCCTTAAAGTTACGTCTGCCTGAACTTTCACTGTAAATGTATCAAAGACAAGCGAGCATTAGCAAAGTTAGCTTCGATAACAGCAGTTTATCCAACCAGCATCTCTGTGAACTCTCTGGTTTCTTTTTGTTTGACGATCCGTTTCACCGTGACGTAACTAAACTCCCAAAATACGTTAAAAGAAATTCCTGTGGTTATGTTAGCGGCTAACATCTGTTTTAACGTCATTTTAAGGCGTTTAATCGATGGCGGGACGTGGCGGTGACGAGGGTGCGTTTGTTTCCCTCACCTGGAGCGCGGGAAGTGTTGCGCCTTTTGAAACGTCCTCTTATCGCGGGTGGGGCGCTGAAACCCTCTTCCCAGGTCTTCCCCGAGACTGAAGGGCCATGATTATGTTCTCTCCTCCACAGAGAACCAGAGACGCGCCGCAAAACGTGGGAGTGTTGAAGCGTGAGAGAGAAATGGAGTGAGGTTAATAGAAAGAAGCTGAAATATACGGCGGTAATTACGCCCGCGTGGGGAGGGGGCGCAAGGCAGAGACGGAGGAGAAGGTGACGCTTGAGCAGGACTAAGAAATACAAATTTTATGCTCTTTGGTGACGTTTCAACTGCAAAAAGCAGGAGGATGACAGAAAAACTAATTATTCAAATAGTCTCAGGACCCTTTAGAGTTTTGTGTCTTTTGTGCATCGAGCGTCTCCATCAGTTAAAAATGGTTAAAATTGACTGTGGTTGTTTCACACTTTCACCCACGCCGTTAGCATTAGCTGCATCAGTCTGGCAACATTTTAGTTACAAACCTTCACCGAGGGGCTAATGTCTTCCTTCACCCAGTTTAATCTTCAGTTCTCGGCAAATCTCACTGGTTTTAGGAAACTCTGCTAACGTAAAGAAATACGATGGTGAGGCTACTTTCGTTTCCTCCTGATGACACTGATGTCGCTAGCAGGAGCTAATGAATGAAAACACAATCTGATGCATTATCAGAAGTATTTTCACGGTTCCAGATTTTCTCAAATGGATCCTGAGGTGGAAAAAGTTGCTTTAAACAGCAGCTCAACGGATGGAATGTTGCAGGTTTGTATCCAGCAGCGATGGGGCGGTGAAGCGTGACATTAGCGTCCGAACCGTCCGGCAGGAGCCTCCCGCCGACCCCGGGATCTCCGACTAATCAGCCGTGACTGACAGCTGCTCTCGCCTGGAACTAAACTGGTTCAAATGACTGAAATTACAGCGAGGAATGGCGGATTATCGGAGATAAGTAGCAACCCTGTCGCCATGGTGACAATGTTGACTCACACCTGGGCTGAAAACATTAAAATGAGGGATATAGAAACATTTGTAGGTGTTTTGGAAATTAATCTTTGTTCCTTCCAGGATTTTGGGAAAAGTTCATGTTTCCTGGGTCACGAGCGGATCATCGAACCGGAAGGAGGTGAAAAACTTTTCAAAAGAAAACTTTCAGAGTTTCCAGGAGGAGGAAACTGTGAAGCCGCGGCGCTTGTTTCATGTCGGGAAACTCGTCTGAGAATATCTGAAAGTGGAGTCCAGAGGGAGACTCGTTAATCCCAGAGACGCTTTACATTCATCCGTCCTCTGATTGGTTCTGTGGCTCTGGCCCAGACCAGCCTCGCGGCATCAACACGTGCCCCTAAAAGATCTTTTTTTTTTAGCTAATTTTGTTTGTTTCTTCCTTGATACCAGGCTCTGCCTCTTACCACATCAAGATCGTTTGTGTCCGAGAAGGTCGTTTCCTTGACAACAGAAACGACTGTTACAGAGACAATTCGGACTTTCAATTAAGAGATTTTATTATATATTTTATGAGTTGTTTTTTTTATCAGTTTTGTGGCTGTAGCACCGTCGCTTAATAGAATTGCTAATTTGCAGGAAAAAACTAATGGTGAGGAGCCGAAGTCATCACTTAGGGCCACAGTAAATTAGAGCCCGGTGGTACCGGGGAGCCGTATTAATTGATGTTTGGATGAACAAATGCAAAATTAAATTGTCCAACCCAATGGAATTCAATTAGCGCTCATAAAGCAGCTCGGACGCTCTCGTGTAGCATCGCAGGAACGCGCGGGTTTGCTAATTCAAGTAGCGGCGGACAGAGGCGAGGTAATCAAACAGTGAATTCTGGGATGTTTTGGAGTTGATCTGCATTATTTATGATTTGAACGAGCTTCTCGCTTTATGGCTCAGATTTTAATTTAAAGCGGAGACTAATTTTGCTTCCTGGGAAAACATTTTAATTGGCTTTTCCTCATGAGGGGGTGTGCTGACACCGCTGATTGGTTTTGTAATTGGTTTGAAAGTGCAGCGACTGTCAGTGTAGGAAGTTGTGCTGGTGAAAACCCCCCAGAGCAGAGCGACAGCAGGCCGAGAGGAAACAGTCTGAGGTGTCCCGCTGAGACTCATCTCACAGTCTGGAAACACGCCGACCACCCCCCCCCCCACTCACACACCTGACAGAAAAAACAACCAAACCTCAGAGAAAAGAATCCAAAGTTCTGAGTGGAAAATGAGCTGAAGGTCTGTTTCCTCAGGAATCTGCTCAGGAACGGCACCATCCTGATCAGGAACTCCACTAATTGTCCCCCCCCCACTTCCTTCATCTTCCCGCCCGTCTACCTGTGAAATGAGTCCTCTGGAAACAGTCATTACAGGCAGAAGGAGAAACACGCCAACAAACTCAATTCCACGATGGAAACAGTGGGAAAATGAGGGTTTCTCATCAGAGCGTCCACTTCCTGTTGCATGCGTAGCGGCTAACGTTCTCCCAGACGCTCTTGTCATGCCCGCCGCCCTCCCAAAGGTCAGCTTCATTCTCCGCTGACACTAATGACCAGACAGAATTAACACCTTACGAAGGTCAGCCAATCAAACGGCAACGTCGGCGAGCTCGGACCGTCCGTCGGGGGCTGCGGCCGTTGAATCTCCAAACATTTGACCTTCCGTCCGGCATTAGCAGGGATCTCCCCCCAAGTGAGGTGCTAACGATCAAGCTCGTTTAATAGGAATGTTGCTCTTCCTCATCAGAACGTGAGTCAGCAGGTCGTTTGTTCACAGCTGGAACTAATTTAGGCTCCGTCTCGCCTAACGAGCGAATTTCCTCCGTCCCAATGAGAGGAATGATTGTCTGGATCCAGACGGAGAGGAAAGGAAACGCCGCACAACTGGAACGGTCACGATAAACACAGAATGAAAGACGCCGCTGCGGGGAGCTCAGCTCCTGCGGGATCGTTAGCATGATTGAATGGACCTGCATTTACAGTAATTAAGGTTTCATTTAGCCATCAGGTCTCAAACGTCAACGTGTTCCAACACAAGTTTGTGGAATAATTTTCACAAGATGACAACACCTGCGTTTAGCCGTGTAAAATAACAACTAGCTAGCTAATTTTATGTTGTTAGCGTTGCCCTTTGAAGTCCGTACGGTAACCTTGATATGTGTATTTCACACACTCCAGAAGTCCAAATCTTTTGTTTTTGCATAGTTTTATTCCTCCCGACTGTCATGTTGCCGCAGCAACAGTATTAGCCTTCCTTAGCCAACTGTGCTAATGTTATTTAACGAGAACAATTATCCATTGTTTTTGCTCATGTCTCTGAGTGGAAACGATCCAGACTGATAAAAGTTCTCCAGCTGCTCCGCATCCTCACAGAATTTTTAAAAAATCACCACTCACTGGGATGAGGACCATTAAGGGCTGGCCAGTAATCCCATCAGTGGAACTGGACTGGCCACAGTCACATGGCCGTGTGAGCGGGACGCTCTCGGCTCAGTAATTATCACCCATTTGTTGCGCCGCTAGCGCCTCGTCCGGAATATCAATAAGGGAGATAAAAACCCAGCGAACCAGATTCTTCCACCTGAACAAATTAACAATACTAACTCGATTCTCATCAAAGTCCTCGCTGAGCCTTTGCTAACACACAATTATCTAATTTGTGGCTACTTTAGCTGCTCACATGCTCAGACTGGTAATTTACAACGTCTGAGAGGTGAATTTCTGCAGCTTGTGAAAGCTGCAAGGTACAAATCCCAACTGTGCTATCGATGTGAACCTTCTTAGCATTAAAGCTAATGAGTTTAAAGATTTGCTTGCTAGGAGACATCTCATTGCACGCTAGAACAGAGAGGGATGCTCTTTTCCATCAGTACAGCAGGCGGAACAGTTCTGGGCGCTAATATGTGGCGGGCGACGATCATAAGCCCCTCCTCCTTTTCCACAAGATTCTGACCGGTATGCAACATCCCAATTGTTGGTATATGCTCGTTAACCGGGATGCTAATGACACCTGACCTCTGCTCTAATGTTCCGGACCAGTTTCAGGTTCCTGTCATGAGCCGCTGCCTCCACTCTTAATGAAACTTCAAGGGAGGAACCTCGTGGACCAGAACAGCTCCGGGCACCCACAGTAATTCACCTCCCAGGTCACCCGAGTTTCCTCCAAACGCTCTGAAAAACCGCCTGAACAAACTTTGAGAACCTCTATTTCTGGTCTGATTTAGCTTCATCCTCCACTCAACTATCGCAATTCTTTGATGTTTCTTTGATCTGAGGGGGACACAAATGCATCAGAACACCATCGTCTTCTCTGCAACCTGTGTCGTGGCCTCTGTGGAACCTCTGCGGTCATTAGCAGTCAAACGGCAAAGCCGACCCCCGAAGAAATGGGGACAATTACAGATGCAATGACGTCTGCTGGAAGATTAAAATTCAAACTGATCCAGGTGCAGCGGCGATCCAAAGCCAGGTCTGCTGGCGGCTTTATGAAATTAGACAGAGGGACCAGAGGAAACCGGATTATGGAGTTGTGGAGAGGTCAGAAGCGATTCTCCGAGTGGAGCCACGAGTATCTTCGACGCAACAGCTACGTCGAGCTAAAGCCAAGCTGGTCCTGTTACGAAACCTTCTGCAGTTTCCAAAAGTGTGTCTGGAATGCCCCCAACTCTGTCTGACCTTGTTTTCTTTAAATTACAACACTGATGTTGCGTTAAGTGATCTTTTGATCTTAACGATGATGTTAATCAGCACCCAGAGGAGTAGAAATGCTAATTCCTTCTATAATTAGAGAACTGGGGACTTCTTCTGTCCACTCGTCTTCTCTCTGTTCTTCTTCACCGTGTTTAGATCTTTTGTAGACGTTTGAAATCTGGATCATGTAAATATTTTCACATTTACGTAACCAGCCACGGAATCCAGGCTAGGATAGACAAGAGACGCTAGCCTTAAATTGCATGTTTGCGTGACCTAGCTTAGAACATCTGATGCTGATGTTCGGGTCAGGAACCACTTCCAACATCTGCATGGACCTCAGAGGGGCCACGAACCGCAGGTTGGACAGCACTAGCAAGCTAACAAGCTCCGCCCACATTGACCTCATGTGTTCTTGTCAAAGAAACGTGAACAGAAAACAGTTACCATGGTGACAGAATGGAATGCAGCATTTTGGCCAGCCGGTCTGATCAGAGTTCCCCCCCAGGTCGAGTAATAAAAGGGAAGGTCAGCGGGTCAGGATCAGAACAATAATGCTGTGAGAGACCTGAAAACAGAACCTGGAGAGACTCCTGGATCCTGGAGGATGATGGTGATGATGGTGATGAAGGTGATGGCGATGAAGGTGATGGTGATGATGGTGGTGATGATGAGCTCCATGTTTTTGCGAACTGGGAGGGAACCAACACAACGTCCATTTTTACATTACTGGCATCAAACCACAAAGAGCGCTTCAGACTCTGGGAAACATGGGTCATGTGACCACGACGGCGCCTGCTGGCGGTGAACGCTGAGCCTGTGGCTTCCTCCAGGCAAACAGCAGGTCCTGGAAATGCTTCCGTCTCCGGAGCCTGGAGCCGCGGCTCCCCGAGGATTAACCTGCTGCGGAAGGCGACGTTTCAAGGAAAAATGCACCGAATATGGTGGCGCAGTACCGCCTTCATCCACGAGGGGGCAGCACTCAGCGCCTGGGTGGTTTCCCAGGGGTCCAACACAGACCTGCTTCACCACAGGTTCAGGAACCACCCCGGCGGTAACCAGGGACCTCTCAGGTCTGTGAACTGGCAGCTACAACCTTAGCTAGCATTAGCCTTAGCCCTGTGTAGTGATGCCAAAATATAGGAAATCTTTTTGTAGCATGTTAATGTTAATCGCTTCCTAAATTAACAGAACTTCCAGCCATTCGAGGAGCCAGGGGAAATTATAAGGCTCGGTTTTCCTCAATTCTGGCGCCTCATAATCGGTTTTTAGAGACAAGCTTTGTGGATTTTTGGACGCTGAGGCCGCTGAACGTCCCCCCCTCAGCGTCAGTCCTGATGTCCAGCTGATCGTCTCCGTCCGCCTCAGCTCCCGTCGCTCCTCGTGTCCGTTGGAACACCTGAAAGGTTCCAGAGAACAGAGGAGATGCAGCTCCAGCCCCCCCACCACATCCATCCCATTGATGGATACGACGCTCCTGAGGCGCCGGCGTCCGTCTGTCTGCTGCCGTCACAAAGAGGACGAGCTGCTGTTCTGGTACCTGCTGGGGCCGTCTGACTGGACCCAGCCGAGAGCAGCTTCCTCCGGAGGTTTATCAGCCGCCGACAGGAGCAACAAGCGGCTCCGGAGCGCCGACCGCGTTTGAACCCGCGGAGTGGGAAAAAAGGCCGTAGCATCACTTCGACACGGCCGGATTAGTGGTGGAAACTTCTGCATCCGAACATCTGCCAGCACGACTCCTCCAGCAAAACACCTCTAGGACGGATGAAAGACGGGGGATGGTTGCCCTGGAGACGGCGGCCATGATGGAAACGCTCCCAGATATCAAAGCGACGGACAGAAGCTGTCGGCAGCCTGTTCGGAGTGACCGGACGGGCCACACGGATGTGAAGATGCCGTTTCCCTGCGGAACTGGAACCCCCCGGATCCAAAGGGATCTACAAGATTTCCCCGCTCAGCAGCGTTAAGGAAACCGCCAGACTAAAGGGAAACGTTTGGCTTTGATGTAGCGAGGGGATAAATTTAGCGAGGAGCAGCAACAAATCCAGAGAGGTGAAGCTAATCTGGCCCGTTAGCCGCTTGCTCGGCCAGACTTCATCCTGAGGCGTCTCCTGAAGTTAAAGTTCTGTTTGGACCAGATTGTTCTGAGGTCGGCTCACTTATCGATCATCTCCAACAGAAATGTCACAGCGTCTCCGAGGAGCAGCACGTCGGCCTTTCGCCGCAGATCTCATTAACTCGCTAACGCGGCCAGACGACGTCAGATCAAAATGTCAATTAAAAACGCCACAGCCCAGTTACCCTTCTGCTCCAATAGAACCAGTCCAATTAGCCCGTGTTTTCCATTAAACCCAGTCCAGTTCGCCCCTCTGTCCCACTATAGCCAGGACAGGAAGTCTAACTGCCCCACTATAACCAGACCAGTAACACCAGTGAGACCAGTAACATCAGTGAGACCAGTAACACCAGTGAGACCAGTAACACCAGTGAGACCTGTAACACCAGTGAGACCAGTAACACCAGTGAGACCAGTAACACCAGTGAGACCAGTAACACTAGTGAGACCAGTAACACCAGTGAGACCTGTAACACCAGTGAGACCAGTAACACCAGTGAGACCAGTAACACCAGTGAGACCTGTAACAACAGTGAGACCAGTAACAACAGTGAGACCAGTAACACTAGTGAGACCCAGTCAACAGTCTCCAGTTGCTCCAACTGGAGCAATTTTGGGGAATTCTTGATTCCAGAAAAAGCTACGCTAATTAGCTCACCTGCAGCTGAAGGTGCTGGTGGTTCCTGGCTGACAGAACCAGTCCTTGAACTGGTGGAACGTACCAAACTGGTTCATTTGGAACGTTCCACAACTGTTGGAGTCTGAATATTGAATCAAAAACCAGAAGTCTTGTTTAGTCTCTTCCAGCTCTTTATTCCAGTTTGGTAAAGTTACATTTTTCCATTTACCTGCTGCTCAGGTAACCCCGCCCCCCCCCAGGTCATTTATTAAACACCAGCCCCCCCCCACCCCCCCTCCTTTCACATTCTCAGTCCAGGCACACCATTTGTACAATAGGTCGTCATGACATCACCCTCGCCGCGTCCACGCCCACCGACGGCGTTCAGAGTCATGGACAGGGTGGACAGGCTCCGCCTCTCACGCCAGAGAGGAGGTGAGCTGTAGTCTAAAGTAAGCGCTGCGGGGCGATTTGTTCCGGGGGCGGCGTGCAGGCGTGCGTCAGCAGCGATGACCTCGAGACGGCCGGGCCGTCGCTCAAGGACAGAGGAGATGAAGGAACAAAGGAAGAAGAACAAAGGAAAAGAGCAGCAGAGGGTAAATGCCCGATCCTCCTCCTCTCTTCAGTGTCTGAACGTTTAGGATCCAAAGGTGGCGGTTCGGTACCCACGGGGTTCCGCCCCGGTCCGAGGGCGCCGCCGCGACAGGAGCGCGATGCACAAATGGGAGGAAACGAGGAGCTTTTGTGTGGTCACGACTTTGTGGTCGTATCCGCGTTGGTCCGAAAGGTTGGGGGTGTGACGAACATGCTGGCGCCGCCGGCCCCGGCCCGGCCCGGGGTCGGCGCCGGGTCAGGGGGAGCGCGTCGGAGCCTCGCCCTCCGGCGCCTCTCTCTACCTGCCGAAGATGTTCTCGTACTCATGCAGTATGAGCTCCACGATCTGGTTCGGGTAGACCATGTGGACCGCCATGTTGAAGGTCTCGGTCTCGGGCCGCAGCAGCGTGGGGCCGAACACGATGGCCACGCTCTGGGTGGTCATGCGGTTTTCCTCCCCGTGGTCGATCACCCTAGAGGGACATTAAAAGATGTGACTTCTGATGGGGAGGAGAGGGGGATTGTGGGAGTTGTAGTTCTCTAGTGCCTGATAATAAATGATGGCAGACTAACTGATACAGGTGTTTTCCCCCAGGCAGCCATAACTCTTTGATCATGAGTACGGCGCTTTGATGCGCGTCTTACTTGCGGAGGTGTTTGAAGAGCGCCTGCATGGTGTCGTGGTTCGGCCT
The DNA here is from genome assembly GCF_003711565.1 of Takifugu flavidus. Classification (NCBI taxonomy): domain Eukaryota; kingdom Metazoa; phylum Chordata; class Actinopteri; order Tetraodontiformes; family Tetraodontidae; genus Takifugu; species Takifugu flavidus. Next base: position 3,998,110 of record NC_079534.1, on the reverse strand, counting down.
CGGCAGCTGCTTGACCAGATCCTTGATGGCCTGAACTCGATGCTTGTAATCTGTGATCTCTGCAGGACAGAGGAGACCAAAGCCTGAAGGAACATCCAACCGTTGTTGCGTTGGGAGACGATTACACGGGGGATTAATGGGATTATGGGGCTTTTCCCCAGTGGCCAGGAGAGCGACAGGTACGCCTGTACAGATGGATTCTGGGTAATATTTAAGGTTTAAAATTTTACCCCAAAATCTTTCATCATATCAGCGAAGATCGACTGTTTTTTTTGGAGGATCATTAATATTCTAACTGAATGTTACTTCCTGGTGGTGAAGACCCAGGCTGGAGAAGGCACCGGTCCTTCTGCCGGACCTCAGCAGATCCAGAAGAGCAGGGAGGTTCTGGTTCTGGTTTGTGTAGAAAGCGCAGGACTCACTGATGGCGCTGACGAAGTCGTGAAACAGAGCGTAGGTGAAGAGCGGCTCCGGGAGCTCCCTGAAGTACATCTTCAACGCTCCGGTGGTCACGTGGATGTCCTCCCACTTCCCGTCCTGCAGGTTGACCTTCTCATCTGGACACAAAGGCTCCGCTCAGCCTGGATTGCGGCCCGGAATCGGAGGATCTGGACGGGAACTCACCGTGATCGACGGCGTAGCGCAGCTTCTGTATGACGGCCAGGTTCCCGCTGACTCTGTACAGCCCGTCAACGCAGAGACCTGCAGGGGACGAGGGGAGAAGGTGTCGATGAGCAGGGACCTGCAGGGGGAGCAGAGTCCGCCGCCTTTTTACCAGCACCTACAGCTGTTCTCCACGTGGTCGATGCACATCTTCACGAAGGCGGGCACCGTGGCGCTCTCCCTGTGACACAGATCGGACAGGCTGCAGCCGAACACCTGATCTGAGGGACGCAAACACAGGAGGGGGGGGTCAGACGAGGGGGACGCCACAGGGGGGCGACGCCAGGGGGCCGGCCCAGCACCTTTGATGTAGCCCTTGTCTCTGACGGCCTGCAGGGTTGGCCGGCGGGTCAGGAACTTCTTCAGCTTGTGTCGGGTTTTCTTGTTGTCGGAGGAGTCCATGCTGGTGGAGCTCTTCATGGCTGCAGGACAGAGACAGGACAGAGACAGGACAGCGTTGTCCACCGCTCGCCTCAACACAACTGAGGTTTCCCTTTGCATTCAAGCCCACACAGACCTCTGTTCTTCTTGGAGTCTCTGTGTTCTTTGTCCTTGTCGTGTTTCTCCACAGGAGACTCGGGCATGTCCTCCTCGATGGCCTCGTCAGACTCCCAGGCCTGATGCGCACAAACACAAACATCGGAACCGTCGGCGACCTCGGTGTGAAGCGGACTGAGGACAGATCTAAAGGCCTGGACTGGCAGGAGTCCTAGTGGAACTCACGTGGGTGCTGATGGAGTCCTGCAGCGCTCGGAACCATTCGTTGATGACGCCATCGTTATCCGACTGGATCAGAAGCTCGGTGCCCTGCCGAGTCTTCAGCTGCAGGAGAAACCGCTGGTGTTAAAAACACTGGCCGTGTGAAAAGACCCTGGAGATCAAAGCTTTTAGGTGTTCCTGCCGTCGACGCCTCACCTCGAGAACGTGCTTCTTGCTGGACTTGTCCTTGGACGCCCATTCCACGGCGCCCCCTCTCAGGTCCACGGTGAACTCTGGTTTGGACTGACTGGCTCCGAACTGGACAGAAGAAGAACAAATAGACCCCTGAGGTATGCGAAGGCGTGGAGAACCTGCTCGGGGACGTTAGCAGCGCTCTGTCATGCATGAGTGTGAGGATCAGGTGACCTGGCGCTCTGGTTCATCATCCGGCCGGCTGCCGGCTTCAATAAAGGAAACTCCGTAGGGAGCTACTAAACATGCTGCATGCTTGATGGAAATCTGTAGCGCCCAGAGGCGAGGTGGGGCTCAGGTGGGGCTCAGGTGGGGCTCAGGTGGGGCTCAGGTGGGGCTCAGGTGGGGCCGCTGTCGATGCTGCGCGTTAAGCTAAGTGAAAGGGTGCTTAGATTCCACAGAGCCGACTCCGTATGGTCCCGTGTGCTAGCGTGGAAGTGCGTCCGTACAAGGCCGCTGTGTAGAAGCGCATTCATGGTGCCTAAAAGAACGGAAGCGTGTTGCGGCCCAGCCCTGAGCTCACCAACACACCCCTGCAGGCCTCCACCAGTCCTGAGCCATCTCGGGCCAAACACACACATCCGTCATGTCAGCACAGTCCTGCGACATGCTGACGAGCGGCCGCCTGTCAGAGCGTGACACAGGCGGGGAGGCCACATGCAGAGGAGGAAGAGGAGCAGAGAGGAGGAAGGAGGAAGCACATACAGAGGAGGATCTGTGGAGCTCAGAGGAGACAGCGGGGTGTTTCTTAGCAGCCGGCTTCCAGCTACTCAACAGCGACAGGAGAAATTCAGGAAGGGAGGCGCCGTTGTGGTACGGCTACATGGGTGGACGGAGCGGGACAGGACAGGGAAAATGGAGGGACGAGGAAGGGTTGTGGGGAGGGAAACCACAGGAGAGGGGATGAAACATGGAGGAGAGAGAGAGGTGAGGCCGGCGGTCGGGCCCCTGAAGGACCTCGGGCTCTTCCTGCCTCGGGATCTGGCTGCAGGGATCTGTTTTGTGTCACTAACCCAGCTGGTGCCGCCTCCTTGACTCTTGGTAAACAGCAAAGCGGAACCTTGAAGCACGGTCCAGGAGGAAGTCCAGTTTTTCCTGCAGCACGAAGAGGGAATGTCGGAATATCAGACGGGTGAAAACAGCAGAATGAGCACCTGAGTTCCTCCGCTCACCTGACTTTCTTTCCGTGCTCAGTGATCTTTGTCATGTTCAGGAGGCCGCACTTCTGAGACGGCTGGAAGAGGACATAAAGTCATCAGCACACGCGTCACATTCTCCACAAACACTCGACGGCGAGGAGGAGGAAAACACATGGCGCTGAAGCACCATCCACCCCGCCACCAGAGCAATCACGTCTGCCTTCCTTAATCCCGCTCAACACGCCCAAACATGACAGAGTGGATGCGGAACTCCGATTAAAACCAACCGCTACTTCCTTTAACATCCAGATAAAAATCTTCAAAGCGTCAAATATTAGGAAAAGCAGATGATTTGGAAGGCCGGACACAAAGCAAAGGAGGAAAAGAGAGGAAATAAAAGGTGTACTAACAGAGGTGGGGGGAGATGAAGGGCAGGAGTCAGAGTCGGGAGAGGGGGGCTGTGGAGCGTCCTGCTGGGGAGACAGGGATGAAACATTCAACAACAACCGGAGGAGGAGTGAGCGGTGACGGAGACGGATGGGGGGGAGGGAGGGTGATTAGTGGAGCGATGATCAACTAAACTGTCCTTAATTAAAACTGCAGGCAGATTCTCATCATGCTGCATCTCTGAAACTCCTCCAGACAAATCACTGGTGATCGGAGGTTCGGATGAAGGGACTCAATCAGCTGGAGGACGGAGGGGGGGGTGTGATTGTTACTCCTGGACATTTAGGACATGCAATCTCATGGTCCGCGGCGCCGGGCGGCTCGGGCCGACGACCTACTGACTTGGTGTTTGAAGGAGTGCGGGCGGGCGGAGCCTGGGCGGAAACACCGGGTTTTTAACAGCCGCTGCAAAGCAAACCAGTCTAGTACTGAAACTCATGGCAGCAACACACAGTGAACAACCACACAGAGGTTAGATGACCCCACGGGCTCTGGAAACGCTCTTTCGCCCACATGTAGTGTCGTTTGCAGAGGTGCGAGTCAGACCTTGTCGCCGGGCTCGGACACAAAGGTGCTGTGTCTCCACTTGGTCAGGACGATGGGCTCCACCTGCCGCCTGTCCAAGCTGCGCGTCTTGGGAGCGTCTCCCGAGAGCTGAGGAGGGGAGTGGTTGTACTGGGAGGAGACAACAGCAGCTGTGGGACTCTGGAGGCTCCACACTTCACATTTATCAGGCTGAGCAGTGACTCAAAAGCTCCCTCCTCCTCTCCATCGTCTGGCATCATTAGATTGTAGACTTACTCCTTTGATTCTCACCTTGGGAAGCTCCCACTCTGACCTTGAGCCGTCGGCGCTGTAGTAATAGGGTCGTCCCTGCTCGTCGACGTGCTTTAGCCACTAATGACGCACAGACAGACAGTGGAGGACCGTTAGACAACACGCTAGCCAGCTAACGTGAGCGCTAAACCCACAGGAAGGCATCAGGAATAAACGGCAACACTTCCTTTGATGCCAGCCTGGATTATAAACAATTGCACTTGTACGTTAATTATTTCCAGTGTTCATTGTTAACGTTGCTTCTGTCCTGGTGTCAGAAACACGTTTTATATCAGAAATAAGACTTCTGCAGTGGTGATGTGTGCTACGCTGAGACCAGAGGTCTATTTAATGATCACAGAGGAAACATCTGAGTCATGCACTAGTGTAATACCCAGCATAAATCACCCCGAGTCACCAGTGAAGAAGCAGCAGATGAACCCCCGTGTGGCCGGTACCTTCTCGTTAGTAAAGTCGCTGATGTACAGCGTGTGTCCGTGCTCATCCATCTCTTCGGACCAGCCGCGAGGTGGCGAGCCATACTGACTGTCCGACTGGCTAGAGTAGGTACTGAAGCAGGTGTCCTCTGAAGACAGAGGCTGGAGGTGACCGACGGAGAGCGAGAGGAAGGGAAGGATAGAGGGCGAGAGAGAGAAAGGAGCCATCTATCATCGGTGAAGAGAGAGAGGGAGGAGAGAGAGAGAGAAATCACCACACAGTAAAGAGAGGAAAGACAACCATGCACCCCAAAACAGAACTGCCCCAAACCAGTTTAATACGCTAAAAGGAACCATAAAGCCCCAGAAAAGTAAAGAACCCCTGGCGATTATTCCGAGACTGTACTGACAGTGACGCCCCTCTGACTGTAGGTGGCAGTGTTGTGCAGTAAATAGCCACCCGTTCATTGTTCGCCACAAACACTCATTTCTCCCCTTGGAAAGGCTCTGAGGGCTGTTTTTGTGTTTCACATAGCTTCAGATGAAGGCTTGTGTCTGGCAAATCAAATGTGGAACGGTTGTCATAATTCTGCACATGCTGCTCCCACTCGTGCCGGATGCTGGCTCGGTGTTCTTGTTAAGGGGGGAGAGGGTGTGCACGCCGCCCAGACGTTCCATTGTGGGATAATTCTGTGTGTTTGATTAAAGTGAGCACTCCGAACTGTCGGCAGCAGTCCTGCATCTTCTGAGCCGCACCGGTAACCATGGAGACGTTTTTAAACTCCCGTGTAGGTCAGGTTTACGCCTACGTTAGCGCGTGTTTGCGTTTAGCTTTCACCATAACAGCTAAAATGTTTTCGATGACCCTCCACCGCCGTCAGGAGCGGGATCTATTTTCAACCCTGGCCGACAGCGACTGCTAAATGAACGAGTGTGCGGAGCCATGATGGGATGTTGACTGAGGGAAGGTTGAGCGTTTGTACCTCGGAGCTCTCGCCCGTGCTCTGGCTGTCGTGCCTGGAGCTCCCCGTGCTCACGTCCTTTGCTCGCGGCGGTTTCCAGGTCCTCTCCTGCGTGGAGCGGTTGTAATAAAAGTGCCTGCCGTTTTGATCCTTGTAGGTCTCCCAGTCACCCAGGACGTGAAGGGGGGAGCCGGCGGGGGCGGGGGGCAGGGTGCTCTGGGTGATCTTCAGCTCCTGGAGGTTGGTGTAGACGGGGGACTCTGAGCGGCCCTGGCCTGACGAAGACACGGTCTGAGGAGAGAAAGCACCAGCTGCACGTCAGCACAGGGACCGTCTGACCCCAGTTACACATTAAAAACCTCCATGGCCGTTTCCACTGAGCTCCACGCGGAGCCATCACATCCCGCTCACCCCGCTGAGCCCTGGACGCCACTGCAGCACAAAGGAAAAGCCTTTAACATCAAATGATGCGGCAAAAATGGCTCCGGGAACGGCTTGAGAGCGCTCGCTTTGACACGGAGCCGAGGAATTTAATGAACTCATACAGCAGACGTTGCGTAACGTCGGTTTGAAACGAGGAACAGAAACTGACGCAGCCCGAACACTGATGGAACAATCTGTCCAAATTCAGCACCACACACCAAGACGGAGAAGCTTTCAAGGACAGGAAGCGTTATCTTGTGATTAGAGACACGGCGCAACGTTTAAATGGAGCCCGGTTAAATGGGCTCAGCCGGGACTGAAAGCCTGCAGAAAAGTTCCCGTGGAACAGGACGCAGGAACCTGAACACAGAACCCTGAAAAAGTTTCAACACTGGCACGTGACAGAACACAGTTATCCAGTCTGAAAGGGGAATTTAGCATCTGCAGCATCGCTGCCGCTCCCGTCGAGGGCAGAATCAGCGAGATTATTTCATGCTCGATGATCCAAAACTAAATCAAAAAATAGAAGCAGCTTCCCAGCATGTGGGGCCGGAGAGGGCTGAAGTCATGTCAGGCATAGCAACACCGGCGATGTGCTGCACACAGATCAGTGAGGATGAAATATGCATGAAACCGCTGGAAACCCCCACAAAGATCCAATATAAAGTGGACCAGAAGCGGTCCCGGGACAGCAGCACCTGCTGCAGTTGACTGCCGATAAACCTCATTTCCAAGTTCCTTCCACCGTCTCCGTTACCTCCGGGGGCGAGCAGGCGAACACCTCGTCGTCCTCCTCCTGATCCCACCTGCACAAACTTCGTCTCGAGCGGACCGCCGCCATCGTTCCCAGGGGTGTCTGCGGTGAGTTCCTGTATAAGGCGGCATGAGCATGTGATGCAGAGCCCAGGGGGCGGTCCTGATGGTGGACGGATGGCGGCCGTATTTCACCACCGCTGAGAGTTCCTGCTGCCTGGAAGGTGCTGAGGAGTTCCTCATTTCTGTGGCCGTTATCAGCAGTTCCGCAGCAGCCTGGAGGACCTTTCGCACATTAACGTGTATTAAATCTGAAGTGGGAGAGGAAACGGCCCTGAACCGGAGCGTCCCTGTAGATATATTCCACGCGGCGTCCATTAGGGGGCAGCCTGACAACAACGTGTGGACGCGGGAGGGGGCGGAGCGGCGGGATGAGCCGTCCTCGCCTCTATCGCCGTCGGACACGGACGAACCTGCTCGGCTGCATGCCGCGTGGGAACATTCCCAGTTCTGACTGTAGGGAAAATCAACGGCGAACAGCAGGAAAAGTGTGCTGGCCCGTCAACGCCGCCGCCATTGCTGCTTCCATCGTGGCGAGGACGGCTCAGCACGCTCACACCGGACATGAGTGGAAACCGTTGCGCAATGGTAATGGGAAGTATTTAGCAGTTTTGGTATCCATGGGAACGGCTCCAGTGCAGGTGACATTTGCTTTCCGACGGCGGAGGTTTTTCCTCTGAGTCACACACGACCCACCTATATTTATCACACTTTAACAAGTGATTCACACAAATGTGAGTTAGATGAAGAGGTTACTGGGAGAACCAGGCTGGATGTTGGACAACTGAAACCAGAGTCGGACTGAAACCGGAAGCACAGGAAATAACGTGGCCCAGCGGTGCAAACAGAAACTCCTCAGGCTGTTGTGATGTGTCAGAAATTCCACAAAACTCCAGCAACAAAGAAAATAAAAGATTCAACTCAGACTCCGAAAATGGTCGAAATAAAGAAGTGGGAGGAAATAGAAAACACACACACACACACACACACACACTCTCTGTTGGCAACACAACAGACCTCAAAGTGCTGGCAACACCCAAGGCCGTTACGCAACATCAGAGCATTTAAGCTAAACTGGAGGCTAGAAAACCTGAAGTGGAGAATGTAAAGGATGTTTAAGTTAAGAGCTGCTGGAGTTAGCAGGCATGAGCTGGACGCTTCACCAGATAACCAGCGTAACAATACGGAGCCGTTATCTACATGGAACAGGGTCTTTCTGCGCCCCGGAGAGGCCGTGGGTCCAGTCAGCCAGCGTCACTTTTCAACCCGGGTCCAGCGCGGCGGCTCCGCTCCCGGGATGATGTCGTTGAGCGAGAATTGCGTGACAAAATGTGTCAAAAGGCGCAAGTTCACGAGAGCGAAGAGTGATTAGTGTGGGAGGAAATGAACTCTCACTCTTCGTGTGCGTGTGTGTGTGCGTGTGTGTGTGTGCGTGTGTGTGTGTGTGTGTGTGTGCGTGTGTGTGTGACCATATGCTTGCGAGTCTGAATCAGCAGCTGTCAGGATACCCTGCCCTCTCCACAGGGGACGCGCTCATTCCCCGCAGACATCATGCACAAACAGTGTCACTTCCTCAAAAGACGGAAGGAAAGATTCCCATCCGAGATCTGAAGGAACCGCTGAGCGGGGGGGGGGGGGGGGGGGCATCGGGCCACCCGCTGACTCGCTCTCCCTCTCCTGCCACGAGCAGAACACTCTGTCCTGGGAGAGTCGTGAGGAGGAGCGATGGAGGGAGGCAGCTTTGATTGGCTGTGGCTGATTAACCCCTAAAGGTCGTTTTACCTGAATAGCTGCAGCTAATGACGGCTGACTGCATGAAGCTTAGCACGCAGGAGCTAATGAGTGTGTGTGTGTGTGTGTGTGTGTGTGTGATTACATAAGAGGAGTGGGGTGGACAGGTGGCGTCAGTGCTGGGACAGGGGGATGTGTTGACGTGCACTAATGGGTCCTCTCTCATCTGAGTCGGGTTCTGAGGAGGCTTGAACTCCAAACCCGGATCCATATTCTCCATCAGGATTACGCAACTGCACCACCAGCCTTCCGATGGAATCTTGATCACTGCGTCCTCACGCGTCTGAGGATCAAGATACAGGCAACCCCGACCGGTCCCGGTCCGTTTCAGCCATGTTCGGAGCACTCACGGCCGGAGCCACGTGCATTCTTAGCTGCTCCAATCCACCGTTGATGACCGCGAGACCACTTGTTAGCATGACTGAGCCGACGCCGTTCCCCTGCAAATATTGGCCCCTTCGGCCAAATGTCAAGGACGACGTGCGCGGGCAGGCGAGAGCGCTCACACGCCCACGCCGTCAGCAGCACCGCGTGTCTACAGAACAACAGACGGCACCACTCCAACGGAGCAGAAGCTCTCTGTGACCTTTCCACGGTTCCCTAATCCTGATATATCGGCGCCTCTTTTACGATACATCAAATAAAAATAAAAAACAGACCCACAGTCAAACTTAACGGGCTGGAAAACAACAGAAAAAGGAGGTTTTCACGCCGTCGGGTCCAGAGTGCCGTTAAAACACAGTTAAACAGCACGAAGGGGCACAATAACGGCAATGTGGGGAGATTGAGCAGCAGCACGCGAACAATAAATGACACGGCAATTAAAAGCAGGCTAAGAAGGCAATTAGACGAGCATGGAGCGCAATTACACTTGACAATGTGCTCAGACATCCCTCAAAACTCTGTCGGCGCTCCTTAACGGCGCTACGACGGCGTTACCAGTATTTAAATCACTGGAAGCTAATGAGCACATTTCAAATGCTGCTTACACTTGAGGAACCGGGGTTGGTAGTTTGGTAGTTTGGTCACTGGCTCCACATTCTTTCCACCAGCGGGATCGTGCAGCAACACGTCTGCACGCTTTAATGAATGTGGAGGAGGGAAGGGAGGACAACCTTTCTGCTCCGCTACCGACCAGGAAGAGTCCACGTGCCTCGACCTGCTGGAGGAGGCGGCGGGGCAATTAAAGAGCAGCTATGAGGAAGAGGCAACGCTCCAGGATGATGCTGCCGGCTCATGTCACAACGCCTCCATTGAGTCAGGTTAAAACTTCAAATATGAGCTCCAGAGAAACACATAGTTGATATAGTTAGAAAAAGAGAGCCAGGCTAAGACTAGAGCCAGGCTAAGACTAGAGCCATGCTAAGACGAGAGCCCGGCTAAGACTAGAGCCATGTTAAGACTAGAGCCAGGCTAAGACTAGAGTCATGCTAAGACTAGAGCCATGCTAAGATTAGAGTCATGCTAAGACTAGAGCCAGGCTAAGACTAGAGCCAGGCTAAGACTAGAGCCAGGCTAAGACTAGAGCCAGGCTAAGACTAGAGCCAGGCTAAGACTAGAGCCAGGCTAAGACTAGAGCCAGGCTAAGACTGGCCTTAACATCTGGAATACTAAACATCTGGAGGCCGACAGTAAATACGGCATCATCCAGAAAGATAAAAACAATCCACGTCTTTTCTTGGTCCTCAGAGGAGCTGAGTGCTAAAATGCTAACCCCCATGGCTAAATGCTGCACCTTGTTGTGCTAACTTTAAACTGACGTGAAATCCAGCTCATCACACTTCAATAATTGAAATGACTTGTAAAACAAGAGGCCAGAGCGAAGAGGAGCGCGTGTGAAAGTGCCAGACAACAACAGACATCAACAGACAACAACAGACAACAACAGGCGCTTTGTTCCTCCCGCCGTGATTCAGCCAGCATCAGAAAGTGCTCTGGAAAGGCAGCAGCCCAGCAGCCACCAGGCCTGTATTTCTGGTCCTGGATACAAATGAGGAGTCTGGAGTTGAACCTGCTCGCATGAAACCAGTTCAACATGATGGGGGGGGGGGGGTGACGGAGGGGTGACGGAGGGGATGGGGGGGGCACTTTGCACAGAAAATAACAAATAATGTGGAATTTTATGTTTGATGCAAACAAAATAGGCAGCAGGAGATGAGGGAGGAAGGAGAGGCTAAAATAGTGCGCTAATCTAATCTAGAAGAGTTGCAGTTAAGGAGCTTCCAGCCTACAGGACACCAGAGGAAGAGCAGGCGATGCACGTGCACGCCAGCGTGCGTTTAAAGAGGAAGAGCAGGCGATGCACGTGCACGCCAGCGTGCGTTTAAAACATGGTAGTGAAGCTGGTGGGTAAATAATTCGGCACCGAAACACCAGATCGGTGGTGACATGTCATATTCTGAGACCAGAGAGGGGAGCTTCTGTTCATGCGACCATCCTGGCTTCTTCATCCTCTGACCTTTGACCTGGAGCAAAACCAGCTGACATCACTGATCGAGCTGCACAACGGAAAAGGTTTAAAAAGATCTGCCTCCATAAAACCCCGTTAATTTAATCGCTTCCAGCTGCACACGAGGCCAAATTCGTTACTGTGGGCGTGGTTTGTGGGGGGGGGAGGGGCAGACATCAGGTCAGGTGACCCGGCGGTGGCCTGCAAGAGCGCCGGTGACCATACGGACCTGCCCGCTACGGCTAAGCTAATAGCAGTGTGTTTGAATAGTTTAAAGGCTACATTCAGTTTCACACACACACACACACACACACACACACACACACACACACACACACACCACACACACACACCACACACACACACACACACACACACACACACACCACACACACACACACACACAGGGGCAGGGCTGGAAACAATCCTTTATTTACACTGAGGCCGGCAGATTATACGGTTCAGGCGGCTCTCGGTCATTAAGTGGCAGCTCAGATTTCTGGTGGAGATTTGAGCCCAGAACAGACAGAAATCTGTGTCTGAAGACAGGGACGAGTCCTCCAAAGGCAGCCAGAACCTGCTCGCTGCCCCCAGAGCTCCTCCGACTCCCGCCTGTGCCCTCCGCCGCCATCAGCAGCTACAAACAGAGGTTCACCCGCTAGCCTCCCTCCGTCTGCCCCGAGCTCGTCTCACCAACCAGCTGTCCAAACAAGTGTTACGTAGCCGGAGCTTATGTAACCGAGCGTGGCGAGCGCGCCCTCTCATCCACCCCCCCACCGTCCCGTCCCACCACCCGTGCGCTCCCGCAGCAGAGTCGCTTTGTCACGGCGCGGCGGCTGGAAAAAAGCTGCCCGATCGGCCGTCTGAACCCGTCTGGGATCCAAACACGCCGGTGCGAGTGTGTCGGGGAATCTCCCCTCCACGACGACACAGGTTGCCGACGGCCCTCTGATGACGTCGCTCCGTGCTGGAGCGTCTTACCGTCTCATTCCCGTCGGGGTACATCCTGTCCTGTAGCCACGCCGCCGCCGCTACAGAGGGATGGTGACGGAGCCGCGCCGCTGACAGGGAGGATGCGGAGAAACGCAGCAGCTATCTGCTATCCACACACTCTCTGGCTGACTGACATGTCACTGTGATAACCAGATAAAGCCTCCGTGGGGGGGCCACTCCAGCAGACGCCGGTCCCCCCCACAGGTCCTTACATAAACAGAGTGACCCGTCAGTGACGCTCTCTCTCTCCGAGCTGCCACCACAGCTTGACCTGCCGCTCGGAGTGGCACACGAAGCAGGACGGAGCGGCAGGAGCTGGAAACACACAAATCTGGGATTAGGAAAAGCTGCGCAGGGTCGATAAAGCACATCTGCCTTTACACTTTGCACCGGATGATCCGTTCAATCGCGGCTGAGGAGATCCAGGAAACGGAACACGGGCCAGTGGGAGAATCCCAGCGTTGAATCCTGAGCTTTTCTTGGCTGTTTGGGTCCGAACGTGTTGCAAAAGCCTTCGGGACTCAACGACGAGCCAGAAAACCGAGCCGTCTGCACGACTCCGCTGGGACGTTCCCGCTCATTCCCAGCGGAGTCCCGTTTGCTGCGTCACTTTTGTTTAACAAGGAGACATCTGGGACACTCCGATCCGCAAACACAACAGAACCCACGGGGGGAAGCGTTTCGCCACGGCGCTCAAGACGGAGACTTCACCGGCCCGTGACAAAAACAGCACATTCCCGAAGCCACGCTGGTCATTCCAGAACGGGGGGAGACAGAATCCTAATCAAGGCCGCCATCTGGTCGGATCCACGGTGACCCAGATGAGGAGTCGTGGGTGTTTGTGACAGGAGGTCACCAGCTGTGATCTGGAATCTGTCAGCAAGATGGTAGAGAACCCAAGAAACCAACCTAAAACCATCTAATTTGGATGATTTCCCTGTCCAGGAAACACACACACACACACACACACACACACACACCTAACCCTTCACACTCGGGGTCCAGGGGAAGGTCATGGGCGTTCGACCCCCCCTCCACTCCAACATGTTGGGGGCGGCAGCCCAGTTTTAATGTGCGGAGACGATAATGGGACGTCGGTGCCAACAGCGTTTATTGTTCTGGCTGCCGGGTCGTTAGGAGCCTGAAGACAGAGCGGTGACGAACATCAGGCTGAGGAGGTGCAGTCAAGCAGCAAATTAAAACGCCGACAACCTGGCAGCCATCATTCTGCAGCTACAGGGGACCTCTGCTCCGGGGGGGGGGCAGCCCGCCGTGGCCGCCTCGCGTCAGAATCCGAGCAGAACTTTCCAGCCCGTCGGCTGAATCCGCACACCTCCGATTCGGCAGCCAGACAAAAACAGCCGGTAAACAAAAGACGCCAACTTAGAATTAAAGCTTGGCTGCAGCCGGAGGAGGAGCTGGGTCAAACCAGAACCTTCACACGGGCGTAAAAGCTGTAATTTCACTCTTTCACAGCAATGTGGGAAAACCTGGAAAAGGTCAATGGGAAGTCGGAGACGCGGTGGCACTCCTGGACCTGCTGGGAGGGGGGGGGGCTAAAACTGCTGATAACCCACAACGGTCCCGACACCACCTGAAACCACAGCCCTGTTACAGGAAGGAAGTCCACTGTGGCTCTGAAACTGCACACGCTTGCTGTCAGCTGACCTTTAAAGCGCATTATAGGAGTCGGGGGGGGGGGGGGGGGGGGGGACGCACTGATCCGAGGTCAGTGCATCAAAACAGCCCAACTCATTTACACTGGAAAGGGGCCTGAGAACCCCGCCCCCCCCCAGACTGACCCTCTGACTCCGTGACCAAACACTCCCGAGGCCTCGTTCTCCCTTAAACACAAGTCACTAAACAGGTCAGGTCACTAAACCAGGACCGACAGCTGACGTGTGAGCAAATAAAGGGATTTAAATGAGAAATGTGGGAGAGATTAGAGCCGGAACATCCGCACCCGCAGTTAAACCAGATATGGTGCCACTGAAAGAGGAAGTTCAAACCACACGGATGCACCAGCTGCAGCCACACCTGGAATAATGGGAAGTACTGCACTCGGCCACCGGGGGGCGCTCTGGCGCCACCTTCAGATCAGGCTTCTGTCGGGGTGCCTTTACCTGGAGCTGTTCGGTGGAGCTGCTGCTCATTTCGTCTCCCGACTCCGAGTCGTTGGTGCGTCTCTCTTCGCCCGCAGAGTCGCAGCCCTGGGTACTGTCCACGTCCAGCGGCGCCCGGACCAGCTCGGGGGACCGCGCTCTGGCGCGAGGTAACGTGCTGGACTTGCCTCTGGCGTCGGGGTGGGGGCCCTCTGCCAGGGCCCGGTCGTGGTCGGTGGGGGAGCTGGGGGTCCGATGGTTGTTGCTGTCCCTGCGGTGGATGGGGGGGCTGAAGCGGTCGGTGGCGGCCGTCTGTGCGGACGGCGAGCGCCGGTAGCTGGACTCCTGCCTGTGAAGGTTCTCTGCAGGCTGGTTTTGCAGCCCCAGGTCCAGACTGGTGGGCTTTCCCTTGACCGCGGAGGCGTTATGTGGAGGCGGGTTCCCGGAGGCAGCAGGAGGATGTGGGAGGGGCTTAGGGGGCGGCATGAGAGCTTTGCGGACCTCCCGTACATACTGGGCAGGGACGTAAAAGGCTTTGGAGCCCTCCTCCTTCCTCACCTGCCACCAGTCCTCGTTGGTCTTCTTGACCAGCATGTAACACTCCCCCTGGTGGATGGTAATGACGCGGTTCTTGGCCTTGTACTCGTAGTCGTACTCCACCTCGATGTAGACCTCGCCCGGGGCGATGGGCAGGTCCGCCATGGCGCCTCAGGAGTGTCCACAGGGCTGCTCACCACCGCAGGAAGACGTTCACCAGCATGGCTTCATCAGAAGAGCTGGAGGAGCAAACAAGGGCGGTTAAAGAGCACCAACACTCCTCTGATCCTCCGTTTGCTAATGAAGATCAGTCAAGCTGCAAGTGAAGCAAGCTGAGATTAGCTGAATCACACCGTCTCACACACACACACACACACACACACACATAGTTTCCCGCTGAGGTCACATGTTGTACACACACACCTTCAACCACATGAGCGCTACAGTGACTCCACGAAGCTCTTTTTAATAATTCTCATTACTCAGCTGATGCTAAGAGTGTTTACAGGTAATGTAGCCAGACGTTAGCATGGAATTGTAACTTTCTTTGATATCAAGCTAAGCTTTATAAAGTCTGAGGTGAAGGTTTGCCCAGAGGCAGGATGAGCTCTTCTGCGATAGCCTCAGGCTCCTTCTGTTCCATAAATAAAGGAGGACAGTGAAGCTAACGCTAAAGCTAGCTGAAGAAAAACAACTCCTACACCACGTACGGCTGTAGGAGTCTCACCTCTGCTGCTGGAGGCTGCATGACAACACCAGCTTCTGAGTTTGGGATATTCCTGGAATGCCGGTAAAACAGAGCCAAAAATGTCTTTTATCTGCAGAGAGTGGAAGCCAGCGTGGCCTCAAACCGACATGCCAAGATGGTAAACATGCAACACGCTAGCTTTGTCACGCTAACTCCAGATCTCAGACACGAAGTACAACCTCTGCTGCCATTGTGGCGTTCCACACTGTGTGTATATATATAAATATATCAGGAAGGGTCATTATGAGCCGGTCCTGGTTAGAGGACAATTAGGTCTCAACCCCTGGATCAATCCTGATAGAGCGACCGCAGGAATAAATAATCTCTCCTGGACTGATAAATGAGCAGCTTTCACCCTCAGATATCGCCGACTCTTTGCAATAACTCGGCCAATATCGACCACAAACGCCGGCTGATCAATAAAACTCATTGATTGCAGATGGGCAGAAGCCAGAGTTGCACAACAGACCCGAGTCCGCTAAGCTAGAGCCCAGCTAACATCCATGCTAATGCTAAAGAACAAAGAGGAAGTCTGAAGCCTTCAAAATAAACAGGTAAACATTACAAACATCGACACTTTTTCTCCCCACAGGTTACTATGGTTACAAAAACCCCAACCAGCGACGAGAGCTCCTTCTGGATGTCAGACGCAGGCGGCGCCGGTCGGCCTGTTGTCCGATGGGCTCCGATTAATCCCTCAGCACAAATCTCCTCAGAGCCTTATCAGCCCTTAATTTGATGTGAGGTTAATGAGCTTGAAGGTGGACGGGTGGGCTGGAAGACACGAAGGTGGAGCCCTGATGGGGGGCCAGAGCCCTGAGGAAGAGCCGAGGAAGAGCCGAGGAAGAGCCGAGGAAGAGAAGAGGAAGAGCCGAGGAAGAGCCGAGGAAGAGCCGAGGAAGAGCCGAGGAAGAGCAGAGGAAGAGCCGAGGAAGAGAAGAGAAGAGAAGAGGAAGAGAAGAGGAAGAGCCGAAGAAGAGCCGAAGAAGAGCCGAGGAAGAGAAGATGAAGAGAAGAGGAAGACCCGAGGAAGAGCTGAGGAAGAGAAGAGGAAGAGCCGAGGAAGAGCTGAGGAAGAGAAGAGGAAGAGCCGAGGAAGAGCCGAGGAAGAGCCGAGGAAGAGCCGAGGAAGACCTGAGGAAGAGCCGAGGAAGAGCTGAGGAAGAGCTGAGGAAGCTGTGAGGAAGAGCTGAGGAAGAGCCGAGGAAGAGCCGAGGAAGAGCCGAGGAAGAGCCGAGGAAGAGCCGAGGAAGAGCTGAGGAAGAGCTGAGGAAGAGAAGAGGAAGAGCCGAGGAAGAGAAGAGGAAGAGAAGAGGAAGAGAAGAGGAAGAGCCGAAGAAGAGCCGAGGAAGACCTGAGGAAGACCTGAGGAAGAGAAGAGGAAGAGCCGAGGAAGAGCCGAGGAAGAGTCGTGGAAGAGCCGTGGAAGAGCCGTGGAAGAGCCGTGGAAGAGCTGAGGAAGAGCTGAGGAAGAGCTGAGGAAGAGCTGAGGAAGAGCCGAGGAAGAGCCGAGGAAGAGCCGAGGCGAGCTGGGAGCCTCTGCTGCCGTCAGCACATGTCCAGACACACCCTCCCCACTTCTACTGACTCAGCAAAACACCAAGCGGCACCTTTGGAGGGAGGATCTCAGCGGGTGCACGATGTTTTCGCCAGGACGCGACCGAGCGGCAGCGATGGGGGCCGACAACAGAGAGAGGAACTCGTTAAGGAAGCAGAAGCAGCTTTTCAGAGCAATTATCAAGCCGGCTGAGCCAATAACCCACACGGAAGGAGCAATGGATCCCTGCCCGAGGGATCTACTTTCTTTCAACACAACAATCCCTCAGAGATCCACCGACAGCAGTTTCTGTGTGGCCGTGAGAGGAGCCTCTCTGAGCCTCTCAGGGTGGATGAGTGATCTGTGGGGTGAAGCAGGCCGACGATGTCCTGGGGAAGCGAGCAGAGCGAAAGTAGGCCTGTTTCCTTTCATAGCCCGGCCTCGGCACAGCCTGGCCCACTTAAGCACCTCTCGGCCCGTCTCTTTCCGCGAAACCCAACTCCCCAGGGTCCGTCACAACCGGCACAGCCACGGCGGCCTTGAACCTGACAAACCGCACCGGCGCAGTTGCCGCGGCGATGGCGAGCAGGTGGTGGCGAGTGCCGTTCCCCAGGAAGAGTCAGCAGCCCATAAATCGCCTCTTTATGGCGGCACCCGAGTTACAGCACAGCCAGGGAGCGGAGGTCTGACGTCACACTCACCTGGCGTATTCACGCATGTTGCTCTGTGCAGAGGTCAGATTTACCACGGAGGGTCGAAGCCCTGGGAAGGGATTTGATTTTAAATATAGACACTGTGTGTCTATATATATAAATAGGAGCACACATTACGGTCACTTTTCCTGGTTGTCCACGTTGTGCAACTGCAGCCTCCAGAGATGATATAATCCCAACGCTGGGAACATTTAGTGGAATTTTTGGAACGTAAACTGTCAGCCACAAGCTGTTGGTCGGTGTTGACATCGGCAGGATCGTTTCGCGTCGACAACGTCGCGCAGGTGCACGAAAAACGCCCCTGAAAAACGGCGTAAAGTTCAGGTGAATCACGCCGCGAGGTTAAAACAACTCACCTGCGGAGGTCTCAAATCTGCTTCATATTTGCAGCTCCGCCGCATCTATGGGGGTTAAGGTCCAAACTAATGAATAAATGAGTTGATTAACAACAACCTCGCAGGACCCAAACGCTGAGAAACGCCTGTCAAAATGGCGAAATTGTTGGTTTTGCCAACTTTGACAGCTCCGGTCCGTCCGGAGATCCCCCACCTGCGGAGGCTCTGAAGGACACTCCCGGTAGCTTCGTGAACCGAACCGGGCGTGTGGTGAAGCTCGGGTCGATGGTTACAGCTCGCACCTCGCACAAAAGCTCACTTTTAAGCACCTGTCTCGTCGCGGGGCTGCTGCTAACGTTAGCGGGCTAATTAGCTTCCTGGCTAAACATTCCACCGTGTCCCGAACACCTCCGCAGTCGGACCGGACCTACCTTCTCTCCCGGTGCGAAGCAGTTCTCGGAGGGAAGAGAGACGCCCTCCAGGTGCCCCAGGTGCGGTTAGGTTGCCGTTTATCTCCCTGCCGACCGGCCACCGTGTCAAAGTCGCTGGTTACTTGTCAGGTCTGTGAGAGCGGCGCTCCGTCCCGGTGTAATCCGCAGCAGCGTCGCTGGGCTGTGGACTCCGCTGCCCAGCCAACTTTGGCAATACCTTCAGTGGAAAAGATCGTCTATGGAGACGATGCGCCACTAACAGGCCTTTTCAGGCCCTGGCGTGGGCGCCCAGATCAACTTTACCG
Source organism: Takifugu flavidus (assembly GCF_003711565.1). Classification (NCBI taxonomy): domain Eukaryota; kingdom Metazoa; phylum Chordata; class Actinopteri; order Tetraodontiformes; family Tetraodontidae; genus Takifugu; species Takifugu flavidus. The sequence goes on along the minus strand of NC_079534.1, from coordinate 3,979,518 downwards.
CAGTCTTTACTGACGCAAGTTCACGGTAAGAGTCGCTTCTTGTGCCGTGTTGTATTTTTTTTAACTGCAGTAAAGGAATTCGGGTTTTGCACCCTCAACCCTGTAGGAGTGAGTGTTCGCGATCCCCATTGCGCTGCTGTCCGTGCCCTCAGGTGTTCGTGACGCAAGCGGGGAATTAGCGCCTCCCAACGGTTGGCTGAGAAACTACAAATAATAATGATAATGGTATTATATAGAATAATGTAAACTTTGCTACGATCTTACCATTTTATAATCAACTGTAACGCATCAGCCTTAGATTAAAGACAAATACCATAATTACGACTCGCTTCTTCATCCATCTCCACGATTCTATTATTTGGTAATTTCATAGTTTTTATCTGCAGTAAAATAACTAGTATTTCCAATTTAGCTGTAATTGAGAGACATGTTCTCAAATAAGCCATAACTAGATATTAGCTATTCTCTTTTGTCTCAGATGTCAAAGATTGAAAGCGGATTCATTTGAGACAAATGACAGCAGAAATCAAGCATTTTCTCATAATTATTTAATCACACATACATTTACATCATGCAATCAATCCATATCTGTGATCTCTTGAACATCCCGTTTCTGTCCATGTCAGAGCCCTGCTATGTGCCCCGGTTCTCCAGGAATGATCCAGTACCTTCTTCCACTGATGGATCCTCAAGACTGCCCATTAAAAATTGACCAACTATTACACAGTAATAAAAAAAGTGGCTACACTTTATTTTATTCAGAATTCAAAATTCAATTTTAGGTAAACACCACAAATATTCTCTGCCCCTTTTAGTCAACTACTTTCCCCTCGGGTTCATATCCAGTTTTGGTGAAAAGTTGAAGGCTATACATTTTTGAGGTACATGCTGCCCAGTTTGTACTAAATCTAGATTACACAGAGGGAAGAAACCACCTGGACACACCGCGGGGGACGCTGGGACGTCCGTTCTCGGGGCTTTGGACACATCACGACAGACCTCACAGACACGTGGAGTGTTTCTACCAACGACGTGAAGAAGTGCTATCCAACGCCCCACTGGCTGCATCGCCGAACGGACGCTTCATCTCAGAGCAAAATCATTTTTCAGAACTACGGGAACAAAACGTCAAGCCGCCGAGCAAACGAGAGGTCGGCGGCGGGACGTTGACGCCGCGCAGCAGGGCCGCCGCTCCGCTCCCACCCGGATCACAACCGCCACCCGACTGATGTACAGTGTATTTTACAGTATATTGCACTTGCACGAGATGTTAGTGTTCTCATGCTGGGAGTTACAATCACTACAAGCTCTCTGCCAAATGTACTGGGGCCTCGTCACAGGGTTCAAAGAAGCAAAAACAAACTCGGATATGTAAAAAATAAAATAAAATCATGAAAAGACACTAAAGTAACAAGAAAAATGACAGAAATAAATCCTACACCACTGACTAGATTTGATAAATAAACCCCCGCGTGATGCCAGAAGATTGTTGTGCAATGTTAGACCCCCGCTCGCCGACTGGCTGATCAGCCGCACGGGTCTGTACCATCAGCTGACACCAGCACGCCATTTTGACCCCGCCCCCAAAAACTTCAAATATGCAGCTACAGAACGACGAAAATAGATACAGTACATAAAACCCAGCATGACAAGTTGCTTTCTGCAAATTTATAACCACAAATGGGGACACAAACAGCTGCAGCTCCTAAATCAAAACGCGACAACGAAGACGGGCGAGAAGCGTCCGAGTAAGCCCCTCCCCCTGCGGAGAACCCTTAGCAGACCAGGAAACACAACGGTTTATAACTTAAAACGTCGACGACACACCCCAACAAGAGTGAGCGACTGCGCCCCCACGAGGACAGGAGGAGCGTCGCGGCGTGACGTGCTCCCGATGTGCAGTAATAGTTAGCGTCCATTAGCAAAGCGTTATTAACCACCGAGAGAAGTAAAAACGGGACATTTAGCGACGCAGCACAGACTAGGCTAAAAGGTGGAAGTCTGTCGTGTTAGCTGGAGATGATTCTCTTCCTTTCTACAGTCTGCATCCCTCCTGTGGTCACCAACGACGTGTATAGACGATTTTTAACTTAGCGATAAAAACAATCGGCCTCCACAGGAAATGCCATTAAATACACCTAGAGAACACCGTCACACGGCCCGGCGTTTCGCCGATAAATCCTTCTTCGCAGCCGATTTCCCCCGTCACAGTGGGGAAGTGTGTGAATAGTGCCAATTTAACGAGATCTGTACAGTAATGCGCCATCTAGCCGATTCAAACCCTTTAGTTTACCATGTGAAAGAAGCTGTAAAATCTACCCAGAGAAAAGTGTGGTTAACAATCAACACCATGACGTGTACAGAGGTTAGCCTACAGGGTCGACCTATTTCTCACGGTAGGGTCTTTTTTTTTGGTCGTTTTAAAAAATTTTATTCAGATTTTTGCTACCCTTACATTCAGCTTGGCACAGTGCAGAACTACTCGCACGACGACGACAGATGACGACTGGCTGTGCAAAAGAAAAGAGGAGAAAAATAAAACAAGAAGAGGAAAAAAGAAACAAAACCAAAGCCACAATTTTGAGGTGTGCGTGGTTTCGCTTGCCGAGGCTGCGCTCAAGACTGTTTGGTTTGGTGGGTAAAGTAATTCTGCTGTCTTTTTTTTAATTGTTATATCATTATCATTACATCCAGTAAGAGAGAAAGAGATAAGTCATGATGACAGGCCGGGAGTGGGGTGGGGGTGGGGGGGTGGAGGAGTGGGGCGTGGAGCTGTACAGGCCAGGAATATTTATATATATTTATAATTCAGAAACTCCTCCATTAAGGTGGAGACTCTTGGCTGTAATGGAATGACAGGTTGTTGAGATGGGTGGGGGAGGGGGAGGGGGAGGGGGGGAGGGAGGGGGTGAGTTTGGACTCCTTCAATGGCGTCGTCCTTCGATCCCGTTGGATTCAGCTGCAAAGACAAAGACATGAGGTTGACACGCAGCCTTAAAACGCAGCTTCGGGAACACTACATCATGGGGAGGACGGCCCCCACCCCAACACACGCGTGTGTTCCTGCCCAGCCCTGACAGGACGGGAGGGAAACGTACTTCTTCTCTGGTTTCGTGCTGCCTCCTCCTCTGATGGACACCGTCTGGCTGTTCTGGTAGAAGCTCCCTCCGCTGCGGTTGATGTTGGGGTGGGTGGGAGACGCCACCGGCTGCTGCCCGGGCCGGATGGGCTTGGCTGTGGGGAGGATGAAAAGAATCATCACTGTGGTTTTATCCTGCGCTTCCTGCCCCCCCTCCTCCCCCAGTGTGCTCTCCTCACCGATCTGGGCCGAATGGCCCCTCCTGGCCATGTTCTTGGCCCTGACGGCCTCCTTGATGCGGTCCACCTCCTGCTGGTAGCGCTTGCGGTCACGCGCGGCGTTCTCCTTGGCCTCCTTCAGAGCAGACTCCAGGGCCTTGACCCGCTCAGCCGTAGCGCGAAGACGCTTTTCCAGTTTTGGAAGCTCACAGCGCAGGTCTGCATTATCACGCACCAGCTGCGGGAGAGTTCAGGCCCTGTTCACTTCTAAATGCGGAGACTTTAAACCGGGCTGCCTTCTTCAGGTGAGCTTCCTACCTGTTTGTGAACCTTGGTGAGCTGCTCAAGATTGTTCTCAAGAAAGGAAATTTTCTGCTTCTGTGCCGCGCTGCCCCCAGTGTCATCCGAGTCCATCTCTGCACTCTGTACCAGGCACAACCCAAAGCATTAAAGACCACTCACTCCATCTCAAGGACGCTGGCCGTCCCATCAGCCATTTTGTGGCGAGTGTTTACTTTTTTCACTCTGGTTGCCAAGTCCTGGACGAACAGCTTCCTCAGGTTGTGCAGAGTCTGCAGCTCTTTGGCCTGAAAAGTCAGGAAGAGGATAAAGAGAAAGGAAAAGGGGAGTCACCCAGGAGTCACCCAGGGCCCAGGCGAGGGCACCAGCAGCTGCAGATGAACTCACCACTGTCTCTTCCAGTCCCTTCAGGTCCTGCCGGGCCTGCTCTCGTCTGTCCTGCATCACGCTGCAAAGCAACATTCAAACGCTCAAACAGGAGACGGTGCGACGCCCCAACAAACGTCAGCGTGAAACATACGTGAGCTCGTGCAGCTTGCGACTCTTCTCCTGGTCGGCCGATTTGAGCTTCTCGTGCTCCACCCGGAGCCTCTCCTGCTCCAGCATGAGCTTCTGGTTCAGGCTGGAACAGAAAAGTAGGTTTAAACCCTCCAGAATATGAGAGGGGAACATCAGGCAGAGGGATCTTCCTGTTTGAGCGGCTGGAGTTGAGTTTCAGTCTTACTCCTGCAGGTCGGTGATGAGTTTCTCCTTGTTGTCCAGCTCGTCCCTCAGGCTGCTGATCTGCTTGTGATGAGCTTCGCGGTGAGAGTGGATCTGCTTCTCCACCGCTTCCTGGACGGGCAAAGGAGGGGAATTTCACACTTCCAGACAAAAATGGAGTTTAAAGTAAATGGGTGGATCTGAGGAACTCACTTTGACTTCATTAGCTGTCTGGATCTCATTCTCCTTCTCCATCGCGTGGACCTTTTCTATAAAACACAGAGGACGCAGCGTGGTTCTAAAATACTGACAGTCACCACCAACTACATCCTGCTCCAGATAATCATCTCATCCTTCGTGCCTCTCCTGCAGGTGAGCGGTGACCTACCCTGAGCGCTGAGTTTGACCAGCTCCTCGTTGAGAGAGTCCACGTTCTCCTCCAGCTGCCGCTTCTTCTGCTCCACGTTCTGCAGGTACTCGGTCAGTGACTTGATCTTAGCTTCATGCTGGCAAACAGAGGAGAAGCAGGAGTTTTAGATGCTGACAGCGTCCTCACACGCAGACGCCGATGGCTTCCTTTTCATTTTATTGCCCCTCGCTGTTGGTGCCCACACACCTGGGAGATGCGGAGCTGACAAGCAGCCAGCTCCTTCTCGTTCTCGTCCATCTTCTTGTTGCTCTCGGCCTGGGTGCCCTCCAGCTGTTTGCAGCGTTTCACCATGGTCTTCACTTCCGACTTCATCTTGCTGATGTACAGACGGGCCACTGTGAACTCCTCATCAATCATGCCGCTGCCGCCCTCGTGCTGCTGCTGAGCAGGAGAAAAGGTGAATCTCTGAGCAACGCTCAACAGCACCTTCTCCACATCGACCGTCCTCTACCTTGATGTCGTTACTGCCCACGGCGATGCCGATCTCAGCCAGGTCTTTGAGCAGCGAGGACATCATCTCAGTCACCCTCTTCCTCTGGTGGTTGGACATCTCCTTCAGCTTCTGGAGCTCAGAGTCCAAAGATGACAGGAGGCACTGCAGGGAGAGAGATGGTTCAATCTTTCTTTTTCTACATGGACCATCAAGAATACTGCAATAAATGTTTGGAAGAGTCAGTCAGCTCACTGATTTCTGGTTGAGCTCCTCGCTGATGGTCTCAAACTCCTTGGTCTTGTCTTCCACCTCCTGACTCTTCTGGTCGTAGTTCACAGCCAGCTCCTCCAGAGCCTGGAGGACCTCCTTCACTTCATCCTTGGAGGCCTCGTTCTCCGCCTGCAGGCGGTTCAGCTCTGCCTGGAGGTTCTCGTGATCGCGGCGAGAGGAGGCCAGGAGCTGGAGACGTTGCACAAAAGCGTCACGCAGTTTTTTGATGTTGGCAGAAATCCGGTGCGAGCAATAAAAAATCTGCTTATTAAAGATCTTAGACATATACTGTCATCAGACCTCCAGCACTTACCTCCTCCTGATCCAGCATCTGCTGCTTCAGCTTCTCGGCCAGCTGACTCTGCTGGTTAATCTCTTCATCCTGTGAAGAGCCATGAAACCAAGAAGATGAGCATTTCTGTTTACATTTCGGAAACCATCTTATTGGAAGCTCGTTTTTGAGACCACAAACCTGTATGTAAACACAGAAGATGCTGACTCACACACACACACACACACTCACTTTATCGTCCAGCTGCTTGTAGAGCTTGGCCAGCTCGGCCTCACACTTGTCCTTCTCCACATCAGTGAGGCGGATGCCCAGCATGTTGGGAGTGGACGCAGACTTGTCATTGATGATGTTGTCCAGAGCCAGCACCTCCTCCTTGGCCTTCTCCTTATCAAACTGCTCCTCCACCGGCACGCTCTCGCCTGCTCGCAAAGCAAGGTTTGGTGAGAATGACGAACACCACATTCCTCAACGTGAACCGTTGGGAACGTTTTTGAGGAGTCTTCCTCACCATTCCTCCAGCGGTTGAGCTCGTTCTCCAGCCAGGTGACGGTGTTCCTCAGGGTCTTATTCTTCTCCTTCTCTCTCTCATACTTCTGCTTCCACTGTTCTGCTGTCAGCTCAATGTTCACAGTGACAGTGTTCTTGATGGTCTTTGCTCTGAAGGTGGGTGGGAGGGAAATGACAAAGCAAGGTGTGATCATTCCAAAAATGTCTAAATGTACCAACGACGACACTGAAACCGATCAAATGCTGAGAGCAGCGCGTCTGTCTTCTTGCTGCTGGCCTACGAACCTTTGTCCAAACATAAGGGTAGATTTGGTTTCAGCCTCATTGTAGGAGGAGGGCGAGCAGCAGATGACAATGGTGGTTCGACAGTTACCACCCAGCGAGTCCTGCAGAATCCGGGTCATCTTGCTGTCTCTGTAGGGGATGTAAGCCTGACACACACACACACACACACACACGTGAAGAAACAGGAAAAAAAGAATGTGAAAAGACTTGACATTGCGAACAAATCCCAGCTCCTCAACCATGTAGCGCATAGATAGATGTGTTCCGTCTCATATGGTACAGCTGGTATAAACTAAGAAATATCCTGATACAAGCGGGTATTGATCCCAGCCACAAAGCCGCGGCAGCTCTGAGCATCCTTCATTCTATTAAACACGCTGGTCTGGGGGGAGTGAAAGACAAGAGCGCAGTTGTTTCACAACACCGCAGACACATCAGCCGCAGCCTCCCTCAGGTTGTTTACCCACAGTAGAAAATATTGGTTTATTAAGGACAATGTGCGGCGTTACACTGAACGCCGCCCGGAGCCAAGTGTCGCCTCTGCAGCGAGCCAGGCTGCAGATGGATAAAAGCGCCATTTTCCAACCACGTGGCTTCAGTTGCTGGTTTTAAACGGCGGCGTGGGGAACATTTGCTGTGTTGAATCGGCTCATCTCCTGACCGGCACGTCACAGATCTCCATCCGTGTGGGATAAATAGTCGGAGCAACTGACCGTTCCTTCAGCCAGAGCCGAGATGACGTTTCCCAGGGACGACAGAGACTTGTTGATGTTCTTGGCTTCGTCCAGCACGGCTCCTTCTGCTCCAGTTTTGCTGACCTGTTCATCACAAAGACACAAAGAAACCGATTAAACACTGACAAGCACGTCGTCGGAACAACCATCTGCGTAATAACGAAGCAATAGCCGGTGGATCTTCCTACCTTTTCGCTGCCAGCCAGGTCCACCAGGTAAAGTTTGCCGCTGAGTTTCTGCTCCGTCTGCGTGTTTTCCTGTTTGACATTTATCAGGAAGATACTGTGGCTCCTGGAGCTGTGCTCGTTCATGTCTGGGGGAGAGACGACACAGACGCGCTCAGAACGCACCCGCCTGAGGAGGCCTAGAAACTGCAGGAAGGAGGACGGCCTCTTACTTGTAACCGCTACGTGTCTGTTTGATTTGCCCTCATCAATCGTATCCATGACCTCCTCGGGGCTGCAGACAAACCTCTCAGTGCAACCCTTGAAAATAAAGCAAGCACAGCCTGTTTGAAGGGTTCTTAGGCGACAGATACCAGCCCTGGCTGGAGGTCAGTCCTCACCTTGACGTAGGGAACTCTGTTTTTATCTTCGTGCACTGACAGGTTGGTCTTCGACACTGAAAACGAGAGGAAAGTAACAAGTTTAGCAGCCTTCTTAGCTTAGCATAATCAAGAAATAACACCTAATTATAACCAACGCCTCCGGAACAAACAAGACAACCTACCGTCCAGAAGATCCCGGATCTTGTCCAAGTAAATTTCAAAATAGGAAACCTGTGAGCCAATAAAAAAGCCCCATTAGTGTCCCCAGCCTGAGAACCTTGTTCCAGCCATCTCTGCGGGCTCGGCCTCACTCACTTTGATATGAAACTCCAGGTTTTCGTCCATAGAATATATGTAGTTAAAGATGTCTTGCACTATCCTGGGGATGATTCCCATCGAGTCTGTGTCATGGAGGTTCCCCTACGCAGACGGAGACAAACGTCAGCAGCTCGTCGGGTAAACGTAGACCGAGGCCCCGGGGGGCCGCTCTTACCTCCATGGTGTGTGTTTTCCCCGATGATGTCTGACCATACGCAAAAATCGTCCCGTTGTATCCGTCCAAGACATCTGCAAGGCACCAGAGAGCTTGTAAGGGTTCAGAAAAAGAGGCTTTGGCTTATTTCTTTGATTCTGTTTGACTCCCAGACCTTTAACAATTCTCTGGGCGCAAGTGTTGTACACTTGTTCCTGTGATGTATTTGGCTGCAGAACTCTGTCAAACATGTACGGTTTCCCCTGGAAAAACCAAAAGAGGGGGCGTTAGAAGGCGGCTGTGTGTCCGTCAACAGCCTCTGCGTCTCCCAACTCTCCACCAGGATGTAATCAGGAAGTCTAATCTGCCTCCAGTCAACATTACCGGGCAGGAAAGTCCGCTCCTGATGTCCCTGCGAGATTAAACGCGGATGCGGGCCTCTGAATAACAGGCCTCGCTATCACAACGATCCACGCTGTTCACGTCTGAGGCTTTTAACCTCGAAGCACTGACACCATCATTCAACGGAGGAAATATCTGTAGGTTTTTCACGCTCCCACCTGATTGGCTGCTACATCACTCGCTTCAGACCTCTGGGCCTAAATGCAGTATAATGTTGAACTACACTGCTTCCAATAAAGCAATAAACCCCCCGGCAGCAGTGTGACGATGGTACGGCGGGGCATTTCCACCCCCCCGGTGGTCATTTTACTGCACAGCTCTGCAGACCTGCAGCACTTCAGCTGTTCCTTTTACATGCTGGCAGTGAAACCTGTCAATACGGTGTAATAAAGCAGTATCGGTCTCGCCAGACTGTGTCAGCAAACAGCAGCAAAGCCCCAGTTTAGAGTCCACGCCGGTGCCGGAGTCCTCGTTAGACACGTCTGTCTAATGGGATTACTCTCTGAAAGTGTAATTACAGCACCGTGATCATAGAAAGAGGTGCTCCGTACACAACCTGGGGTTATTCTGCAGCACACACACACACACACACACAGGTAACAGGTAACCTTTAAGTGCCCTAAAATGTCCTGTGATGCACTCATGTTTGAGCGGAAGGGACAATATTTCTTGAACTTTCCATCCCAGGCTGACTTTTCCCCCTCGTCGGTGATATTGGCGCGCTGATGTTTGATCAGGCGTGTCTGAAACAAGGCGCTCCCGATGTGGGCGCCCCTCCATCGACTCTGCCATCAGCTGTACAGCGTCTGGTGTCAGCAGCTTCCCCACAGGCTGGGCGCGGCCGTGGACGTACGGCATCAACACGATAATTACCCCCCCGACCGGAGAGATTGCCCAGCGCCCATCCCGCCTGCCCTGATTGGTCAAACAGCTGGTAACCAGGACAGAAGACACAGGGGGATTACCCAGGAGGCCTCAGGGGCAGCGAGAACGCAGGAACACCGAGGTTACGCCTGCTGAAGTGACTCCAAGCCAAGAAGATGACAGCAGCAGCACCAGGCTGAACCCACCCAAAACCGGACCTGCGAAACCCCCGACCTCACACATTGGACCCCCAAACCAGCGGATGTGAATGACAGAAACTGGAACAAAGAGCATAATCGCACACAAGCCCTTCTGGATGTGGTTCTATGGCCTTGTAAAGTCCATAAACGGGACAAAGACTCAGGCGTCAAAGTCCACAACGTGACAATGTGTGACTCCAGAAAAGTAATCTTTAACTTTTTAAAGAAGTGACATATCTGGGAGGGGGGCACACGTATTAAAGCCTTAGACTCCTGTCTATTTAAATCTGCCACTTCTGCCATGTTTCCATCAAACTCTGGAAATAAAACATGCCACCCTCATGATGAGCACAGTGGGAAGAAGAAGCTCCAGTTTATTCCCAGATGGAATAATCTCAAGAAAGAACCTTAATCACTCATTAGGCAGGGTGGGAAACTGCCTTCCTATAGAAGGTCAACGGGTATCAGGAACGTCACCAGCCTGCATTTAAACTGCCATCTCAACTGTCATCGCCTGCCTTTTCTTCTTGTATCGAGGCTATTTGGTCCACACATGACCTCGGCTTAAGCTGAACAACGATTAGTCGAGCAAGCGGCGAACACATTTTAGCTTAAGCATCAATATTAAACCTAGCCAGCTAGCCCAGGCCGGCTAATCTGTCAACCACCAGCTGGCCTAGCCTCCCCTCATCACCTGTAAATCACAACGGTCTCACGCTTCATGCTGAAATAAACTGCTCAGTTAGCGGCTTTGTGTCTGCAGAGGCCCCGAAAAGAGTTCATTTATGCGGCGACGGCGGGGCGGCAGGCTAACGTTGGCGACATTTTAAACTGTGTCAGCCGCTGTTGTGGCTTTGTTGAATGACAGCTCGCTAGCCATGACAGGGCAAAGCTAGCCAAGGGCGACCGGGCTTTTAAAACGACAAGTGCCGGGTGTTACCGAACATGCAACGAATAATTAACGCACAAAACAAAAACCTTGTCTAGCCGCACCGCAGCTAAGGCCAGCGGAGCAACAGCAGGTCAGTTGTGCGCTAGCCTTAGCTAGCATGCTAGGGGGCTAACTACCTTAGCTAGACAATCAAAAATGGCGTACTATTGGCCACGCCAGAGGGCGAGCCAAACAGGTGCTCGCACCCAGAATTAACTTACCCCGATAACAATAGTATCTTCCCCCTGGAACTTGGGAATGTATCTGTCGCCCCTGGTCACCTCGGAGCTGTTCAGGGGCCTAAAACGGCACATCACTTTGATGGTGCACTCCGCCGGGTCGGCCATCTTCCACGGTTTACGGATGGAAATTCACCGATTAAAAAAAAAAAAAAACAACCCAAAGTGTATCCTGGATGCCAGGAGCGGCCGTGGGGGCGAAGAGGGAGGCCGAGCCCCACTGTACCGATGTCAGGCTCCGGAAAGGGCGATCGACCGTCGGTTACTGAACAAAAGTCCTTGTTTTCCTCACGATCGCTTCCCCCTCCAGCTACGAAGCCATGATACCGGTGGATGAGCGGCGCCTCGCCCCGCCCGCCGCCGTCGTGGATGTGGATCCCAATGACGTCACCCCGCCGCTCCCGCCGCCGCCGCTGTTGTCACGTGGAACAGAAATGCCCGCACACCTCCCGCAGAACACACAAACCCCGGGATGTTCTCTTAAACCCACAAAAATGACAAAATAACGTTTGGAATGGCAAACCTTGTGTGGGATTGGTGGTCCATATGACTACCGTGGCCTCAAGATCTCAACCAGGCCAGTCGCGCTAAAATGTTAGCACTTCAGATTAGTTTGTTCTTGTTATCCTGAATTATGAAGCAGTGTAGAATGTGCCACAGATGATTGGCAGTTTACTAAAAGGATGCCAATAATTCTGAGCTTTTTATAGGCCGAGCACATGTTACATGTTGATCGTGAAAGCTGCAGTCCATGCTAAGGTCTCTGCAGAGGACAAATGTGAAATGTTTAAATATCCCATACAGAGATCAATCGCTGGATCTCCTCCATTATGCACCTTTGTTTAGCGCAGACAGTGTTGACCATTTTGTGGTTAGCCAAATGGAATTCTGGCCTTTGGTGTACCTGCAGTTTTGGAGAACTTTAATAAAGGACCCAATCCTTTATTTGATCGAAAGTAACTCTTTTAAAAAATAAAAAAAAAACTCTACTGAAATTGGAGCTTCAAGAGACATAACTGTTTTGTTAAAGTGTATGAAATAAAATAAACAGGGTGAGTAAAATCCTTTGATGTGATACAGGAACAAAAACCCATTTACTCAGTGGTTTTCCGGGATGTGAGATAAGAAAAACCACAACTTGAAAAGCCTTTTATTTGAGCTGCTTGAAGCAAACTGTAGGGGAAATGAAATCAACACTGGTTCCACTGTCCCACCCTGCTGGAGACACAGGCGCAGCTTCTAGCTCAGCTGTCCTCACGTCTGTTTGGGAGCTGCAGCTGCGAGTTTTCCTCCTCAAGAGAAATGCCTGATCTCATCCGACAGATGCTGTAATGGAGCAAAAAGAAACCGCGGCTGAGCACAGTTTCTGGCCACGCCCTGTGACAGCAAAGGATATCCTTTTTCATGCTGGAGGGTTGAGCTAGTCCAAATACCAGTTCTACTGGCCAGTCTGCACTCACAGCGGAAGTTGGAGCTGTGTGAGCTAACAGGTTTGAATGTCACCGAGCAACAAGTCCCCAAAGAATATTTTGCTGTCTGTTCTTTATCCGTCAGAACAAAAGGAGGACTCAGTAATACGGGCCTGGATTTGTACCACTTTTCCACTTTTCACCCATTATGCCTCATAATGACAAAAACAGTCTGGGGCATTTACAAAGTTACATATTTACTGTACCTGCAGGCCGTACCATCGACCCAGCGACTGTGCACCAAAGGACTCACGCTCCAGCTAAGCCTATTAGCTGACAGCTGCATCCTGGTTATTATTGTCTTGTTGCATGTAGGTTTACTTTCATAATCAGTCGCTCAGCAGGAATGAAGTAAATGTCCTAACCCCAACAGTGGAATGGTCCAGGATGGTAGCACAAGTGTACATATTAACCATTCCTCAATGGGTATTTGGACATTGCTGGCAAAAAAGCTTTAGCCTCTTTCCTCATACCTTCAGCAGTCTCTGAATGAAGCATTTCAATTGGTGAGAGTGTCCACAGTCCTCCTGGTGGTGGTCAACCCGAAGCGACAACTCAATAGCAGATATTTGTCAACTAACAGTTCACCAAACACAGAGAGGTGTCATCCCTGTGGCCAGTGATAGCCCAGTCTCTAGGAGAGAGACACTGAAAATTCAACCTAACCCCGAAGATAAACAAAGCCTTACATCAGTTTCCTGTTTTCCAGCCACAGGCTTTAGGGTAAGGAAATATATATGTATAAACTAACTTAAGAATCCATCAAAAGACTTCGAAGTGAAAGAAAGAAGTTTGAATTTGAAGGATTTTGCAAGTTTACTGAACTCAGATGAACTAAGATTTAGATGCTTCTGGAGAGAAGAGAGAAAAACAAAGAAGCAGAGCAGTGTGGGAGCCAGAGGACAGTGGTCCAGTCAGGCAGAATACGTCCTGGTGGTTGCAGGAAATGTTGTCGGGTTGGGCAACGTTTGGAGGTTTCCGTACCCGTGCTACAAAAATGGAGGAGGTAAATTTTCAAGCTCTCAAATCCAATATGAAAATAGTCAAATTTTGAATCATGGGAATCCAGTGTAATTTTTGATATTACACTAGATTTTAAATTGTGAATAAACTTGTGGATTAAAAGGAGATTAGTGGCATGAGGAGCATGAAATGAAAAAAAACCCAGAAACATGAAAATGACTGGGGCCAAAGATGGGGAGAGCCTCCAGCAGAACTGATTATTAATACAATTCCCTTCTTTTTTCATTGTTATCATCTAAATAATGATCAGCTCAGCAGTCACTGCAGCTCAATTCTAATGAAAAACAGACAGAAAAAAACAGTGTCTGGGATCTTAATTATCACAAATGTTTGCCATTGAAATTTGAATGTAATTTTGCATTTTGGGGTCATGACTTTATCAGATGCCCTCTGGCACTCAGAACAGGCAGAAAAGCACCTTCAGACTGAACGGCTTCAGCATTTAATTATGGAAATTTAGACGAGGACACAGGTGGACCAGAACAGATCCGACACGTTTCATTCTTTCCTGACTGGACACATAACGCTTGGATGGACAGACCCAGGAAAAAAGCAAAGAAGCCAAAAGCTGGTGGAGCCAGAGGACAGTGGACCAGTAAAGCAGAATTCATACTGGTTGTTGCTGGAAATGTGGTCAGTTTGGGCAATGTGTGGAGGTTTCCGTACCTGTGCTACAAGAACGGAGGAGGTCATTTTTATTTGCATACGACTATCAGATTAATATCAATATTTGAATCAAATATTGAGAAATGCCTGTTTTGATGCTTTCACACACCCACTAGGTGCCTTCCTGATCCCCTACTGTCTGCTGGCTGTGGTCTTTGGGATCCCTCTGTTCCTCCTGGAGACCTCACTGGGTCAGTTCACCCAGGAAGGATTCATCACCTGCTGGAGGAAGGTCTGTCCTCTGGCTCAAGGTGAGAGGATCAAAATTATGGTAGTTTATGATTCTACAGACATTCAAAATTGTTTTGAAAAACAAAGAACATTATTAACTGGATTTTCAGGAATAGGATACGCACAGCTGATGGTGAAACTGGCCAGCTTCACCTACATCATGGTCCAAGTCTGGGCTCTCTTCTATCTGGTGTTCTCCTTCAGATCCGAGCTCCCCTGGGCCACCTGCGGCAACGCCTGGAACACAGGTGAAATTTAGCCAATTTTTGAGCCAGCGAGAATAGACAAACATTTAAACAAAAGTAATAATAAATAAAACAGGTTATAGTGAAGATGGCTTTTTGATAATGGAGTCAACGTTTGGGAAAATGAATTTACAGTGGAATTTTATCTCAGATAACTGTCGGGATGTTTGGGACTTTGATGCAGCCAATCAGACAGCAAATGAAACCAGGATATTAGACCCCACATCTGCTGCCACTCAGTTCTGGGAGTGAGTAAATGCTGCCTTTGTGTAAATGAAACAATCCAAAATCACGTTTTGATTCAAAAATCAATGAAATCAGGAAGGAAACAGAATGAAATATTCTGTCTCCTCAGACGGCGGCTCCTGGGACTGTCTGGAGGTGTGGAGGAGCTGGGCAGCGTCAGATCAGAGCTGGCTCTGTGTCTTCTGCTCTGCTGGCTCTTCTGCTTCTTCAGTATCAGGAAAGGTGTCAGATCCATGGGCAAGGTCGTCTCAGTGAAAGCACAGTTCAGCTGGAATGAGTTGATATGAAATAATCACTGTCATCTTTTTGAAGGTTGCGTACCTCACAGCCATATTCCCGTTTGTGCTGCTGGTGTTCTTATTCGCCAGAGCTGCAACGCTCCCAGGAGCTTCAGACGGGATCAAACAGTACCTGATTCCACAGCTGGGTCGGCTGGCAAACATAGAGGTACTTGATCCTAAATTTTGACTGTCTTCAATGATTATTTTAACCACTCCTTTTTTCAATGTAAATGACCAGTAACTGGCTGGGGGTGGTCAACGAGAAGCCTGTTCCAGAACAGCAGCAGTCAGAACCGCCCTGATTCTTTCTAATAAAAATCATCCAACAAGGATTTTTAAGAATCAGATTCAAAAGAGACACATCTTTTAGTGATTATTCCTTATTTTCAGGCTAGGGTGGCTGCACCCATCATTCATTAATTTCTTGACTCTCATAATACAGGACAAAGTATTTTGGTTTCTAACTATGAGAGGATTCTGTTTTAAGGGACGTTTGGCAACCCTACAGTAGAGGTACAGTGTAACTGGGATAGATTCGGGAGCGACCAGGCCCCTGGGAAGGCAGATATGATAGCCCAGGCACAGTGAGCTCCCTCGTGGCTGGCTGATCCCAAGTCAGGCACCCACAATTAAACGGACATTAAAACGTATTTTCTTATTTGAGATAGTTGTCCTGATAGTAGATGAACAAATGTTAATTTCCCTAATACGTTGGGTTTCATTTATTTGCTTCTGTGAGCACACGCTCCCGGGCTTTCATTCTGGTACTTCCTGTTACAGGCAATGCAACTTTGTTAACATTTTCTAAATATTTAATTTCATTTAACATTTAGATTTAACATTTTCACGTAACATTTATTTACAATTAACACGTACCGGTAATACATTTAATGTTTAGACTTGGCTAGTAAATGTATTTGTAAGATGGCAAATCTTGTTGTAAACATCCTGAAAATAATTTTTAAAAAAAACAAAATTACAACTTTTTACAACATGATTTGAAGTTAAAAGTCAAAAAAATGTTGCTGTTGATTCTAGAGTGAGCCATAAGCGTGTGCACACGTGTGTATGCGAGTTTCATTAAGTTCGAGGTTGGAGGAAGGATGGTTATTTAATGATGCAAGCAAGCTCGAGTCTATGGATTTAACAATGTGGCAAAGGCAACTAAACCGTAACCTGACTCAAACTGAACACAACAACTCAGGACAACACAAATACAGCATCTAATCAAACTTATATTTTGCTTACCTTAGCCTACCTTAGCTTAGCTTTGTTTGGCTAGACCCAGTTGGTGTCACCAGTCCCAGAGGGAGAGATGCTCCTTAGAATGTAAACCTTGTACTTGGTGGCTAATTGAACTTGCAGTTTCTTGGTAAAATCCTCTGCTGGTTCTCACATCGCTGCTGTGAAGAAAGGCTGCATATTGACGAGAGCAGATGTAAGAGATAAGAGTAGAGCCGAGCCTTTATATGACCCCATGACCTCAGAGTCACATGCCACAGTCAGCCAGTGTCAGCTGCTGGATCAGGTCTTCACACCTGAGGAATTATGGATCATTTGTGTTCCGGTGCTTTCCTTTGTGTCCAAGACAAAGATAGTAATGTGGTGAACTTGGTTATTTTTGGTGAGCATCCATTGCTCAACCACGGGTCCATGTCCCAACAGGATAAACTAAATTTCAAATTCCTCCAGTGTTCTAAGGTCGAGGAGGAGAAGTTCTTGCAGTGTGCTCTTCTACCACTAGATGGGGCCAAACCCCACACATTGGCTAACAGGGCTTGACAACACCATGACTGCAGAAAGAGACTGAGTTTAATTAGTCACAAAGGTTTGCTAATGTTTGTCCTGACATCCCAGTTGACAGTCCAGTGTAAACTGGAGTCACTCCAACTTGTTGCAGGTCTGGACAGAGGCAGGTTCTGAAATACTGTCCTCCTACAGCCTGACTTCAGGAATCCTCATTGTCCTGGGCAGCTACAACCCATACAACAACAACTGTTACAAGTAAAGGAACAATTCTGAGTTGACAGGATGGTGTATCCATCAGTATGTCATCAGTCTGGTGCTATCTCTGTCCTCCAGGGACGCTTTCTGGATCTGCGCTCTAACCAGTGGGACCAGTTTTGTTGCTGGATTCATTGTCTTCTCCATTCTTGGATTCTTGGCTCAGGTCTACAGTGTTAGCATCGACGCCGTGGCTGAGTCAGGTACCGCATCAGACTGAACCCTCTGAACGGGTCTGAATCAATTTGATCTCCTTTTCCTACCTGACCTCGCAGGTCCAGGTCTGGTCTTCATCGCCTTTCCTCAGGCAGCTGCTCTGATGCCGTTGCCTCAGTTCTGGAGCATTTGTTTCTTCCTGATGCTGATTCTGCTGGCTGCTGACACTCACGTAACAACCTTTGGGTTGGAATAGGAATCTTTTTGAGGCCAGACGGCAGTTGGCTGATTTTGTTTTTCCAACAGTTTGTCTGTGTGGAGGCTGTGATCACCTCAGTCAGCGACTTATTCCCAAAGTTGCTTCGCTCCCCAGTGAAACACGAGATCATCTCCTTTCTTCTCTGTGTGTCCTCCTTCCTTGTACATCTCATTCTGGCTACTCAGGTCAGTAAAGAATATCAGTTTACAAATTCATTTTCAATAAATCGGTGAAAAACAAATCATCTGGTCCCTTCTTTTTAGGGAGGAAATTACATATTCCAACTCATTGATTATTATGGCGTAACCAGATTCTGTGATAACTTCATGGCTATTTGTGAATGTCTGGCTGTGGGCTGGATTTTTGGTGAGATTAATGATGATCAGCCAACTAAACCCAGTAGATCAGTCGGGTTGCTTTAACAAGTGTGATGGAACCTTTTGTGATCTGATCTCTCATCAGGGGTGGATCGGCTGGTCCTCATCATCGACGACATGACGGGACACAAACCATCCATTTTCTTCAAACTTTGCTGGAAAATCTTCATACCTGCGTTTTCAGGGGTAATTGAGATTAATCTTGACCCATTAGGGGTTTTTCTCCCTGAAACGCTCTTGTCTTCTGTGCTACAGGTTTGCTTCCTTCTGTACCTGGTTTACTACAAACCCCTCCAGCTGGACCGGTACGTTTACCCTGGCTGGGTGCCTGGCCTGGGTTGGTTCATGTTGATGTCCCCTGTCATTTTGGTACCACTGTGGATAATCGGGCACGTGTCTCTGACAGCAGGGCCCTTCAGACAGGTCGGTATTAGTCTGCTGGACTGCTTCTGTTCTACACCTGGTGTATCAGTGAAATGGGTCACAACTGGAAAGCTTCCTAAACTCCTTTTCAGCGTCTGTCCACTCTTTGTCGGCCCGCTGACCATCCAGCCTGGCAGAAGGGAAGAACAAAAGCTGATCCTGGAAGAGCTGAATTGTCATCTGCACTGATGACCTAAAAACAGAAACATCTTAATACTCAAGCCAAACCTGCTGAATGTGACAAAAGTCAAAGTCTTTGATGTTTAAAGTCACTCCTACCTCCTACCAAAATCACAGGCAGAAAAATAAATATTTAACCTGATAATGAATATATGACACTGTAGCTAAATGCTTAGATGTTAATAAATGTGTCCTTTTACCGGTTATCTAAATAAATACAATTAAAAGTAGCCACACTCGTGTCCCTTTCTTTAATGGGTTCCAGTTCCTCCAGTTGTGCAGTTCTGGCCCCTCATGATCTCAGATCTGGCAGCTCTCTTCTTGACAGGTTTGGTGTTTGAGCTGTGATTAAGCTCCTTACCAAGTTTCTTCTTCTGGTCAGCGTCTGATTTGGGTGACTGGGTCTGGCACAGCTCCGACCAGAGATAGTTTTATTTGCCTCAGTTGCTTCCATTGTCAGCTTTTATGTGTAGCGTCACCACATTTAGGAGGAAATAGTCAATCTGCACAGCCTTTGGCTGGACTCCACATGGAGAAGAAAGAGATTCCTTTAATTTTCTTCCTTTATTTTGGATTTTTATGTAGATTAATGACACATGACACATTCCATGGAGCACTATGGTCAGCCATAGGTCAACATTTAATCCAACATTGAAAGACATCAAGGTTAATGCATGAAAACCCCACAGATACCTGCTGGTATGTAAATTTAAATGTAAGCAATCTGCACAATGGCCCCACAGAGTACATTAAACTCCACCTAATTCATCTCTGGCTGTCTTGCAAAGCTGGATTGACGCTCACATCTGCGCAGCCTGAATAAATATGGATAATAAGACAACATGCTAAAAGGTAACTGAACTGGATTTTCTTCAGGTGCCGACAATGTGATCATCTTCATTGAAGACATGATGGGACAGGTGCCGTCCACTTTCTGCAAACAGTGCTGGAAGTTCATCAGTCCTCTGCTCTCACTGGTCAGAATTTGTTCTACTGACAGGAAATGGGCAGCTACAATGGAAAAACCATTGACACTTTACCAGACGTGTTTTCTTGTGTTTATATTGCCACAGAGTTCCTTGAACCTTCAGAAAGGTCAGGGACCGTGATTTGAGAGTCAGTTTTAATTAGAAATTACCTGAAATACCTCCAGAAACGCGGATCATTTGACCACTTGCTGATGATTGTGTTCATTCCAGGTTATAAATAAATCCAGAAGGCTGTGCTATGTCACTCTCATGCTTTCAACTTTTGTGGTTCTTGTGGATTCAACAGAGTTTCTGATGAAGCTGTGAAACTTTACAGTATAATCAGGATCCTGGAAACCAGCAAAGTCACAATGGATGGTGACTGGTTCTCCATGACAGCAAAAACACACCAGAGGAGAAGACGGAGTGTATCAGGTCCACTTTTACACTGAGGTGAAAGGAGATGAAAAGCAGGAGAGAGAACTCTTAGTGGAGGTGCAACTGGCTGATGAGAAGATGAACACCAAAAAAAAGTCAGGTTTTTCATTGAGTCACATGACATTGGCCACAAAGAATGTCGGCACATTTCTACAAGACACGACTTGTATTTAAATTTTGCTTCAAAGTCAAATAACAAGAACAAATGGCTGTTGAATTTATAATGAGAAGCAGATTTTATGGTGGCTTCAAAGTACATGAGAACCATAGTCCACTTCATCACGAGCAGAAGAATTTCGCTGGTTTACTGAACCTACAAGAGTAAAGTTACTGAAGGCTGGATGGAGAGAAGAGAAAGAGAAGATCAGAGCAGTGTGGGAGCCAGAGGACAGTGGGCCAGTAAGACAGAATACATCCTGGTGGTTGCAGGAAATGTTGTTGGTTTGGGCAACGTGTGGAGGTTTCCGTACCTGTGCTACAGATATGGTGGAGGTGAGTTATTTCACAAAAGGATTTTATTTCATTCTTTATTTCCTCATGGAAGCATCCCAGTGGTTTCTAGGTGCCTTCCTGATCCCCTACTGTCTGCTGGCTGTGGTCTTTGGGATCCCTCTGTTCTTACTCGAGACCTCACTGGGTCAGTTCACCCAGGAAGGATTTGTCACCTGCTGGAGGAAGGTCTGTCCTCTGGCTCAAGGTGAGATAAGCAGAGAAAATCTGTCCTATTATTCTCTATGAATTTTTCTATGAAATTTCCTCCTCATTGCAGGGATTGGATATGCGTATTTAATACTAAAACTTTATGGCTTCTGCTACATCCTTGTCCAAGTCTGGGCTCTTTTCTACCTGGTGTTCTCATTTAAATCCCAGCTTCCTTGGGCCAACTGTAACAATGGATGGAACACAGGTGAGAGTCTGACAACAAATGTTTAATAAGAAAGGTGATAACATCCCCATTTGTTCATCTCAGAGCAGAGGCATAATTATTCTAGTTACATAATGATCATGATTATTATATTTCCCAGCAGACATTTACTGAGTAAATTTCAGCCTGTTAACATGATTATTATGTACAAAAAATTCTAATTCTACTGAGTGGTGAAGGTCACCATGTGATCAAGCAAATAGGACAAGGTTGGTCCCAATCTTACAAGAGCCACAGTCCAGCATTGTTTTCTGTCCTACCAGCTAGGCTGCTGCCTTGACCTGAAATTAAAGTTCCATAAGACTTCATCAATTCAACCCATACTCACTGAGGATCCTCTACAAAACATATGGAGGGACATGATCATCAGCCTTTTGTAGTCTGTAAAGCATGAATATAGATGACCAAGCTGCCCTCAGCTGCAGCACCCTTTAGCAGGTATGGAGCCAGTCAAATGTTCCTCATCCAGGACGAAATCTGCAATTTTTTTCTATTGAACCTGGACTGACCTGATGGATAAACTCCCCTCTATAGCACCATAGTACAGTGAAGAGCGTGATCCCTTGGTGGCTTCAGGCCAAAACAGGGACATGTCTTCATCTTCCTGTGGGCCAACCACCGACAGGAAGATTCTTGGGGCTCATTTACATTTGTCACAGTCAGAATTCTTCATTTGTTTGTCCTTTCTCTGAATCAGGCAACTGTGTGGGTGTCCATGATGTTACAAATGTGACGGGGAATCAGACCACGATGACAAACACCACCTCTGCTGATGTTGAATTCTGGCAGTGAGTTTTAGATCAGGGGTGTCCAAACTTTTTGCAAAGTGGGCCAGATTTGATAACGTGAAGATGCCCGGGGGCCAGTAGATCCTTCTGATGTTTTTTTAACCAGAAACGTTACATGCAAATGTACACAATTATAAAACAATTTTCATTGTCACACTTCTCTTTATTTTTCAAATGGCAGTGTAACCAAATATAAGCCACTCAGGCAGACGTGAATAACTCTGAAAATACAATTCTGCCTTTAATTCACATCTGGAAAGTCAGATAACATTGAACACTGAACTGTATGGAATACCTTAAATTTCCATGAGTTTGATAAATGTAATGCAAAGTTGTCTGTTATCATTCAAGTGTGGTGGAAAATTGCTGTAGCTGTCCTACTAGCCCAGCTAGCGGGAGTTCGTGGGACTATACTGCTTGACTGGCGTCTGCTGTGGCTGCAGTCATCATAGTCTTTTGCTGCTGCAGAACCTCCTCAATCCTTTTGAAGTGAGCCATTGGTGAAAGAGTGTGTGCTGGGTCCATTCTTGGTCAGATTGTACTGACATGTGTGTGGTAGGATCCAGAAGCTGCACAGCAAAGGATAGTTAATAAGGAACTTTTCTGGTGACTTGTGGAGAACAGCACAATAGTTAATCACGAAGCCATGCAAAGTGGAAGGCTAAAAACACCCACATAGCTACAGGAGGATGTGGGTCCAAACAAACACGGGGGCAAAAACTCTTAATCGGGGATGAAAGGTTGTCGTGTTTATGACGAAGAAGAATGTCCAAGGAAGGCAGGGTCGAGACCAGTTAAGCTGTACAAAGTAAAGAATTGGAAAGCAAGGAATGAAGCAATGAACAATCTGGTAACGCGTGAATGAACTGCAGTGGCTTAAATACAGGCTAAGTAAAAACAACAGGTAAGAATAGTAGAAGCTAATCAGGTGGGTGTGGAAGAGAGGCGAAGCAAAGTGAGTAGAATTTTCGTCCAAGGCAAGAGATCAGAATGGAAATCACACAGTAATGAGAAGGCAGGGCAGACTGTAAAAAACAGGTTTGTTTTTTGAGTCACATGACACTGGACAGAAAGAAAGTCCGCATATTTATACAAGACTAAATTAGTGTCCTCGTATTATGTGAGAACAATAGTCCACTTCATCACGAGGAGAAGAATTTTGCTGATTTACTGATCCTGCAAGGGTGAAGTTACTGAAGGCTGGATGGAGAGAAGAGAAAGAGAAGATCAGAGCAGTGTGGGAGCCAGAGGCCAGTGGGCCAGTAAGACAGAATACATCCTGGTGGTTGCAGGAAATGTTGTTGGGTTGGGCAACGTGTGGAGGTTTCCGTACCTGTGCTACAGATATGGTGGAGGTGAGTTATTTCACAAAAGGATTTTATTTCATTCTTTATTTCCTCATGGAAGCATCCCAGTGGTTTCTAGGTGCCTTCCTGATCCCCTACTGTCTGCTGGCTGTGGTCTTTGGGATCCCTCTGTTCTTACTCGAGACCTCACTGGGTCAGTTCACCCAGGAAGGATTCATCACCTGCTGGAGGAAGGTCTGTCCTCTGGCTCAAGGTGGGATAAGCAGAGAAAATCTGTTCTATTATTCTCTATGAATTTTTCTATGAAATTTCCTCCTCATTGCAGGGATTGGATATGGGTGTTTAATACTAAAACTTTATGACTTCTGCTACATCGTCGTCCAAGTCTGGGCTCTTTTCTACCTGGTGTTCTCATTTAAATCCCAGCTTCCTTGGGCCAACTGTAACAATGGATGGAACACAGGTGAGAGTCTGACAACAAATGTTTAATAAGAAAGGTGATAACATCCGCATTTGTTCATCTCAGAGCAGAGGCATAATTATTCTAGTTACATAATGATCATGGTTATTATATGTCCCAGCAGGCATTTACTGAGTAAATTTCAGCCTGTTAACATGATTATTATGTACAAAAAATTCTAATTCTACTGAGTGGTGAAGGTCACCATATGATCAAGCAAATAGGACAAGTTTGGTCCCAGTCTTACAAGAGCCACAGTCCAGCATTGTTTTCTGTCCTACCAGCTAGGCTGCTGCCTTGACCTGAAATTAAAGTTCCATAAGACTTCATCAATTCAACCCATACTCACTGAGGATCCTCTACAAAACATATGGAGGGACATGATCATCAGCCTTTTGTAGTCTGTAAAGCATGAATATAGATGACCAAGCTGCCCTCAGCTGCAGCACCCTTTAGCAGGTATGGAGCCAGTCAAATGTTCCACATCCAGGACGAAATCTGCAACTTTTTTCTCTTGAACCTGGACTGACCTGATGGATAAACTCCCCTCTATAGAGCCTTAGTACAGTGAAGAGCGTGATCCCTTGGTGGCTGGTGGCTTCAGGCCAAAACAGGGACATGTCTTCATCTTCCTGTGGGCCAACCACCAACAGGAAGATTCTTGGGGCTCAATTACATTTGTCACAGTCAGAATTCTTCATTTGTTTGTCCTTTCTCTGAATCAGGCAACTGTGTGGGTGTCCATGATGTTACAAATGTGACGGGGAATCAGACCACGATGACAAACACCACCTCTGCTGCTGTTGAATTCTGGCAGTGAGTTTTACATGTTTAACTCACACTTTTCATCACAGAGTGAAAGTAACCAAGAATCTCGTGACCATCAGTTAGTGAATAAAACAGTAAAAAATTGGTGTCAGGGTGAAATTTCACATCTTCTCAGGCGGCGGATGCTCGGTATGTCTGGAGGCATTGAGCACCTGGGCAGTGTGAGATGGGAGCTGGTTTTGTGTCTTCTTGCCTGCTGGGTCTTCTGCTTCTTCAGTATCTGGAAAGGTGTCAGATCCTCTGGAAAGGTCTGATGAAACGGGCGATACATTCTACCTTCTATGAAGAAATCTTTTTAGAAACCTTTACATTAAAACCAAAAGGATTCCAAAAGAATATCTATTTCCTTTTCTCAAAGGTGGCATACTTCACGGCCACGTTCCCGTATGTGATGCTGCTGATATTACTGATCCGGGGGCTGACTCTGCCCGGAGCCTTCGATGGGATCTACTTCTACCTTTTTCCAAGCATAGAAGACCTCGCCAACCTTAAGGTGTTGCAGGCGACTCTTCAAAGACTTTAAAACAAAATGTTCCTCTTCTTCTTAAAAATCTGCCTCTACCCTTTCTCCTGTACTTTGAAGATTACATGTATAATCAGACTAAAGTTTTTTTTGATTTGGAAAACTATGTATATGTTGTTTGATATGTTGGTCAAACCAAAGGTTATAGATTTAAGAGTAAACTTTTGAGGCATCCAAGGGTTCACACCCAGTGAGACCTGCTGGTGTAACACATATCTTTGTATCAACAGTGTTTTGAAAAAAAACAAAAAAAACCCAAACAATTTGACTAGGATCCATTTTTGTGTCGTCGTAGGTTTGGATCGAGGCAGGATCTCAAATTTGCTTCTCATACAGCCTGGTTACAGGAAATCTGATTGTTCTGAGCAGCTACAATAAATACAACAACAACTGTTATAGGTGAGTGCAACAACAGACGGTATTATAGTACGTTGATGTCTCTTGGGGAGTCTTGTTTCGCCTTTCAGCTCAGAGACCTTTTGAATTAAGTCCCGTTGACTCTTTGTTTGAAAAACCTCTTGCACACGGGATAATTTCACACAAAATAGCACCATAATAATGAAGTTGTTTGTCCTCCAGGGACTGTTTCTTCCTCTGTCTGCTCAACAGTTGCACCAGTTTTCTTGCGGGATTTGTCGTTTTCTCCGTCCTTGGATTCATGGCTCAACAGCAGGGTGTTACCGTCGATGCCGTGGCTGATTCAGGTCATTTACATTCAATCGTGTTTAAAGTTTTCAGATTATATTGAAAGTAACCAACTAACTGAGATCCTCCTCATTTTCAGGTCCAGGTCTGGCCTTCATCACTTATCCTCAGGCAGCAGCTCTGATGCCGTTGCCACAGTTCTGGACTGTCTGTTTCTTCTTGATGCTCCTTCTGCTGGCAGTTGATACTCATGTAATAGTTGTCCCTTTGACATTTGACAATATTTATGACCACAGGTAAAGTTGGTTTGGTTTGCCTCTGTCCACAGTTCACAGTGGTGGAGAGCTTCATCACCACAGTGAGCGACTTGTTTCCCAAGGTGTTGCATGCCCCTATAAGACATGAGCTCTTTGTCCTCATTTTCTGTTTTTGCAACTTCCTGTTTCAGCTCATGTTGGTTACTGAGGTGAGCAAATCTTTACCGTGACAACTTTACTGAGAAGGTACTTTTTGTAAACAAGGCCATTGAAGTGAAATCTCATTTATCTTCCTGGTTTAGGGAGGAATTTACATGTTCCAGCTCATCGACTACTATGGTGCAACCAGATTCTGTGACTATTTTTTGGCTCCTTGTGAATGTTTGGTTATCAGCTGGATTTTTGGTATGTCACGATTTTAAACTCAGCTTACCTTCAGAACCTTACCAGGAAAAAGTGAAGGTGTTTTAGAATGGAAGTGATGTGTTAGATGGAGGAGGTTCAAGTGATGATTTGGACAGTTGAATTTTCCGCCAGTTAAAGTTCATGGAGTGATTTGTGTAAATGGTAGAGATATAGTAGGGTGTCATCTGCATAACAGTGAAATTTGATATTGTAATTGCAACAATTATTGTCGAAATGACATGATAGGGTTGAGATGTGAAAGATTTGAGATGGAGAAAACTGTCAGGAGGAGGTCCAGCTCTCAGGTGTATAGTGTGACTGTTGATGAAATATGAAATTTTTAGGGAATTTGGAGCAGATGTGGTTCTGCAAGAGCTTGAATCAGTATGTATGTGGATCTTATATAATAATTTATTTTTTTTTCATTGAAAAAGTGCAAAAAATTACAAAGATATCCTCCATCTTGTTTGATTATAAGACCTGACTCATTCAGTAATCATCTTTTCAGGGGTTGACCGTTTCATGAAAATCATAAAAGATATGACAGGAGCTAAACCATTCATTATATTCAAACTGCTCTGGAAATACATCATTCCTCTGGTGTCACTGGTGAGTTAAAAAAGCCTTTTTTCTTGCGATCTCTTCTCTAACCACTCTCCAGACTTGTTTGCAACCTGAACCATTAACCTGGAGTAGAAATCTTAAAGATAAATTAATTTAATTCAGGCCTTTCCTAATGTGAGTCATGGGTGGACAGGGTCAGAGGCCACCACAGGAAACACATAACTCATACCATTTTTGCAGATTTCTCTCATTCTGTTCATCGTTAACTTCAAACACCTGAAGATTAATGACTGGTACGTTTACCCCGACTGGGCGTACGCACTGGGATGGATGATGACGATCTCCACTGTCATCATGGTGCCACTGTGGGCCGTCATTCAGATGTGCAGGACAGCAGGAACCTTCAGAGAGGTCTGCCTGGAATGGGGGATTCAATTATTTATCAGTTGGTTTGAATGGCCACATGTTAAAGACATCACGTCCTCTTTGGCACCTGTCCTGCTGATTATGGAAACGATTTTGTCTTGTTTGTTCCAGCGTCTGTCCGTGCTTTGTCGCCCCGATGAAGATCTGAAGAGAGCGACTGGAGACGAGGGAACGGATGTTGCACTGACAGCTGACGTGACACTTTAGCATAATCAGCTGGTGCATTTCAACTATAAGTGAACCTTTAATCCTATAATATTTTCTTCAACTTTACTGATGGATGAAGGGATTAAAGCAAAAAAGCCAAAATGTTTTGCATTTTTTGATTTTCTACACCAAATCATATCATCTGACCATCAATTCAAGTTGAAAGAAGGTGTTAACCTTTATTAACAATACCAATTGCTTTGTTTTGACGAGCTTTTCTGTTAGTTTGTGTTACAGAACGTGGGTTTATAACAGAACCCGAACGCAGGCCAGGACACAGTGGTAAAATGGTCAAAAGGTTTTTATTTACAGGAAGGGGGAGCAACACGAGGGCAGTCCTCCAGGACTGCCGAGCACCAGGGAACAGAAGCGGCCCCCCAGGAAACAGAAGCAGTCCTCCAGGACTGCCGAGGAAACACCAGAATCGATGCAGCCCCCCAGGACTGCATAGCACTCGGGAACAGAAACGGCCCTCCAGGGCACAGGAAACTCGGGAACAGGAGCGGCCCTCCAGAACTGCAGAACACCAGGGAACAGAAGCAGTCCTCCTGGACTGCAGGAAACTCAAACCAGAGGCAAAACCCACCACACTCTGGCTACGGAAACCAAACACACAACTAGGGAAAACCTAACCACACCAACACACAACGAGGGCCGCTGAACAAACTCCCTGACACTGACAGGCAGGCACAACCTTCTTAAATAGGCGGCAAGATGTAAATTGCCTACAGGTGCGCCTGCCTGCAGTGCCAGCTGCTGCCAATTGTGCTCCAAAGCACCCCCTGTAGGACAAAGCCAGACACAACCCCTGAACCCCAACAAGTTTGCTTTTATTTAATTTATGGAGTAATGGATTATCAGACATCACACAGACCCGGGCCCACCTATTCTGACTCCGAGTTGCTAAAACTATGACTCTGCCTCTCTGTATTTGTTACCATCCTGGATGTTAAGTGGATCGAACCACTGTTGAATTGACTGCATCTGCAGTTTCAACATATCTTGACCATAAAAGGTTCATCTCCATGTTCCACAGCATGGATCTACAGTAGTGGCTGCTCTGCTTAGTTACATGATTTCCAGCTTTTGGGTTTCTGTAAAGAAATTGTATCTGAAGCTCCATTTCGTTGGTCTTCCTTAGTTTTCCCTGTTCACCAGTGTTTCCTGGTTCTCTTCAAGCCAAATTAAAACATCAACATGACAGATGCATTAAAAAAGACTTTACTATTTGCTGGGCAGAAGTTTGACTATATGAACACAAAAGGCTGGACTCAGGATAATAAAGATTATGAATTAAGTAAGTATGTACAAGTAACCACATGGATGGAGGTTTATTTCTATTAATACTTCAATACTAGGAACCTCTCTTGGAATAGCACTACAGATCATCCATCTGTAACATTCATTAGCCCAGTTATTATTCCAGCTACATTAGACCCCATTAGCCCAGTACCTCTGCCCTTCTGCTCCACCTTTGTGCTGTCGCTGCAACCTGTTGAACATGTGAGTTAAAACATGACCACTTATAGCTTATCTTGGATTCAAATGGCAAAACTGAATGTTTATGGTTGCCCGGCAACAACTATTAGGTGTCTGAATGGTGTCATGTAATGGTAAAACTGTATTTTATGTTTTTATTTTACTAAATGAGGTCGAAACAAGTGGTTCATTTTAAGGCATCCAAAACCGGATTTAAATTATGAAATGATTTGAAATGAAAATTTCATATAATCTGGTGTGTGTGTGTGTGTGTGTGTATGTGTGTGTGTGTATGGTACATAGTGAGGACCAGCATTTTCATCTGAAAAGTGAGGATGTCTTTGTATTGTCAGGACATTTTAATGGCCCTTTTGACGTGCATGTGCTTCTGTGTATGTGTGTGCCTAACTTTGGTGAATTTAATTGTGAAAATTAAAAAGCAATGGTCATCATGAAACTGGTTGAGTGTATGTGTAACTGACACTCATCTAAATTTAACAACCCAACTGTATGTGTGCAGTTACTTTGCAGGTGAAATATCAGCTTTGTGGAAGCAGCTCAAAATGTTACCCAACACCCCAACCTAAGACACTCACTCCGTATATAAAACTCTACCCTGACTTTGGCTCAAAGGTGGTAAAGTCAAGATAAAGTTTTATCAAGTCCTCTCAGACTAGTCTGTTTCAACCCAGCTGCTATGAACGCACGATTCGGTCTAATCTTGCCTTCCTGTAAATCAAACTGATGTGTGGAAAAGCCAAGAGAACCAAACCTGCTACCATCAGCATAACTGGCTGGCCTACTGTATTGTACTGTAGGTAGGTGTAACATTTCATGTATCTCTTTCCAACAGCAACTCTGCTTCCAACATGGACCAGAACGGGTCAGAACGCGGTCAGTGGGCCAGTAAAACAGAGTACGTCCTGGTTGTAGCAGGATATGTGGTCGGGCTGGGAAATGTGTGGCGGTTTCCTTACCTGTGCTACAAAAATGGAGGAGGTGAGTAAAGAACTCTGTGATTTCAGTCAGGAATCTTGATGTTTTTAGGAAGTCAAAGGACCTTGATCATGATGACAGCAGTGGTCATCCTCCATTATAATAATTCGTATCCCTTCAGGTGCCTTTCTCATCCCATATGGTTTGATCGCCATGTTATATGGAATTCCTATGTTCTTGCTGGAGACCTCAGTTGGTCAGTTCACCCAGGAAGGATTTGTCACTTGCTGGAGGAAATTGTGTCCACTGGCTCAGGGTGAGAGGATACGATAAGATATTTTTTGCTTGTTTACTTTTAAAATACTTCTGAACATATTTTGTGTTGTGTTTAAGGAATCGGTTACGGACATCTGGTGATGAAATTTTACGATTTTTCGTACATTTTAATCGAAGTTTGGGCGGTCTTCTACCTGATGTTCTCCTTTAGATGGCCACTTCCTTGGGCCACTTGTGAGAACACCTGGAACACAGGTCTTTAGATCATTTAACTTTTCTTTTCCCTATTTGTTAACATGTTAACCGTTATTTGATGGAGTGTAATACATCTGAGTTTGGTTTAAATCAGGAAACTGTGTGGGTCTTCAGATTTTGAACTCATCAACTAATGTGACGTCGCCACAAAACTTCACCCCTGCTGCTGTGGAATTCTGGGAGTGAGCCTCTTCTTCCATTACATTGGCTTTTTTATTATCATTTTGTTTGAATACGAATAAATTAATGCTCATTACAATAAATACTGCAACCAAATGGTCCTCAGGTCCTGATATACTGTAGATGAGGAAAAAAAATTGTTCACAAACCCCAAAAAGGTGAAAATTATGCATGGGCCAAATCGCAAAGTAACAAAATGGGTCATACTACCAGTTGAGAGATTTTGTCCTCCTGACAGAACCTGACCAACAACATGTGTACTTTACAAGCTCCTTCAGCAAACCTCTCGGACTCAGCTTATTGCCTGTGTGTCATTAATGAATGAGGATGGCAGACATCTTATTAACAAACATGTTTGTTATTTATTGTTTGTTTTAATATCTGAATGTCTCTATAATTTAGACGGCGGATGCTGGGCATGTCTGGAGGCATTGAGGAGCTGGGCAGTGTGAGATGGGAACTGGCTTTGAGTCTTCTGGCTTGCTGGATCTTCTGCTACTTCAGCATCTGGAAAGGTGTCAAATCCTCCGGAAAGGTCAGAGGACAGCTTTAGCTTTAGATGTTTTTGTAAAGTAACAATACGACTATAATATCTGTTCCAATTTTAACTTCCTCCTCTGAGAATTTGGTTATTTGTTGCAATCTTGATGTCTTCTTGGGACACCACATGGCTACGTACTCGGCCCACTGCTGATCACCATGAACACCCATGACTGTTCATGATGAGTTATGTTAGAACCAAGATAAATAAAGTTATATTTCCTTATTCTTGAGGCAATTATTGCTTACATGTTCAAATTTATAAGTAGAAGTCTGATGGTGTCTCTAAATTATGGCTGTAACTTCTTCTTAAAGGTAGCATATTTCACAGCGACATTCCCCTACGCGATGCTGCTGATCCTCTTTATCAGAGGAGTGACTTTACCTGGAGCTATGGATGGGATTTACTACTACCTGTCTCCAGACTTGAACCGCCTGGCCAGCATTGAGGTGTTTTTCTTCTTCTTCATTCAGTCAGTGTCGGCCCCAACATTTCTAACCATATTTTTAAAAATATTGCAGGTATGGATCGATGCAGGATCTCAGATATGTTTCTCCTACAGCCTGAACGCCGGTGCTCTGACCGTCATGGGCAGCTATAACAAATATAACAACAACTGTTATAAGTAAGTGGTGGAATCAGAGCCAAAGTTATTAAAATGAAAATGAGTTTTTAAATTTCCATGTCCTCCAGGGACTGTTTCTGGCTCTGTCTGCTCAACAGTGGGACCAGTTTTGTTGCTGGTTTTGTTGTCTTTTCCATACTGGGATTCATGGCCAAAGAACAAGGCGTTAGTGTTGACAATGTGGTTGAATCGGGTAAACTATGATCACCAAAGAAAAATGACTGGTTTACAAGTGTTCCTCTACTGAACTGGGTCTCCTGCTTGATCTCGCAGGTCCGGGTTTGGCCTTCATTGCGTATCCCCAGGCGACAGCTATGATGCCGCTTCCGCAGTTCTGGAGCGTTTGCTTCTTTCTGATGCTGATTCTTCTGACTGTCGACACGCACGTAATTACAATAGTCACATTATCTCAACAGTTATAACTGGTACCTTCCAACAGGGAATTGAACCAAGAGTGGTTTTTACCCAGTTTGTCATCGTGGAGAGCTTCATCACTGCCTTGACCGACTTGTTCCCAAGGGTGTTACGCGTCCCAGGGAAACACCAGATCTTTGTTCTTATCATCTGTGTATCCAGCTTCCTCGTGCACCTTACTTTAGTTACCCAGGTTAGCCAAAATCTAAATGTGTTAAAGTTCATCTTGATTGACACAGAGGCCTAATCGTCTCTCTTTCTGCTGCAGGCGGGGCTCTACATATTCTTGCTCGTTGACTTTTACGGTGCCACCAGGGTGTGTCAAAATTTTATGGCTATTTGTGAATGTGTTGCCATGGGCTGGATATTTGGTAAGCAGGTTTCTATACATTATTGACTTTCTCTGTGGTGACAAATGGAAGTTAAAGTGAGTATCACATAATTAACCTCCCTTCTTTTACTATTCATTGGGAAGAATGATGGTGTCATAATCTCAACTCAAACGACCCTCAAAACCTCATTTGTATAAACCGTGGATGCATAATGGCTTTGATGGTGCAGAAGTAATTAGTAATTATTAGGTTTCAGGTGGTTTAAGATGGTAGGATGGTTTAAGGAAGATGCTGCTAACATCTGTCACCTCAGTAAACCTGGAATCTTATTTGACATTTCATGTCAGGTGAAAAATTCAGTCCAGGGACCAAAGTGGATCCAAAGATCCAAGAGATGATCAATGAACACGAGGAAGGAGAAGACCTAAAACAGAATAAATAAAAAGAAACTTAGAACAAAGAATGTTTTGATTTGTCATTAGCTTTAGGCAGCCTGATAAATCAACATATTCCTCACTTGCATTTTTAAAAATCTTTTGCAAAGTGCTCTTCAAACATAAATATGCACTTTGGATGGATAATTAAGAGGTTTTCCTCTAAAAACAAACATCATCATTCTAAGACAACATGCTAAAAGGTAACTGAACTGGATTTTCATCAGGTGCCGACAATGTGATCATCTTCATTGAAGACATGACGGGACAGGTGCCGTCCACTTTCTTCAAACAGTGCTGGAAGTTCATCAGTCCTCTGCTCTCACTGGTCAGAATTTGTTCTACTGACAGGAAATGGGCAGGAAAACCATTGAGCACTTTACCAGACTTTGTGTTTTCTTGTGTTTATATTGCCACAGAGTTCCTTGATTCTGTACATGGTTTATTACAAACCCCTCTTGGTCAACAACTCCTACGTTTACCCTGACTGGGCGTACACACTTGGCTGGGCTATGACACTCTCTTCGGTTACCATGGTGCCAATAAAAGCAGCTGGACAAATGTGTACGACAGCAGGAACCTTCAGAAAGGTCAGAAAGGCCATGAGTTTACAGTAGGTTTTAATTAGAAATGATCTTAACTACCTCAAGAAATGTGGATGATTTGAAAACTTGCTTATGTTTGTGTGTTCCAGCGCCTGACTGTCCTCTGTCGGCCTTCTGAAGATCTAATCCAGCAAATGACAAAAATCGAGAGGGTGACTGACAGTCAGACACCATCTGTAGAAACAGAACTTTAGCCTTTCTAAAGGAGGATGAACTGCGTGCCATGTTTAATCTGTAAACCTGGTTCAAAAGTGTGAAAACAAAAGCTAAATGAGACTGTTGATGCACACGTGCCGATTCGCAGGTGATGAAGTTGAGTGCCACGATATTAAACAGTATCAATAAAAGCCAGTTGTTGACTGGCATTTTTTTCAGTCACACAAACTTGAGGATATAAATGTACACAGTCGGGGGAACTATAATAGAAACAGCGTTTCTGAAAACCACCAAAGTCATAATGGGTGGTGACTTGACTCACACCACAAACCCACCAGAGGAGAAGTGAATCACCTTTGTACTGGCTGTGGACCAGAAACAAGAAGTGGAACCAGCAGGTTGTGTGAGGCAGAGTAGGCTCACTTTGGCAGAAGATTCAGAGAATCTTCTTCTGACTGATATGATGACAGGAGAGGACAAAGCAGCCCCAGACAGACCAGAATCAGGAAAACAACAGCAACACTTGCCAAGGACAGCAGGCTGCTGTATTCACCAGGGTCATTCACCAAGAGTCAAGTAAACCATGAAATCCATCCAAGAAAGACTGCAGGATAGTCCATCAGGGAGATGAGGTGGATCAGGCTGCTTGTCTACTGAAGTGAATAGAGATGAAGAGCAGGAAGGAGGGAGATGCGACTGACTGATGAGATGAGTTTAGGAGGATGGAAATCAAACAGTAACAAGAAGGCAGGGCAGACTGTAAAAAACAGGTTTGTTTGTTGAGTCACATGACCCTGGGCAGAAAGAAAGTCTGCATATTTATACAAGACAACATTGGTGGCTTCAAAATACATGAGAACAATAGTCCACTTCATCACGAGCAGAAGAATTTTGCTGGTTTACTGAACCTACAAGAGTGAAGTTACTGAAGTCTGGATGGAGAGAAGAGAAAAAGAAGATCAGAGCAGTGTGGGAGCCAGAGGACAGTGGGCCAGTAAGACAGAATACATCCTGGTGGTTGCAGGAAACGTTGTTGGGTTGGGCAACGTGTGGAGGTTTCCGTACCTGTGCTACAGATATGGTGGAGGTGAGTTATTTTAATGTATTTCACAAAAGGATTTTATTTCATTCTTTATTTCCTCATTTAAGCATCCCAGTGGTTTCTAGGTGCCTTCCTGATCCCCTACTGTCTGCTGGCTGTGGTCTTTGGGATCCCTCTGTTCTTACTCGAGACCTCACTGGGTCAGTTCACCCAGGAAGGATTCATCACCTGCTGGAGGAAGGTCTGTACTCTGGCTCAAGGTGGGACAGGACATGCAAGAAGCAGAACAGAAACCATTTGTGGTCTATAAATCTGAAGAGAATGACATTCTTTATTCCAGGGGTTGGATATGGATATTTGGTTCTAAAGGTTTATGAGTTTGTATACATCATCATCCAAGCCTGGGCTCTGTTCTACCTGGTGTTCTCCTTCAGATCAGAGCTACCCTGGGCCACCTGTAACAACACCTGGAACACAGGTGAGACAATCAATCTGAAGTTCTTTTACTCTGAAAACTAAGTCAGAAATGCAGGTCAGACAGTCCGCCTCTGAGGGGTTATCTTCATCTGTAAATCCATCAGCATTTGACACGGATGCTGTATTTGAACCTTTAATTGTTAACACCTGTGTCATGACACTTGATTTTTTAACTTATATATTATATTAAATGTTGGGAAACTCGCTCACAGGAAGTTTTTTGCATGCATCACTAATGGTTTTCAGGGGTTGTAGCCAGAGTTTTACATCATTTTCTGCAAATAAAGTGGCTTTGTACTGTGCACTTATAAGGTAAATTTGCCTTATAAAAATGTCATTATAATAAAGAAATGCTGAAACAGTTGAAGCCTGAGGCCCTGCTGCAGTAAAATAATGCCGATGCAGTAAAATAACGCTGTTAATTACCAATAATCTGCTTGTGTGGATGACAAACACTCTTTCATAAATGTCATAAACTGAATTGATGACGTTTTAGTGTTTATGCTTAATGTTGACGATCCCATCGTCATTTATTATTTCTGATCAATGATTTTACATTACTGTCTCTTCTCGCGGGCCTAGTGTTACTGGAACAGACCTAGATGAGAGTTCTGTTACGTTCAGCCATCAACTGTTATATGTTCTTCCTGTGAACCAGCCAACTGTGTGAGTCTTTGGGATTTAGTCAACCTGACAACAAATGAGACGGCGGCCCCAAACGCCACCTCTGCTGCCACCGAGTTCTGGGAGTGAGTACAGAAATAGGGCCTAGACCCAAGTCTGCCGGGGTAATTTCAAACTTAAATCTCCCGTCTCTTAAGGCGGAGGATGCTCCGCATGTCCGGAGGCATCGAGGAGGTGGGCGGCGTGAGTTGGGAGCTGACCTTATGTCTTCTGGTCAGCTGGGTTTTCTGCTACTTCAGCATCTGGAAAGGTGTCAGATCCACTGGAAAGGTCAGTAGAAACATCGAACCTCTGACAGCCAACGCCTGTTTCTAAGTGTTTTCTGTTACTTTTCTCGAAGGTGGCGTACTTCACGGCCACGTTCCCATATGTGATGCTGCTGATCTTACTTGTCAGGGGGCTGACTCTGCCCGGAGCCTTTGTCGGGGTCTACTTCTACCTTTATCCAAGCTTACAAGACCTCGCCAACCTTGAGGTATTTCAAGCCACACAGCACAGTTTACTCAAGGTATAGACTGCAGAGGACTTGAACCCGTGTCCTTTGTATGACTGATACGTTCCAGAATACATGACATACATGACCGGGAGGGGAGGGTGAAGACCTGCACACTGAAGACAATTTTGTGTCCTGGCAGGTCTGGATCGAGGCAGGATCTCAGATCTGCTTCTCGTACAGTCTGGCTATCGGAAATCTGATCGTGTTGGGCAGCTACAATAAACACAACAACAACTGTTATAAGTGAGTACAAGGTGGAAAAGGGGAAAAGACCTAGTTCTCATCAGAAGGTTGGACATCATTTCCTGTGTGTGTCCTCCAGGGACTGCCTGTGGATCTGTCTGCTCAACAGTTGCACCAGTTTTGTTGCGGGATTTGTTGTTTTCTCCGTTCTGGGATTCATGGCTGAGAAACAGGGCGTCACAATCGACGCCGTGGCTGATTCAGGTAAGGCGCTCAAATGTCAAATGTTTTACACAAGGAGATTAAATCTGGTAGTGTTTGAATGGTCTCTCCTCTGAGCGCTCAGGTCCAGGTCTGGCCTTCATCGCTTACCCTCAGGCGACAGCTCTGATGCCGTTGCCACAGTTCTGGACTGCCTGTTTCTTCTTGATGCTCGTTCTGCTGGCTGTCGATACACAAGTAATGACAACTGTCGGGATACCTGTTGAAAGTCTTCACGCATAAGTAAAATTTGTTTCTGTCCTCAGTTCACGGCGGTGGAGAGCTTCATCACCACAGTGAGCGACTTGTTTCCCAAGGTGTTGCGCGCCCCCATAAGACACGAGCTCTTTGTCCTGGTCGTCTGTTTGGCCAACTTCCTGTTTGATATTTTGTTCGTAACTGAGGTCAGCGAATCCATTTCTAGCACAGCTTCCGTGCAATGTTGATTTGGTATTTCACATTTTCTTCTGTCTTTAGGGAGGAATTTACATTTTCTATCTCATCGATTATTACGGTGGAACCAGAGTTTGTCAAAACTTTTTGACAATCGGTGCAACTGTGGCAGTGGGCTGGATTTTTGGTGGGTGCCATTTTCTTGATCTCGTTCGCAATGTTGTCCTGTGGTGAAAAGACACGATCCATCTGACGTTTAAGTATGACATATTTTAGGGGCCGACCGTCTGCTCGACATCATCGGTAACAACACTGGACAGAGGCCGCCAGTTTTCTTCAAAATCTGCTGGAAATATGTCACTCCCGTGTTGTCACTGGTCAGTCTGAAACCCCTTTTTGGGGAGTTTGAATTTGATTCCAAACACAGCACGACGAGAGTTTGCAGATACGCAGATGACACTCAGGTATACGTCTCCACACAACCAAATAATGCTACAATCAGTAGCTTTATGACTACAGTAGCTGTCTGCTAACAGAGCCATTTCAAGTTAACTCTGAACCCTGCCGAGAACAGCGAGCACCAAAGTCCAGTTCTGACTGAACTGGGTTCCGGCACCATTTAGATTTGAAGGTGCAGACAGGGCTGCATTTTTAACTGCTGGTAAATATGTGCTGTCCTGAACTCAAGGAAACGAGCCTGGGAGTCCACCAAAGCTCCCGAGACCACTCAAACCATCTCAACACTTTTCAGATCTCCTACGTCCTCTACCTGAGTGACTACCGAGACCTGAAGATTAACGACTGGTACGTTTACCCCAACTGGGCGTATGTGCTGGGATGGATGATGACGTTCTCCTCTGCCATCCCAGTGCCGCTGTGGGTCATCATACACCTTTGCTCCACAACAGGAAGCTTCAGAGAGGTGCGTGTCCACCTGAACCACCAGTCACATAGATGAATGTGTCTTGATGGTTTGTTGTGACTTTGCTGGTTCCAGCGTTTGGCTGTTGGTTGTCGTGCAGTTGAAGATCCAGGCTGGAAGAAGATCCCAGAGGAATTGGATGGAGCCAATGTTGAGCTGATGGCATCTGCAGTAAAAGCTTGAACGATGTGAAGCCCGTGGAGCTTGTTCAGGGAGACTTGGAGCGACCCAAATTACGGTCAGCTGACCTGTCACACGCTGCCCTCTGTGGATTAAACCCCAGTTTGCATGAACGGTCTCGGTTGCTCCTTGCTTCTCCTCAGCATCCTCCTGTGGGCTGTCGCTATGGTCCCCAGCAGGGGTCTGCTGATCATCCCCAGTAATGTCTGAGCAGATCATTATCAGGGAACGGATACGTTGACCAGGGCCTGAGGCCAAACCGGTTTTGCAGATGCTGAATTATTGATGCTCTGTTAATTTTGCTAATAATTGTGCTCAATAAAGGCTAATCCAGAGTTGTCTGACTCAGCTTCTTTTTAAAAAAAAGAAAGGCTTCAACATAGAAGAAAAGCGACTTGAAGTATTGAAATATTTATTAAGTACATCAATGAAAGGTTGGGGTACATGAAACCAAAGTCCTCCAAGTGTTCTCGTATTCCTTCAGAGATCATTTCTTTTGGAAAAACCCCATGATTGACGCCTGCTTGGCTCCTTTGTTGGCATTAGCTGAACTCTTCTTGTGGCCTTTCTTGTCCTCCTGTTTGTTGCTGACTGCTGGTTTTGCTGGGACCGGGTCTTTCCCTGCTTGTCTGGTGGCCTGAACGTCGTCTTCAGTTTCAGAGTACGATTCACTTTCGTAGCCTTTTTCCGTCACTGTTGAACAGGACAGAGAGAAATCTGTGATTTCTGCAGCTGCAGATTAAAGAGTTAAAACCGCCCGTCTGGATTCCGTACCGATGCATCCTTCATCGTCAACGAAGGCACGACTTTTCAGGACGCGTCTCCTCTTCCTCACCTTCCCCTCAATGTTTCCGCACTGTAAAAAAAACAATACAGGGTTTATTTTTTTCAGACTGAAAGGAGGGGAAGAGTGAAACCGCCAACCTGTGAACGAGTAACAGGCGGAATTTCCTTCTCGGGACTGGGTGACAGTCGTCTCGTTTCCATCCTCGGTGGAGAATCCGGAATGACTGAAAACGTCAATAAAAAGTTATTTTTTTTCTCCCATTTGTTGATTTTTCTGAGAAACGTTCAATGAGAGTAACAGAAAC
The DNA here is from genome assembly GCF_003711565.1 of Takifugu flavidus. Classification (NCBI taxonomy): domain Eukaryota; kingdom Metazoa; phylum Chordata; class Actinopteri; order Tetraodontiformes; family Tetraodontidae; genus Takifugu; species Takifugu flavidus. The sequence goes on along the minus strand of NC_079534.1, from coordinate 3,940,350 downwards.
TCGCCATCTTCGTCGCTGCTGTCTGGGTCAGGCTTCTTAATCCGGCGCCTCTTTTTCTTCTCGGTTTTGTCCTCCTCGCTGTCGGACTCGACTCGTTTGGTTTTGCTTCCAGAGGGAGAAAATATATTTCATTAGATTCACATTCAGGACCAAAGTCAAATGACGTCAGAGTGGACGCTTCAGTTTTAAAGGACACGAATCAATGAAATCCCTTAATGTGTCGGATGGAAAATGAGAAACATTCATTTGCTCCACAGTCAAAGCCGGTGAACATGTCCCACCTTCTGGACTCTCTCTTTGCGTCTTTCGGAGCCTCCACTGCTGCAGCTTCCTGCTTTGTCTGTGGTTTTGAAGGCAGAAGATTCTGTTCTGCTGGGGGAGGCGATGAAGAGGTTTTCTCTTCTGCCGCTTTTTCTACAAAAACAGAAAAATGCTTATAATATGTATATATTATATTATGTATGTATATATATATATATATGCTTATAATATATGCTGTATATATGCTTATAACATTCTAATCTTATTTGTATTTATTTATTCTGTGTCTATACTTCGTATAGGTTGCTACTACAATTCAATTTCCCTACGGGGATGAATAAAGTACATCTTAATCTTAAATAACTAAAAACAAATTGGGAGGTCTGAATGTTTAATTCTTCGTCGTTCTAGAGACAGGAAACCATCTACAGATGTTCAGATCAGCATTTAAAAACATCAGTGATTAAAATCTGATCTGTTCCCTGGGGTTCCTTGTGATCCACAATATCCAAAATCAGCTGTACTCACTTGATGTTTGAACCCTAAAGAAATTTGCCCCGGGGTTTGGCTTTCTCGCAGGTTTACTTTGGACAGGATCAACCTGTAATGCAAATTTTAAAAAAGTTGACTGAACAGAACTGCACCTCTTAATCTACCTTTAAGAACCCAATGATGACACAGACTCATACCCGAGCAGCTTCCTCCTGTTCTGACTTATTGTCTCTGCTGCTCTCCTGGGCCTTCGGAGCAGCCTTACTGGCAAACATTCCCATGATGCCTTTCTGAGGCTTACTAGGAGGTTTTGAAACCACGTTAGTGTCGGTGTTCGCCGAGGACTTTTTTTGTTCGGGTTCAGGTGGAAGAGCTTGACGGGCCCCTCTGGCCTGCTGCAGCTCCAGAGAGGACATGGGAACAGCACTGGAGCAGCGGACGGCTCCGTATCTGCTAATGGGAAGTGGCATAAAGTGTCAGAATGTCGCTGGGACCTTAATGCGACGCAGATGTGGCCGAGTGAAACCGCAACCTGCTGCAGTTCTGCAGATTGTCCTTCACGGCATCATAATCGACGCTGTAGAGCGGACCGCTGTCCTTCAGTAAGGCTTTCTGCACGCTGTAAATGTGGACACTGACGATCGGGCTCATCCTGGATTTAACGTCTGCAAAACAAACCAGCAGCCACACGTTTCTTCAGCCAGGGGAAAAGATGGACCGAACTTTTGTGTGCAGCACGACAGCAGATGCATGGTTACACACCTTCCAACTGGTCTTCTCTGACAACAGACACCCGGTGACCCTGAGGAGCAACATCATCAGCACAAACACAGGGTTGCATTAAGATTATTGTCAAGGACGGTTCTTACCGTTTGCCCATTATCCACCAACTTTCCAGACACGAGATAAGTTGCATGGACCTGAGCTGAACTTTCTTTCCTCTTGTGATCCAAGTAATGATAAAGCATCCTGAACACGACACACACGCGGTCTTGTTATCATTGACCTTTTTATTCACATTTATGTTTCCTTTTGGTAAACGGTGACTGGAACCAAGAAAAGATTAAATAATCTGGAATCATAACATAACATAATTAATTGTTTTCAGAATATGAGCTTTGAGAACAATAATGGAACTCACTGTTTTGCGGTGTTGACATGGACTCCCAGGGTGAGACTCAGCCATTTGTAAGTCACCTGGCAAACAGAAAAAAAATAGTTTAACTATTTTCCAAGCGAATACTGTGTTTACTTTAATCACCGTCATTTGCTACTGTGTAAATACGATTCTATTCTGCTTCCGTAATGATATTTAAAGTTTTATTTTATCACCACGCTGGCAGGTTTGAGAACACAGTCAACCCTAACGTATCTAAAAGCATGCCAGACGTAAATATTACGTAAACCAAACCGTAATCCACATTAAATATCATTGTAGAACCCCTGATGTTTCATTGTAAATGAATGCATATTTAATACACATGAACGCACTCAATCGTGCTACCAGCGTCAGTAAGACAGCATTATCTAACCCCTGATGTCGACAAAAGCAGCACAAAAATGCCCATTAGAGTGCACACTCACTATTTTATTGTGATCGTTGACAAATTCGTCGATATTATCCAAATACAGATCGTCCATCTCAATAATCCGTGAACGTAAACGTCTCGGTAAATTGATTTTACTACGCGGGAAGGTTTATTTAGTTCCTGTAAAGGTCACGTGACTGCACTTGCTTCCGGTGGGACGTGCGACTGTTGTGTAGCCTGCCCCCTACAGGTAGATGAGAGATCTACACTAATGACGCCATGAAAAACCAAATATGAGGTGCAAAGAAGCGAGAGTTTTTATACATAAATGTATGTCATTAATTTTAATTCTATTTAAAATAGGACTCATTTTTTAGACATCTCTTGCAAATGTATTAATATATAATTGAGGTCAGAGTATTCAGGGTGAATGGTGGCTACCATTACAGCAAATAATAAGAGAAAAAGAACCACCAGGAGGTCACAGCTTGATTCCTGGAAAATGTAATAACCTTTTAAACTTCAATCATATAAGAAGAAGAAGAAAAACAGCCACCCTTTCAACCGTAGCATAGCATTGATTGCTCCACAGGGAAGTTCATATCCTCCACCTGCATTTCTTCGGCAAAACAATAATGCAGTTACTGTAAAATTGAAGTGGAATGAAAAGGTCTCTCCTTAGCATCGATGGCTCAGCAGTGGATCCGTCACCAATTTACACACGCGGAAAAAACCCCCACGAATGTTTAACTCTGCAGCAATTGTTTTATCCACACAAAAACAACTTCTGATGGAAACAGGAAAGAGAAAAGCAGGAGAAAAAGCAAGAGTGGTGGTTCAGGGCGTCTGACGCAGTGAAAAGGCGCCACTGCGATGTTTCTTTTCATCACATTTACATTTGCAACTTCTGAAAATAGACGCGAGAGAATAAAATATGCAGAATAATATCACCTCGGCGCCTGTTCACACACGGATGCACAGACTTTCCTGCAGATCCAGTATTGCTTTAAAGTCTCTCGGTTGTTCATATCAACCTGAAACCTGAGAATAAATCCGTCATTTGGCCAAATGGATAAATGAAAGCTGTCGGAAAAGTTCAAACTGGGCTCACGTTTCTGTTGTCACTGAGATTTTCAGATTCCTTCCTGATGTGTCTGTTAGACTCTGATGAACCAGTTTGAATTGATTGAGCTCTGATTCTCTTTTAAAGGTGGTGATTGTAAGTTCAAAGTGAGATTTTAATGGCTTCCTGATGTCTTTTTCCACCTCAGGAGCAAGTGTGAGGGGCTTCAAATAAGTCTTAAATAGAAATCTAAAACAGCCGCAGATTCAGTTTGAAACTAACTTTAAACATCATTGATGTGAAGAACAGAGGGTCTTTTTCTGTGCAAAAGCCAAATGATTTATCAGTGAGTGAATTTAAACGACTGAAACGAGCGCTTGTGTAGTTTGGATCAAACCGTTTTGGCACCGATCTGCTTTAAAAAGCTGAATCCATCAGGGTTTAGCTGGTAATTAAATGTTTTATTTGGTTCTGTGCTGGAAACATCTCCCCTGGCCTTTGAAAGCTGCTTCTCCTGGCTCTTCCTGAGCCACACAAACAAGAAGAACCCCAATTATAACTGAGAAGTGCTTGTTCTCCAGACACGTTCCCACCCTGTGGGCGACCTCTGGCCAATCGCAGCGCTCGCGGCTGCAACAATGCAAACAAAGGTCGGTCGGTTTCTGCGCTACTTTTTGAAGCACGCTGCGTTTGGCTGCCACAGGTAAGCTGCCGACAGTCCTGGATCGGTGTCGGGCCCCGTCATCAGGGCCCCGTCGCTACCTGCCTCCCTGAGAAGCAGCTCCCCTCCCAGCACCTCTCAGCTCTTTGTGGCGCCTGCTGATAACGCAGAGCTAATACCTGCTGGCTCGCCGGCCGCTCGGGAAATGACAAACAGGAGCCAAGCCGCTCTCCAAAGGGACGGAATGTGGCCAGCGGGCTGTTGTCATGCTCCGGGAAGGAAGGGTGGGGGTGAAAGATTGACTTTGTGGCTGCAAAAGCGGCACTAAATCCCCCCAAAAAAACGGTTTCCACCTGGACTGAGTCATCTAAATGTGTCAGATTTGCTGACCTCTAGTGGTGACAATAAGCACTGCAGCACTCTTCATCCTCCAAACTCCCCTTTCAGATTCGTAGAGTCTCCGTCCTCCTCATGCATGTTGCCATTTTCTGCACATCCCATATGGTGAAGCCTACCGCCATTAATCAGGGAACCCCCCCCTTCCCACCGGAGCTCTGTGCTCCCCGCTGCGAGCTGAGTCAACACCCCGCACACTCACGCCGCTGCCAGTTCATCCAGAGGCATCATCAAACAAAAAACAGCACAACTGTCTGGATGTGATAGTCGGCTCCGCCTGCTCGCCGCGCAGCGCAGCAGCGGCCGCCTCGCGCTGCTGCCACACAGCACCACGGGGGGGCGAGTGCAGCCCCATCCTGCAGCGTCCTCTGATGTGGAACCGGCATCCTGCAGGCTGGAGGGTAATGACGGGTTTGAGTCCTGCGGCGCCGATATTCGTCTCAAGATGTTGGAACCGATAACGAGCCGCCCTGAATTTAGCAGAGTAAAGATAAAAGCAAATGAACAAAAGGTCATAAATGATGTGTAGTTAAGTTCTGTAGTTCTACGCCCCTTCAGGCTTCTTTCCACACAATATTACAAACATTTAGCGCTAAATGCAGTTTGCAAATTGCAATATTCATTTTCTGAAGGGATTAATAAAGGCTAAATTGACCCTGACTAAAGTGACCCCAAGCCTTTTGAAATCCATGCTCTCATTTCACTGTTTAATAAATGGTAATTTAATGCTCGGCCAAGCTTCGTTCTCCTGCCTTTGATAACCGAACTCGCTTCACCGTGAAATCTGCCGACCTTCGATTTCACCGTCGGAGTGTCCGCCGCGCTCCGCGGCCTCGCTGGTGTCTCATTTCCAGGCGTCTATTTGAAAGCAAGTGAGACACATTTTGACCCTTCAACATTCATCTCGCAGCTTTAGTTTAGCAGCCACATTCAAAAAAAAACAAACAACCTTTGCAGTCGTTATGACAACAGGTCTAATGCTACACTCACGTTAGCAGGTAGCTATTTAACGCTGCGGCTCTATTTACTACTGTAAAAACATCGTGGGGCAGCAGTTGAGGAGGAATCATCACTAAACAAACAGAAACTGGAGATTTTACCCGACAAAAAGCAGATTTTGTAGTTTGTCTTCTGATCATCGAGGATCAAAATTCTCAGCCGTTTCAAAAGAATGTTGTGTTCAGCGATGCTGGCGCCACGTCCTAATTCAGGCGTTTCCTGAGCTGATGCAGCAACAGGAGGATGGAGAGCGGGAGTGATATTAATGACCACACACACACACACACACACACACACACACACACACCATCGCCAGCTTTGGGCCCCTTCTCACCTGGCAGCTGTGAAAACCAGGAAGAACGCTCCAGATCTTTGATGCTGGAGTGGCGGCGGCGATGATGGCGTCCGTCCACCAGCCCGTCACCGTGCTGCTCTGGCTGGCGCAGCTCATAAGCATCTGCTAACTGCTCCTCTGATGTGGATCGGTGCTCAAAGGCGCAGCGTCGGATCAATACTGAAGTTTCTGCGTGGTGCTTGAGGGCGCAGCTGCCTCCATAAAGGCCACATGATGGGGCAGATTAGCACGCCGCACCGAAACGCTGCCGGGATGAGTCCCCACGCCGTCTCCGGTTAATTCATTCACAGGAAACAGCAGCGTTGAATCAGTGAGCTGGAGCAGGAACTGGAGAACAGCATTCTGGGAGCCGGCTGGTGGTGATTCTCACGTCTGGCCACCCTGTCGGCCGTCTCGCCTGATTACTCCCAACAAGTTCCGCTCCTCCTCATGCGCTGTCAACAGGTTCCGCTTGAAAACCTCCCACGCTTTGATATTAGGATCCTTCACGTGGCGGCGCCCCCTCGAGCCTCCACAGGAAAGCGCCTCCCGAATCGTCTTCATTTCTGATGATCCTGCACCGACGGCGGCGTGGTGCCGGCACGGATGTTTTTCCGGCCTCTTTGGATGTTTTCTCCATGTTTCCGTCACTAATCCGACTGGAAGCTGAGCGACACGGCGGCTCCGGGATCCCGGCGTTCCCCCCAGCTCCTCGGGTGTTGGATTAGGTGCAGCTGAATCGGTTCCATCCCATAGACGCTCAGAGAGTCGCAGCTTCCTGTAATCACTTTAGCATAGCCGCCGGAGCAGAGACATCGACTCCCGGGTCAGACTCAGATGTTCCAACGCTGCACTCATCCCTTCGGCTGATTGCTCTCGAGCACACCTGACCCGGGATCATCCACACTGATCAATACTGTGAAGAATAGACTCCAGCATCAAAGGCGACACGGCGCCGGGGCCTCTACGCTCCCTTCTTCCCTCCTTTGTTTGCCTTTAGTCTCGACTCTGGTTCAGTTTTCCTGCAGAAAGGAGATAAAGACGGTAAATGTTCCGTAAAAGACTGGCTGAGCTGCTGAGGAGCAAAATTAGCTGTAAACGGTTAAAGTGGGACGACGGAGTGCTGATGTGTCTGATATCGACTTTACATCTGTATTTTATTATTAACCTGCAAGACTCAGATGATAAATAATTCACCTCATCTTGTCCCGGTGTTAGAAGCCCAGGGAGGGGTTGTCATGTCAACCAGGATCACCCGTCAATCAAAACCTCGAAAACGAGATTTCCCAACATGCAACAGATGTCTTTTCCCCTGCATGAACCTAATTTAGTCATCCACAAAGTTCTGTTGCACAAACCTGTGATAAACTTTTAATTACGCTGAAACAAACATCGTTATTTCATTATTCACTGACCCTGAGGGCCCAACAACGCAGGTTTAAAACCCTCGAAAGCCTTTGCTGAACGCCGGCTGAGCAGGAAACAACAGTTTGGGGGGTTTCAACTCTTTCAGCACCTCAGGCTGATGCTTTTAACCACAAACAGATGGAGATGAACCTGCTTACTCACAGTTCAGGGATAAATTCCACCTAATATTAAGAGTTTTCTATGAGAAATATTGGAGCCACATTTCCCATCCAGGCAGTCTAATGTTGTCTGAATAATGGAGGAGAAGCCATTAGCGATACCGGATAAGAGATTTCAAAACTATTTATGAGATAGGAGCAAAAAAAAGTTGAACTGGCACCGACGTCGTTGGCAATGAGGCTGACGAGCTCGAAGCCGCCCGAGGCACAAACGCGGCACCGTGGCGGCGACGTGCTGCGAAAGATGATAAACATTAGCGCTCGTTTCGTGTCTTTGTTCACGTTGTGCTGTTGACACTGACGGGAAGAAACCGGGTTCCGCTGCTGAATTTGCTTTTCCCAGACTCAGATAACGGAGTAAAAGGACGTTCTGCTCATTCAAGAGCTCAAATCAAGAAAGGCGGCCTCTGTCCGGCTGATAGCGTGTCTTTTCTGAGGGAACGCGTCTCCGACGCTAAAGCTAACAGTTATAATAGCTGTGAAATTGCCTGGAGCCGCTGAGCAGCCTGAAGAGTAATGAATCATTTCAGATGGGGGAGTTTTTATGGACATGAAACAGAGTTAACTTGTGACTGAGCCCGATCGGAGTCTCGGCGAGGACGAGACGGCGCCAAGCATGATGGCGGTTATTGGTGGGGATCTGCTGGATCCGCAGGGTTGGTGCTGGTACTGACCAGTACCGGCTCCCTGACCTCTGACCTCGTCCGCTCGCACCTCTTCCTGTTCCTCCTCCTCCCCGATGACCTCGAGGTCGTCTGGACCGACGCGCACACAGACGGACCGGCTTTAATAAAACAAAGCGCTCGATAATCATTCACAAAGACCCTAAAACTCTGCAGCTAACTTTATATCTCAATTATCATAATAATTTGAGTCATTTTGCTGCATTTGTTGCATGAAAACCACTTTGCACCAGGGCTCATAATTAAAAAACAATAGTGGGGATTTGAAACTTGGCAGGATTGTGTTGGATGGGTTTCAGTGAATCTTGGCGGGAGGAGACGCAACGAGCCGAGCCGGCGCCCACACAGTTCTCCTGCAGATGCTGATAAAAGGGGCAGATGTGTGTGTGGGGGGGGGTAATTCAGGGGACTGCTGGACCGCGACAGAGGTCTGAGCGGCAAGAAAATGAGGCTGCGTTTAAAGGGGCAAACTCTTCGTTAAGCCCGTCACCCCTGGGGCTCGGTTTGAAGCGTCACCTGACCACATTTGAACCTTTGTGGGGGTCAATTTGGGCAAATGGGATCGTGTTCGGAGCTGAAGTCGGCGATGCGAGCGTTGAAGGAGCCCTCCGGGAGCGTGGTGTGTATTCACGCGTGGAACCAGACAGCAAACACAGATTAGCTGTGAAGTTCAGCAGCAGCGCTAAAGGACGAAAAGGCTTCCAAACAGACGCTCGCACACCTGCCAGGAAAAACCGGCAGGAAGAGGGAAAAGTCCGCAGCTAAACGAGATTAGCCGCAGATGGGCTAGCTGCTGGTGGCCCGAGAGTGCACGCAAAGTGTTCCAAGATGAGTGTGTTGAAGGTGGACACGAGACGGGACATGGGGTGTCCTCTGCCTTTTCCTTGAAGAGATCGTTGCTCTTTGGTCTCAGAACCAGATGCGGCGCCGCCGTTGTGAAGGACCGCCCAGCATCCTCCGCCTCTGCCGTCCACCTTTAACGAGCTTCTCCTCCACGCGCTGCGGCTCCTCCGGCCCGTGTGTGTCTGATGCTCTTCCCGCCTCTGCAGCCAGGTTCCTCTGAACTCACGTTATCCGGCCGCCATCTTGTTCTCGGCGCCGAAGCGTCGGAACAGCAAAAGCCATTTTACAATTAAAATGCTCTGGAATTGCTTTGACCTTCTCCTCTACAGCGCTCCGCCTGCAGGACCGGGTCTTCTGTTCTCTGCGTGGTCACGCTTTTATAGTGCAGCCTCACTGATGAATGCGACCTGTCATCTATTTGATCGGAACGCCGCCGTCTCCCGACGCGCAGAGCTTCTATTTCACCATGGGCGCCATCGGCCCACGGCCTCTTTTCACCACATTGTCTTGCTGATGTTCCAAGTCTCTTTCAGCCAGGATCAACAGCAGAGGAAAGAAAAATGATAGATGGCAGAAACAAAGCTTTAGGATCCCTTTGATCGGGTGCAGCGATTGATGCTTTCGCTTTCATTTCCCTCCTGAGGATGCAGGCGGAGTGCGTCTGGAACATTTTTCCTGTATTTAGCGATAATTAGGATTATATTATGTGGGAGCCGGAAGGCCGACACACGCTGGCGTCTCCTCCTCTGGCTCGGCTAAGCTCAGACGGTCCTCCGGTTAAACTCACCTGTGTGAGAAGATTCAGATCATTACTGATCCGGGAAATTACTGTCGTTTAACCAGAAACCTGGTCTTCCCTGGAAAGAGAACTTCTTCTACAACTGTTGGTGAAACAGCTCAGTCAGGACACAACCTGAATGATGCCTTCACTGTCTGCAGGAAAGCGTGGGCTTCAAGTAGTTTTAGCAACATTTGAATACTGAAGTGGTGGTTTGATGCTAGTTTAAAGCGAGAGCTTAATCAGTATTTGTGAGGATGAGATCAGTGCTGTGGATGGAAATTCTCTTCTGAACATCAACCTGATGAGAAAATGTTCTGCTTTGTCACCTTTTTGTTATAAACCTGAGCAAATAGACATAAACCTTCCAATTAGTGCTCATCACGTGCGTTTGCTGGTATGAAAATGAGGCTGTTTGAGTGCCAGGCTGCAGCGTTTTAGATCCTCAGCTGCTGCAGTTTTAGACACTTCTGACGTCGTTTTGAAGTCTGAGCACAAAGAAGCGCCGGAGTCCGACCACCCAGACGGACACGTGAGGGCTCACAGCTCAGATATTGTGACAAGATATCGATCAATCACAGGAGTCCCTCATCTGATCGCCGCGGTAACCATGGTGACCTGCACGAGAGGGCTTTTCTCCAGCAGGTGTGGAGTTTTAATCTGGTTCAAATCCAATAATCGAACCTGCTTCTCATCAACGTCGTAGTTTTAGGGGCTTTGGAACCGTCTCGATCTCAGGTTTTCATCCTGACACAATGATCTCCTGGATCCATCGGGGAGGGGGGGGGGGGTTGACCTCGATAAATGAGAGACGATGGGACAAACGTAGGAGGACGGTGTCCCCCCGGGACTCTCCATTCAGCAGCTGAACACACGGCCCCACTGTCCTGTCCCAGTTCACTGACCTACTGGAAACCACAGAAACCTGCTCTCGCCATCACGTCCAGGTCGATGCGCCCCACAAACAGAGGCGTCATTCTTCCCCCCCCCCCCACACCAAACTGATGTCCTGTTGTTGCATCCTGTAACGGAGCCTCTGATCATCACTTCATCTGCCTGCCTGAGCACATCGATGCTCTATATTACAGATGGTTGCCGTGGGTTGGAAACAGAGACGCCAACCACGCAGGGACAATGGCGGCGTGCTATTTATGTTGGCACGGGAGCGCTGTTGCTATGATCCCTGAGACAGACGTGTTGCAGAAAGGTCACGACTGAGATGAGAGATGCTCCTGCTGCAATCTCGTCATTTTCCTCCGCTTATTTTAGTTCTGTTTTAATGATCACAGCTGACAACTAAACGTTTGCTCCTAATCAGGGTCGCAGGAGGTGCTGGCGTCTGTCACAGCGGTCACCGGGCGAGAGGGGGGAATTAGCATGTCCAGGCAGGCTAATCCGCATGTTTGGGGGAGGGAATTAATTACTCCTCCACCTGATAATTGAGGACGAACATGCACGTAATTGTGACACCCAAAGGCCTCGATGATAATGTTGCAGGTGAGAAGCTGGAGTCCTGCTGATTGCAAATATTTAAACAAATTGGCTAAAGTTAGCATGTTAGGAAACCATCCCGCCAGTAGAACTCACTCATAATTTGGTTTATTTTGGGGCTTTTTCAGATTGGATGTGACTTGAATGTTTGAGCATCGGGAGGAGGAAGAGCTCAGGAGTTATAATTAACCAGTGTGGTCGTTAGCACGTTAGCCTGTCAGTCAGGCTTTGACGGGACCATCCTCAGGGGATCTAATGAGGCTCCTCAAAGCGGAGGGCAGCTCGGTGGACGTGAGAAAACCAGACGACTTCTTTGAAACGCTGGCCAGAAATGACGGAATCATCTCCGACACGACGGCGAGAAGTCACCCTCCTGAAAAGGTCTTCAAAGATCCCGTCAGTCCCAGCTGACCAGCTGGAAGTTAGAGGGATCCAAACCATTTTTTAGGACGGTGCTTCTGTCCCTGGGAGCCAAAACAGTCCCAGCAATTAAAACGCTCCCCATCAGGGGCATGAGAGGCGCTTTGGTTCCCTTTGTCACATCAACCATCTGAGGGGGCTGAAATTAAAGGGTGGATTTAAGCTACAAGGACACCTTTGTGTGGTCCAGAATGTGGGGGGGGGGCGTCAAGGTTCCCGCAGGGAACTTTCAAACTTGCTCAAAACAAAGGTGAGTAAACAGGAAGTGCTGACAAATTGCCTTCGTCTCTCTGAAACCCATGTGATTGACCACAGAATCATCTGTGACCCCCCCCCCCCCCCCCACCCCACCCCCGGGACATTACCAGTCTGAGCATGTGAGGAAGCAAAGTGGCCACAAATGAGATAATAGTGTGTTAGCAAAGGCTCAGCGAGGACTTTGATGAGAATCGAGGCGTTGATAATTCATTCAGGTGGAAGGATTTGGCTCCTCATTGACATTCTGGACGAGGCGGCGGCGCCGTGGCGGCAAACGGTGATGATGACGGCGCCGAGAGCGTCCTGCTCACACGGCCAGTCCAGACCCACTGATGGGAACACTGGTCAAACAGAAGCGTCACACTTCTCTACTGGGACGTCATATCATGTCCAAAAATAACTTTTGCTGGTTCGAGCAGGCAGAACCTGGACAGAACCACAGGGGGCGTGCACGTGGGCATGCGTGCACGCCACTAAACCGTAGTAGTTCTGAACGCAAAGACAGGAGCAGCTGGACTGAAACACGACGGAACCCGCGAGACACGAGCGCAGCCTTTAAATAGACTGAGAGGTTGGCGGTGATCAGACAGGTGTGGGCGGGGCCAGTAACGGGACACAGGTGAAACCCGTTGATGTTGAACGCAGAGAGAAACGCATGAGGCGGAAATTTAAGACAAGCTGACGAAACTCTAGGAATCGAATGTGGAAAATCTAACTGATTAATCTTGCAAATGCAGCGAAAAGCAGAAATTTAAAATCTAATTAGTGCTAAAAATAAACATAAACCAAGAGAACTGTCTGTAAATTTCTCTCTCTACCTCTCTCTCTCTCACACACACACACACACACACACACACACACACACACACACACACACAAACTTAGACTGACATTGTTCTCTGTTCACCCACCTCTGGGTGACCTTTGACCCCGCAGCCTTTGACCCCGCAGCCGTCCAGACCCGGACGTCTGGGCCGGGGCTCAGGAGGCTCGTTGTGAGTCTTAATTCCAGGCTCATCGCTCGGGCCGCTGCAGACAACCGTCCCCAGACACACCTGATGAGCGCCACCCAACAGTCTGAGGCGAGTCTCTGGCACAAACATCACGCCGTCGGCTGACCTTTGCTGCACAAGCCTGGAGGGAAATGAGGTGTTTTACCTTCATCCTCGGACGGCCTCGCCATTACTGTCAGAGTAGATCGAGTCTGACCTTTGACGGGAATGAGGAGGAGTCTGACGTCAGGTAAAAACAGGACGCTCTGACATTCAGCCGTCAGCGGGCACTAAAATGTTCTCCGAGGTTTAATCCCGCGTGGGATTGTGTTGATGGGAAATGTCAAAAAACAGAGGCTAAAACAGTCTGACCACTAGTTTACAGCCTGTTTGTGGCAGTAGAGCTGGGCTGTTAGCAGGCGGGATGCTAACTCGGTGCTAATGGAGCCGTCATAAACAGGTCCAAACTCGATGTTGGTCGTTGACCAGAGAGAGAGAGAGAGGGGTTATTATCTGATGGACAGACAGATGTGGAGGGGGGGGGCGCGACCCTGCAGCCAGAGGCAACAATAAAGGAGAAGTTGGGCTTATTAAAGCTGCACATTTGGCCAATTCCCTTCTCAAAATGTTGGGCCGATAAAATGACTCTTTAAACTAAAATCCGCCCAATCAGCTGTCTCTGAAGCTGACCCTCCACGGGTGCTGGTCTGCCACTACTGTAGCCCAGAAGGGACATTTTCAGAGCTAATTACAGGAACAGGAAGTAGCTGTGGGTCCATTTGGGTCCCCTTCAGGGAGACAAACAGCATCTGAATATAGACAAATTCAATCCAAACAGCCGCATAAACCACACAGAGCTTTTTTTAACAACGTCCGCGGCGCCAGCGGCGCCAGCGGCGCTCCTCGTTCCCAGATTTCATCCACTCCGTGCGTTTCTGCCACAGCGGCGGGGTAGGAAAAAAACCCAGAGGAGCCTGAATGCAACAGAAGAGCTGAGTCCAGAGAGCCTCTTTAAACTGTCGTTAATTAGGATGCTGGACAAGTTGGACTGTTTCCGTCTCTGGGAATCACGCCGGATGGGCAGCCGGCCGGCGCCGTTTTAGGAATTATGCTGTAGCGACATTACGGCTATTGTGCGGCGCTGCGAGGATGCATCCCATCTGCTCGACGACATGGAGCGGCGTGACACGTTTATTCGTTTTAATCACACAAAGGCGATCAACGGTGGGTTAAATAAGCGTGTTAGCATCGTGGCGCCACGTTTGTGCGTAAACCTGAGCGGAGAGGTGGCGTCTGACACTCGGGGTGGGGGGTCGATTCCTCCCGCACAACTCCATCGCCATCTCCATTTCCTGCCTGATTAGCTCACTATCGTCAGGACAGCAGGGCGCCGATGGTATCGTGGAGCATGACGACGGCCCAGGGCTGCGCGGCGGGACGGCCTGAACGACTGGACGCTCCAGAGCCCGTGACTGGCTGATTTTTCTGATGTTTGCGTCCAGCTGTTGAGCCCCCAGGAGAGTCGTGAAGCGTGATATTGGACCCTGAGCGTCGCAGCGGGAGAATTAAGAATCCTAAAGAGCTCTGAGTACAGCCGACCTCGACGACCGGAGAAGGACAGGAAGTGCTGTCAGCAGTGGGAAACCGGGGCGAGACGACCGAAGCTGTGACCACGGAGGAGAAACTGTCCCGGATAAGTGGACATATTGTCGGGTGGAAGCGAGCTGGCAGCAGCGACAGCATGAGGCGCCAGTAAAAGTCTGGGTCGGCTGCTCAGTCGCCCCATAAACGGGAGCAAATTGAGGAATTCATCACCACCAGGGGTCATAAAATAGATGATCCCTGGTCCTGATGAGAGTCGTGTCCCCACAGCTGCTCCTGCGCTCCTGGACCAGCCGTCACGGGTCGGACTCTTCATCAACGCCGCCGCCATGATTGGCGCCGGTGCCGCGTGCATCAGTCACCTGCTGGGGCCTCTGCAGGGGGTCCCGGAGGTGGGGGGGGGGGGGGGGCGTTCCGAACATCCCGGAATGTTGTTGGATTGAAGGTTTGCTGCAGGATCAGGACAGGAACTGGGCTGAAACTCCAAACCTTCTTACTCACCTCTCAAAGTTCTCAACACTGCCATTAGTTGTTTTTTTATTTTAAAAAAAGAGAGAAAAACATTGTTTTGACTGTTCTGCTTCACGATTAGACAAAAATCCCTTTAATTCTGATTCCTGCATCATAATCTTTATCTGCGTGATTAATTTCCTCACAGCTGAAGAGGATTTGGGCTCTGATTAATTCCCTCTCAACATTTCCAACATTAATTTAATGAAAAGAATGAGTTTAATAAAGGCCCTGAAATGGGATTAATTATCGATTGTGAAGCTGGAGGAACCAGAGTTGGATCTCAGTCCAAAGATCTGATCACAAGGACAATGAAAATGCTCCAGAAAGCAGGAAAAACAGCTGATAAATGTGTTTTCAGTCAGTTTCAGGAAATCGATGATGAGATTCAAATGTAATTAAAGCTTTAAAGTATGTCTACATTTAGTTTATGCAGCCCTCAACAGTTTCCTCGTGGTTCCGTCAGCAGATGCAGCTGAATTCAGCACTGACTGGTGATTTATTAGCAGGTGATGACGTCAGAATGATTTAAATCAACTCAGTGATGAAGGGAATGAGCACAGAAACAGGGTCCAGTCAACCACAGTTAGTTCTGAAGCTTCCAAAAAGTTGAATTTTAAATAATCTTTAGCCTGAAGTCGCATTTTCAGGCAGCAATAAATCACCTATTGGCGCCCCTGCTGGCGGAGACGGGCATTGCACCGACATGCTAACGTCTAGCCTACAGAAGGAAACTTCTGAAGTTCGTTCTCCATCATTCGAACGGAGGACAGTCTGGAGTTACAGAAAGTCACACATAAGGACAGTCAGAATATTTAATTATTCAATTCTGTGTTTTCCTGACATCTGCCTTCCACCCACACGCACGCACGTCAATACTTGCCTTTGTCACGCCGTTTGTATGTTTGACGGCCTGTTGTTATCATTTCGTACCTGCTGCTTTGAAAGCGTCTGTGAATGCTCTCCGGAGGAGAACCTTTGGAGGTCCCTCTCTGTGATTCATATTTAATTGCAGGCATAAAAGCCTCCGCGGCGGCGGCGGCGGCGGCGGCCAGATCTGACAGAGCAGCTGAGAAATGAAACCAGAATCCAGCAGACAAACACGACTGCGTTGTTCTAAGAGCTCTGATGTCCTTTTCTGCTCCTCATGAATAATATAGATCTGTTTTTATATCAATAAACCCACTGGGGTGATTGGAATTCAACCAGTTCCTGGCCAGTGGGCTTAAATTCCGGAATGGTGGGACAGACAGCGCCACCTACAGCCGAGGAAGGATAAAACTACAGAAGAAGAACCATCCTGATGCCTCAGACTCTGCTGTGAAGGTGGAGCACTCCGGCAGGAGCGTCCACCACCAGGTTCTGTCATCAGGACGGAGCCACACGGAGATTTTATTGATGGATGACACAAAGAATTCCAGACATCAATCAGGAGAAGAAAAATGAAGAAGAATGATTCAGGTAGCGGTGCGAAACCTGTCGCTGCCTCTGACAGAGGAGTTAAACTGATTAATGGGATAATTCGCCTGTTTCGTTTCAATATTTAACCACAGAATCAAACAGAATAATTAGCAAACCCACGGCCAAATGTTCACAATGTTTGCACATAAATTATTAACTCTTCCTCATAATAAGGGCTCCCAAAGTAACCGAAGAATGTTGCAGCGGCTGTGTGGTAATAAATTCAGACTGAAGGAAACCAGATGAAAAATGGAACTGGGGTAAATTCCTAATTACGCGCTGACCAGATGATGATATCAAGCACGCCGTGCCCTGCGCGTTTGCTTCAGCTGTTAGGAGTCAATTAGAGGGGGAAATAAATGATTAAAACCTGAGTTCCGAGCTGATTTGGAGTGGATCAGAAGTCATTTGGCTTCAGCAGCATCATCTTCTCGGTTAGCAACACCCTGCGGGAACCGTTGACCCGGGCCTGGGTTTTGTCCTGTTCCTTGTCTTCCTCCTGTGGAACATCAGCCAGTTCCTTCAGGGCAAATTAAGCTCTTCAAAGTCAGATTTCTCCTTTTTACATCAATAATAAATGACTCATTCAAACTTACAACAGCAATCAGACCGCACTTATAGCAGAGATTAGCAATACAAATGGACTAGATGTGTTTTTATGTTCAGTCTCAGCTGACGCACGTTAGCATCTGTGTTGCAGAACACCACCAGGGGGCGACAAATCAGCCGTCACTGCAGAGGCCGATGTGCCCATTAACACAGAGAGACGGGTTGGACCTGCTCAGAAGCCCCCGCTCTGATGTAAACACAGGTCTCTCAGCATTATATGTGACCTCTGACCTCGTCTCTTTTCTAAACCCCTCCCCCTTCGTCTCAGTGGGCTGTCATTATCAAATGCCCCCCCCACGACTCCCTCTCTCACTTCAGGACTCTCTTGAACACAAAGCCTGACAGAACCTCTCTTGTCCACAAACAGGAATGCTCGTCTGAGCCAACAGAGAACTTTTCACGGACGACGACGTGAGCTGCATGAAGACCAGGAGGCATCGACTGATGAAAGAGAGTTCTCACATTTCCTGGGGACTGGATGGATGGATGGATGGATGATGGATGGATGAGGATGGATGGATGGATGGATAATGGATGGATGATGGATGGATGGATGAGGATGGATGGATGGATGGATGGATGGATGGATGGATAATGGATGGATGGATGGATGGATGGATGCTGGATGGCTGGATGGATGGCTGGATGGATGGATGGCTGGCTGGCTGGATGGCTGGCTGGATGGCTGGATGGCTGGCTGGATGGATGGCTGGATGGATGATGGATGGATGGCTGGCTGGATGGCTGGCTGGCTGGCTGCTGGCTGGCTGCTGGCTGGATGGCTGGCTGGCTGGCTGGCTGGATGGCTGGCTGGCTGGATGCTGGCTGGCTGGATGGCTGGCTGGATGGCTGGCTGGCTGGCTTGCTGGCTGGCTGGCTGCTGGCTGGATGGCTGGCTGGCTCGCTGGCTGGCTGGCTGGCTGGATGGCTGGCTGGCTGGATGGCTGGATGGCTGGATGGATGGATGGATGGCTGGATGGATGGAGGAGGGATGGATGGATGGATGATGGAGGGATGATGGCTGGATGGAGGGATGGATGGATGGATGATGGATGGATGGATGGAGGGATAATGGATGCATGGATGCATGGATGGATGGAGGGATGATGGAGGGATGAGGGATGATGGAGGGATGATGGATGGATGGAGGGATGATGGATGGATGAGGGATGATGGCGGGATGATGGATGGATGGAGGATGATGGAGGGATGGAAGGATGATGGAGGGATGATGGAGGGATGGAAGGATGATGGAGGGATGATGGATGGGGGGAGGGATGATGGAGGGATGATGGATCTGGGTTTCCTGGCTCATTAGAAACTTAGGGGAACCCGATCTCGCCCCATCATCAGTGTCTGAAGATCAGAAGTCACAGAAGTGGGTTCTGGCCGGTGGCCGACACCAGGCGTTACCATGGAAACCGCCAGCAACATGCGTGTGTGACGCTCACCTGTGGGAGACCCTCTGGTGACGTGGTTCCATCTTTCCCTCCTTCATTCTGGGCTCATTTCCTGTTTTCCTTTGACTTCTTTTCTCTCGTCTTTTCGTCTCATTTATTTCAGCTCAAGGTGACAAATCTGAAGCGTCTTTAAACTTTTGCTTCCCAAATGTTTCGTGTCCTCCCGCCTCGGCGTTGGGAGACTGAAGCACTCCGGGCTCCTGCTGAGGAGCGTGTGGATTATACGGAATCTCGTCCCAAAAATGTCTTTATTTTTAACTGGAGGCACAAAGATAATAGGAGGTTCAAGTCAAACGTGATGGGAGGAACTGGAGCTGCTGTCTCGGGTTCCAGGAAGTCTGTCTGATAAATACTTTATGTAATTTGTGAATTATATTTAACATTATTTACCATATTTATAATTCGCGTCGCTGGTAAATCACCAGTTAAAATGAGTTTATTTGGACCAAAAATGGTCAGAGAGACACGGCAACGTTTGCCTCTATCAGGAATAAACCTCCAGCAGACCCCGCTGATGCGAAGCACAAGCTCCGCCCACAGATGGACGCCGCTTTATTACGCGCATTTTTCACGTTAAACCTGGAAAAAGGTGAATTTTTGATGATACAGCAACAGTGCGCTCAAGACAACTTCTCCCTCTCTCTACCTTCCCCTCTCTCTCTCTCTCTCCCTCCCTAACTCTCCCTCTCTCTCTCCCTCTCTCCCTATCTCTCTCTCCCTCCCTCCCTCCCTCCCCATCTCTCTCTCTCCTCCCTATCTCTCCCTCTCCCTCCCTATCTCTCCCTCTCTCTCCCTCCCTCTCTCCCTATCTCTCTTTCCCTCCCTCCCCCTCTCCCTCGCTCTCTCTCTCTCCCTCTCTCCCTATCTCTCTCTCCTCTCTCCCTCTCTCTCTCCTCCCTCCCTCCCCCTCTCCCTCCCCCTCTCCCGCTCTCTCTCTCTCCCTCCCTATCTCTCTCTCCCTCCCTCCCTCCCTCCCCATCTCTCTCTCTCCCTCCCTATCTCTCTCTCTCTCTCCCTCAGTATCTCTCTCTCCCTCTCTCTCCCCCCCTCTCCCTCTCTCTCTCTCTCTCTCCCTCTCTCTCTCCCTCTCCCTCCCTCTCTCTCCTCTCTCTCTCCCTCCCCCTCTCCCTCCCCATCTCTCTCCCTCCAGCTCTCTCTCTCTCCTCTCTCCCTCCCTCCCTATCTCTCTCTCTCTCCCCCTCTCTCTCTCTTCTCCCTCCCTCCCCATCTCTCTCTCTCCCTCCCTATCTCTCCCTCTCTCTCCCTCCTCTCTCCCTATCTCTCTTTCCCTCCCTCCCCCTCTCCCGTTCTCTCTCTCTCCCTCTCTCTCCCTCCTATCTCTCTCTCTCCCTCCCTCCCCCTCTCTCTCCCTCTCCCTCCCTCCCCCTCTCTCTCTCTCTCCCTCCCAATCTATCTCCCTCTCTCCCTCCCTCTCTCTCCCTCTCTCTCTCTCCTCTCTCTCTCCCTCCCTCCCTATCTCTCTCTCTCTCTCTCTCCCCCCTCTCTCTCTCCCTCCTATCTCTCTCTCCCTCCCTCCCCCCCCCCTCTCTCTCTCTCTCTCTCTCCCTCTCTCTCTCCTCCCTCTCTCCCTCTCCCCCCCCCCTCTCTCTCTCCCTCCCTCCGGTCTGGAGAGCAGAGGAGACCTCTCTTGGAGCTGGAGAGGAGAGGTTGCTCTGCCGTCTCTCTCCTCTGTGCATCTTCGCGCCGCTTCATCATGGATCTGTGGACCAGCGGGGTCGCTGGGATTATGGTTCTGGTCGTCCTGGTTCTGTCCAGCTCGTTCAGGGCAGCAGGAGAAGGTGAGCGACGCAAATGTCCGGTTTTATTAATGTCAGAAGCTTAATCAGTGTGTTTGATGTTTGGTCGGATTAAGTGGCTTTAATGTGTTTAGCTGCGGTTTGTCAAATTTCTCTTTTTTCGGGGGGGGGGAGGAGGTCAACCTGTGGTTGAATCCTCATTCGGCGGAAGTTGAGCACTAAAAAGTGCGTCTTTAAAAACGACAGATCCTAAAATAACCAGCAAGTCACCCAAACGTGTCAGAAAAGTCGCCTAAACGAACGTTGTCGGTGCGTTTTCTGGTCAATTTGGTGCTCAGCGCAGCGCGAGGATGTTTGCGTTCACGGACTCCAGAGGAAAGCGTGCGTGCGTGCGTGCGTGTTCGTGCGTGTCTGTTTGTGTGTATCTGTGACAGAGAGAGAGTGTTGGATTTTCGGATAATAAGTTTTTTCTGTCGAAACTTTGATCCGAGCTCTGAGCGTGCGCGATTGTCTCTGCATCATGAGTTGTCCCGACACTCTTGCACGGGTTCCCTCCTCGCGCGTGTGACCCCCCCCCCCCCCCCCCCCCCCTCTCCCGTCTCCCTCCCGCCTGAGCCGATCTGACAGCCCTTCCTTTTGTGGCTCCGCGGTTCCATTCTGCTTCACATTCTCCCCTCAGTGACGCGCGCTTCTTCACCAGGAGGATGTCACGTGCAGCAAGGTGCACGGTGATGATTGGGGTCTGCTGGTCTCCTCCGCGGCTGCCTGTAAAATCCTGGAGATGGAGATGGATCTGTGCAGGGAGGAGGGAGGAGATCATAAAATGATTCCACCTTCCTGCAGCTTCACCAAAACAGCTGAAATTCTGCCCCCCCCCCCCCCCCCACCGCTGCCTTCTCTCTGACCCCACGTTAGTTGACCATCATCTCCCCCACTGGCCGTTTGTGCCACCCTCTCCTGATGTTTTCTTCCTTGTCTCACCCGTCTCCCCCCCCCCCCCCCACCGCTGCCTTCTCTCTGACCCCACGTTAGTTGACCATCATCTCCCCCACTGGCCGTTTGTGCCACCCTCTCCTGATGTTTTCTTCCTTGTCTCACCCGTCTCCCCCCCCCCCCCCCCGGCCTCCCTGCCCTCCCGCTGCATCTGTTGTTTTGCTGTTCTCCTCCTGCCTCGATTTTTCTGTCATTGCCTCCTTCTGTGCAGCCGCTAAACTTCAGCGCTGAGCGCGATGCTAACGCTGCTCTGCGCCCATCAGGGTGTGGACGCCTCTGGGGGGCAGCGTCTGGACCAGGGTGGGGTGCTGAATCCCTGCAGTGAGTCCGTGAAATTAGACTTATACATGAGGAGGATCCGGAATTTTAGCTACCTAAAGTAATAGGAGGAAGGTGTGGCTTCATCCATTACTGCAGCTCACCACCAGAGGGCGCCTGAGACCCACTGCACCTGTTTATCTTGTGTAATTTGACCGGCAGCACACATCATGTCCAGCCCATCAGAAGGAAAGCAGGGAGATAATTCCTGCTCTCGGAGACGCCGCGCTGTTTGTTATGTAGGCGGTGCTGAACGATAACGGGGTAAATGCATATTTTACCAGCTGCTCCGATAAGCTGCCGCGTATCTCTGCCACTCCGTCTAATGAGATTCAAGGAAGTCGGCGCGAAAACCCGGCGGGGCAGCAAAGTCGCAGCGTTCAATCTCCCACTGATGCTGATGGGAGGAGGACGCCGCGGGAACAGACGCTGATCCAAATGAAAGGTGCCATCACGCGGGGGGACGCGTCCATCAGAGAAATCTGTCCACTGGGGTGTAAACCAAGACAGATTTACAGGATCCAAAGAGTTAACCAGTCAGATGTGCACCTGTCGCCCGCTTTAACGGGCAGATGTGGGGCAGGATCCTCTAAGAAGACGCAGCGTCACCTGACAGATGCTGAGGCAGATGTGGGGGCTGGTGTGTGAGCTGGAGGTCACTGAAGTCAGGTTCTTCAGCGTGGTCTCATCACTGCGTTGTGCCTCAGATTCTGCCAATTAAACGGTTTCACATGATCTGACGCTCATAGGATGAAGGTTTTAGCTTATATTCCCCTCAGGAAAACACAGCAGAGCCCACCGACGCCTCAGGACACACAGAGCTCTGAATAAAGCACGAGTTGTCTCGGAAACGAGATATTCAAAGGACACTTGTTTACGCCGCCATATGCTCTTTTATTGAAAGCAACAATCGAGGCCTGCGAGGGCGTAAATGCTTCAAAATGATGCGGCCTAATTAGGGGAGAATAATAAAACTGAAGAGTAGAATGGAGCCATTCTCCTGGAGAGTTTCCATAATGACTCAAACATTGTTAATCTGAGTTGTAACCGCGTTATTACGATGGGGAAGGTGGAAGAGAGGGAAGATGTCTGATAATGGAACTAGCAGCATTTACGCTCTCCTATTGTCTAAAGCGTTTGACGGGGGAGCGCAGCGCTGCCACCTAGAGGCCGTCCGGCTGACAGCAGCAGTTTGGTGGAGATGCAGCTCATCCTGTGGTTTACCAAATGGATTCTTGAGATATCCAGAAGTACTTTGTGAAGTTAGGCTCAGGTGTCTCTGAAGTGGTAAAACGTGGCTGAAGCGAGACCTTTAGACCTTTTGGGCTTGCTTCCTCTCCACGGTGATTCTACCCCAGCGGTGCTTAATTTTGCCTGTACAAACTGCAGTTTTTCTCCGAGTGCCGTTGTTCTTGCTCGGCTTGACGCGGCTCCAAAAGTGCTTTGTAAATTTCTGCTCGTCCCTCCTATTTTCCTGGTGGTTTGGAGATGATCTCATCGGCCGTGGAGTGAAACTGTGCTTCTGTGTCGCTTTCAGACCATATCCCGATCACATTTCTATCATATTTTAATTATTAAAGCCTCACACTGATGCGCAATGAGCCATAAATGCTCACCGAGATTAGCTCATTATAGGGAATATGGGATGCATATGTACACAGAGTAATGAGGCTGATGGGAATGAATATTTCCGATATTTGCACATTTTAACATATTAAAGCAGAGCTGGGGGTTCACATGTGTGAGTGGGTGTGCAGCTGTAATAAATTAATTTATGTTCCTTTTTCCGCCGTGGACTTAAATTAATTGGAGCGGCCTCAGGTGGTTGAGGCAGACAGGGGGTTAAAGTTTAGGTAAGCACATTACCATGAAGATACAGCTGCCGTAGGTGAAAGAGACACCTGACCTGCTTCCACGCAGCAGTGAATATCTCTCTGTGGGGAAGTCTGGCTCGGCCCTTTCTGGCTCCTCCCCGGGCTCCGGCTGTAAATTAGAGATGCGAGGGTTTCATGCATGTGAGCGTGTTTGTGCAGGAACAGTACAGGGGGGTAAAATCAGGTCGGGGGATTCTTTACCGACGTCTGAAGTCATTTTTCATGTTCCTCAAACCTTCCATGTGAAAAAAAAGAAGCTGAGTCCTCTTAGTTGAGACGCTGGGCAGGTCCCCAGTCCAACAGGACACACACCATCCACTCTCTCCGGGGGGGGGGGGGCAGTTTGGAGCCTCTGATCAACCTGACGAGCAGCTTGTTGCTCTGGAGTTGGTCGTTAAAGGCTCAAACTGAGTCCAAATGGCTCCCTGTTCTTCATCATTGATGACATCATCAACTGCGACTTGTCTTCCCCGTGTTTGCTTTTTGATTTTTTTTTCAATAATCACTGCGTCTGTGCAGCTTTCACCATTACCAGGACTCATAATATGGAATCAAAATCACATTTGTTGCTCGTTACCAGGAGGCAAAAGCGCTCAATGGCTGTGATGTTTACAGAGGCTCTGCAACCAGCCGGAAACAGGAGCGGCAGACGTTTGCTCCCCGAAGTGGCTAAAATGTTCCAATTAGCTCTGCCACTCAAGATGAGAGATTACATTGTGATGTAGAAGGACATTTGGAGGGTTTCATGTTCCTAAATATGAGCTAATATTGATACATTCCTCTAAATGCAAGTTCAGCATGTTCAGCACCAACTGAAGTCGTTAAATTCAGAATGGATCATATCATGTGAGTTAAGAGGATGTCAAAACAAAAAACCCAAAGGTGTTTTGGTCGTTGATTGTCAGTGTTTTTACTTGAATTTCGGCCCCTGCTCATGACGGGTCGGCGGTCGTGCTGTGGTCGGGCGTCCCCGCTCTTTCCTTCCATCTGGCTCCTCCTCCGTCCGTCTCCCCCGGGGGGTTCGTCTCCCCCTCGGCTGATTTAAAACCACTGCAGTCTGCGCTATAATCACAGCCTAATGACAGATAATCTGGAGAACACTAAATGACTTTAATCCAGCCCTAATGACAGATAATACCGCTGCACTCCCGCCGGTTTGTGTTTGCTGATTTGCATTTTCATCATTATTACCGGCTGTTAAGGCGAAGGCGGCGCAAAGGTTCATCTTCGGCTGCAAAAGTTTCGACACTAAAGTTTCCAAGAGTGCTCCCTTTATTTCTACTGCCTGCTGGGAGGAACAGAGACGGAATTATCTTAAAAGCCACTAAATAGAAACTCCATTAGAAGGTGACAGAAACCAGAGTTCTGTCAGCTGGAGACAGACGGGATTCCAACTGATGGGAACGTTTGACTCCGTTTGACTCCGCCCCCCTCTAATCAAGCTTCTCCTGAAGTTTTCCTCAACTTTTCTGGGATTAATCTGGCAGAGAAAACGCTGAGCTGGCTGCAAATCCAACAGCCTGTTTCAGGTGTCTGCTGGATTTATCACCTTTCAGGGAGCCGCTGCTTCAGGTGTGCGGCGGCGTTCGGCGTGAATACGGTGAAATGTAAACCTCCGAGCCCTTTATGATTCATGAGCCGCTCGTGGACGATAAATCGCCACCATATTTCTTCCTCTGTGTCGTTTATGGAAATGCGTGTGGATAAAGCGGGGCCATGAATGGGATCTGATGAAGTCAAGGTTACTGAGCGTAGGTGCAGCCACAGCTCGTGAATCTGGGTTTATTAACCCCGGAACGGGTAGTTAAGCGGGGCCGTCCGCGGCCCTGCTGCCCCGCTCCCTCAAGGCCGAGCCCGGACGCGCCTGGCTGCCTGCAAGTAAAGCCATTTGTCATGTGACGCCGGCATCATTTGAGATGACTTGTTGTCGGAGCCGGTTGTGGGTCCGCTTTCATCCGCGGAGGTTACGACACTCCGTCACCGACAGACGGAGCGGGGAGGAGCCCCCCCCCCCTCCAGCAGCCCGCTGGCCACGGGCGTCCAGAATCTGCAGCTGACGCTCCTGGTGTGATGCTGCAGGAGTCAGGAGTCAGGCTCCACTAACGTGCAGGGGCATAAACAGCAGCTTCAGGGGTCTCCTCAGGTTATTCCAGCTCCTCCGCCAGATGTGGCTCCTCTAATTACCCTGCTGTGTGTTTGTCCTGCTGCACACACACACACGATTTTAACACTGTATACAAGATCACGGATTTCAAGCACTGATGGTGGTGGTGCTGTTGGGGGTGGGGGGTGGACTTTTAATGTCACATTTTCATGTCTTTGTTTCAGAATGAGCAGTTTCACCTTGAAAAGTCTGATCCTTTGCAGGCTCGGCTGATATCGGCCTTCAGCGTCAGGGGGCATCTGTGGGGGCATCAGTCAGCTCAGACGCTCTCTGCTGCAGATGCTAACTGACCCGACCGCCGCGCCGCTTTTATGAAATCGCACTAGCGTGACCGCAGAGCCGAGGAGGAGGAGGAGGAGGACGGAGCGGAGTCGGGAGGCTGAGTTTCAGCTCTGGAGATTATTAAATGGAATTAAAGACACTGAAGTGAGACTGAGGAGGAGGAGAGGAGTGGGAGAGAAAGACAATGAAAAAGGGGGAGAGGATAAAGTGCTCCCTCGGCTGCAGTGACATTTTCTCCTGCCATTTTATCCCTCGGTGGCTCCACTGTACGTGCACAGGCCACATCTGCATTCTGAAGGTCTGACATCTGAGAGGAAGTTTGACTTTTCCTAAACTGGGGGAAGAGGTGGGGGGGGGGGGGGGAGGATGCAGGTATGAAGGAGAGCGGCAAGAGAAGCGATAAAGAAGGAGAAACCAGCAGGAAGATAAGTGTTGGGGTTTGTAGGCAGAATGAGGAGATGAGACTTTTACAGATTTCTGTTTCCCTGCAGTCGCACGTGTGTGTGTGCGTGTGTGTGTGTGTGTGTGTGTGTGTGTGTGTGTGTGTGTGCGTGTTTGAATGCCTGCAAGTCCAGGGATTTTGCTAGATTTTTCTGACATTATTAATATACAGTATTTCCAAAAAAGAAATGACTTTTTAGACGTTGGAGGTGTTCTGCACCTGCTGCTTTCATTGTGTTAATATCACATTATCTGTCATCCTGACGCTAATTCGTTACTTTGGTCCAAGTATCAGTATAAATACTGGCGTCATTTAATTAGCTTGTATTAGGTTTGTCTCCTCGTTAGCATCGGATACCAGTTTAGCCGTAGCGGAGTCTTCCTGGCTCTCAGGTGCGGCTGCCTTAGGCTCCACCCCCTCTAACCTATGCTGGGAATAAGTGGTGGTTAGCAGAAGACGGATGATACAGATGGTGTTTCATTCGCAGTCGCTGCAGCTGCTAAGTGAGTAGATTCTGGATGATTCACGTCCCACCCGGAGAGATTATGGCTGTTACAGCCGGCAGCTCCCAAACAATAATCATGTAATTGGGGGAATAAACGGAGAGAAAACAGATATAGGGAGGGGCTGAGGGTCGACTCACCTGGGCCCTGGAGACAATCTGGTTGGATCTCCGAGACCACAGGAGGACGTGCACGATGACGAGCAGTTTCAGCACCAGGTTTTACATCGAAAATCGGGAGTTTGTTCACAGATAAATGCGAAAATTTCACGTTTGAAGCAAGTTGTTGCCGGCTGTAGTCAGCAGGTGCCATATGCTGCTGTGAAGCCCCGTCAGATTCTCTCATCCTGCACTATTAATTATGTGTCAAAGCAATGCTAATTAAACTAGCAGTGGAGAGCCCCCCGCCATGTCCTTACCTTCAGGATATTAGTTAGCACGCCATGCTGCTCTGCATTTCAATTAATCAATTAACAAGCCGACCACAGGCAGCTTTGCAATAGATCCCGATGAATAATTCAGCACTTTTAATCAGCTTTTCCGATCAGCCCAAGAATGTAAATAAGAAACTGGTCATTTTTGAGTTCAGAGGCAGGTCAGCGAGGGTCAGATATTCCGTACAGTGAATTTCTCTGATGTTAAAAGGAAGCTTTTTTCCTCCTGTGGATCGCTGATAGTGCTGTTAGCACGTCGACAGTGTCCGTTTCTGCCTGTGGATGATTGTCAGCGCTCTGGAGCCTCATTATTCTGCTGACTGACGCGTGCGCTGAATGACTGAATGAGGCTCGACTCACGCCGAGCGGCGCTGATGTCCGGCTGTGTGAGGCTCCAAGAGAACTCCGAGGGCTCCGAGATTCCGAGGGCTCCGAGAGCTCGACCTTCTACTCGCCGCTGTTTGTTCACGTGATGGATGGAGCTCATTGGGATTCAGTGAAAAACTCTGTGGTTGCTTTGCTATTCAACCACACAGTGAAGCAGCAAACAAAGCAGCTGAATGAGCCCCCCCCCCCCTTCTGATGTCAGAAGGGATTTATTGTGTCTGACAGGTCCAAGGTCCCCCCCATCCAGAGATTTAAAAAAAGAGTTTTTTCAGCCCGACGCACGGTTTATTCACCCTCAATGATGAATGTGACTGGGAGTTGATGGATGAACACTCGGAGCTTCTCCTGAGGGGGCCGGAAAACATTGATCGCTCATTTGATCGGGGTTGATAAATCGTTCAGTTGGAACCACCAGAAGGTCGAAATGAAAGTCCTGGACAATGGTGGGATATCATGATGGTCATTTGATCCCGATTAGCAACTGTCAGTGGCGACAAGAGACACGGGTTTGGGTGTGTGAGGCAGCTTCCTGTAGGTGGCGCCTGCGGCCCCATTTTACAGCTTTTTTTCCTCGAATCCTGGACTCATTTCCTGTCCACAGAGGACGTCGTTCAGCGGGACCCCCTCCCAGACGCGGTCACAGCCGCGGTTCAGCGACTGCCGAGTCCAGCAGGTGTTCAACATTTGGATCCTCCCTGTAGTCGCGCTCGGATGGTTCTGGTGTCACAAACGCCCTCGCTCAAATGCCGAAGTTCCTCTGAGTTAAAACACTGGCGTTTTTTTCTGCATTTTCAAAGACGCACATCAATGCAAATGACCCCCCCCCACACACACACACACACACACACACACACACACACACACACTCCCTCATACTACTATCATTGTAAGGATGTCCACAGAGACCTGACCCGAACTATCACCACTAAACCCCCCCCCCAACCTACAGCCGAGGTTCCGCTGGATGTTTGAAGCACAAGTGGGTTCCCAGAACAAGGAGGCGAGAGTATTGGGTTGTACGACTTGCTACACTGGCTCTGACTCGTCGGGGTTGCTGTTACGGTTTCGGGGACAGAAGGACCCACAAGCAGGCACAGAGTAAGACTCGAATATTTGATGATTAGGCAGATTAAAGAAGATTAAGGTCTTCATCCACTGATCAGCAGGAATCCGAGGTGGGATGAACATTCGACAATGCGGACGGATCTTGTGTCTCTTCTTTAATTCACACAAGCAGAAGACAAAAACTAGTGATGTCACAAGATGTGCCGAGGCTACAAAGCGCGTATCGAGGCTTGCTTCATTTAGGGGAGGAGCCAAAAACGATGACGTGCGAAGCCCCGCTGCCCGGCTGTACCACGTGGTTCAGGAAGTGGTTTCATAGCTATAGAAACCCTTCAGGCTGCGTTCGCTTGCACTGGTCTCTTTGTGCAGCTCGGCATCGTCTGTGCCTTGTGAAGGGGGGGCTCCTCCAAGGGAGGGTGTGTCAAAAAAGAGAAATTGTTTAAAACTATTGAGACCAGGACCAAAAAGTTCAATACATCTCATATTCTGTAGTTCAGACACTGCTGCCTGTGATTATACACTTGGCCACTAGGTGCTTTCGTGTGCACACGAAGCTTCGAGAAATGAACTCTTTCTTAACCAATTGGCTCAAGCGGTGGCCTCGTTAACAAAAAACCCTCGACAAAAAAACCAAACGGCTCACTCACAAAGGCACTAGCAAGACGTGGGGAGCTTAATGGCACGATCCGGCGTGGGCTGAACGGCAGACGGACTTAAATATCCACCAACTAATCACCACAAACAGGAAACAGGTGTGTTCACAAAATGGAGGGAAAATTGAACAAAAACAGGAAGTAGATGGGTCGAGTTCCTGTATAAACAGAAACAGAAACACAATGTTACAAATTACCAACAATTCCGGTATTTCTGCATCCTAAACTGGTAAAAGTTCCTGAATTACCCTGGTGTCGACACATTAATCCACACTGACGCTTCGTTAGGGGCGTCGTGATCTGGGAATTAAACCACAGCGATGTCGCAGTAATGGGTTCTTGTCTCAGAAGTGGAGAACGTTCATTAGGAGTCTTCGGAAGCAAATAACACGTTTTCTTCGGATGATCTGTTTACAGAAAAACTCTGTGCGGTTTACACTTTTTTTTTTTTTTGAACTTTTTGCGGTTACATTTCTTGCTGTTTGTGGGGGGAAAGAGCAAATTATGTTTTTATTTTACCATTTCAAAGGCAGAAGTCCCTCCAGGCATTCAAATTTTAGAGTTAAGCTGTTTTAACACTGTCCAACGCGGCTTCATGCCTACAAACTCGGTTGAATTCCAGTAATGTTTAAAATTCAAGAAGAAACGTCGACAGAGACATTTTATAAAAAATTCCAGATGGGTTGAATTCGTTCATGGCCTGGAGAGAATTTGACCTTTAATGGAGAAAAAAACACATTTTTATCAAACAACTGCGTCTCAAAGAACTCTTTCTTTACACTTTTCCTTTATATCAATGAGTCAGCATATTTGCCTGTGGGGAAAAAAGTGCGACAACGGCACAAACTTTAGTTTAATAAATATAAGAATCTTTCCTAAAGCAGTTGGAGTAAAAATAGTGTGAATACAGTGCAACTGTACTTGTAACCAGTCGTAGCAGCAGACATATTGGCGCTAGCGTTGAGAAGCTAACAGGAGGAATCAGCAAAAAGTGAAGAAAAACGTACTGAGGAGCATAAAAGATGTTTAAGACCTGAAAATAATCATGTTTGTTCATCAAAACAATGTCATTTTATACAGCAGCAGGAAAAACACCAGAGGAAATCTAACTTAATAACAATAACGTCCATTTTTGACTCTTTACTTCAGATACTTTGTGGGTGTGGTTCACTTCTGATCTCTCCCCCTGCTGGTGGGCACCAGAATAACCCAAACCCTCCCGTCTGGGCCGATGACCTGAGACTCCGGGTGCGTCTGGGCTTCTGTGTTGATGCTTCATCCGTCTTTTTTGGTCCCATCCTCCAGTTTCCCGCCTGTCTCTCAGACACGTTCAGGCTCTCAGCTCTTAAAAGAGGGAGTCTATTATTTCCTGAGCCTGTCAGCTTCCTTTCTCATTTCTTTTTTTCCCTCTTGTATCATCTGTCACAGCAGCGGCTCCACGGATCATTTCCTGCCCCCTCTCTTCCTCTGCGGCAGCCACGCGTGTTACCCTCAATTAGAAATTCTTGTAAGCTAAACAGAGCTGGGGAAAGCCTCTCGAAGGCTCTTAAAAGACTCGGAGACACTCGTTAGCGGAGTCTCGGAGACACTTTGCCTTCTTTTAATTCTTCGCTGATTTGGGGGAGAAACGGAGCGAAAGTGCTCATCTTTGTTTAATGTCCCTATTTTGTGTTCATCCACGTCGGTGCGAAGCGCTTGGCTTCGTTCTGGCATTCCATCTGCATCCCGCCCGTAATGAGGCAGCCGGAGCGGCATCCATCTCCACAATGCGACATGATTACGGCATTCATTTATCCCTCTCTGCAAAATTACACCATTCATTCCACTGAGTGGACATTATTGCTGGAACATGGCGCCATTACAGCAGAGAGTCATTCACACCTGCCCAACACAACCGTGTGGCATTGATTGGGATTTATACCGACACTCGTGTTAATTCACAGCCTTAATGGGCACAACGATGGACCTTTTTTCCATGTGAGTGCGTAATAACTGCATTTATATGTCCCCGCGCATGCAGGTTTTCTGTCTCCCATTAACCTGCTCACGCCCGGTTATTTTTATGATGCTCTGCGCCTCGGATGCTGGCGGGATTATTTACCCTGCGTGTTTTTACCAATGAAAGGGTGAATGTTAGAAACATTTGAACGCATACGTGAGGGGTGAGGGGCCACACCAACGTCTGAAGGTGGCTCTCACAGAAGCTTCACGCACGCTAAAACCCACTTCCTGGGTCAGGTCACGGTCTCCATGGTAACAATATATCGTCGCGACCAGATGATGGTTTGGCTTGGATGAAAGACAAAATTTAAAGGCTGAAAACCTCTGCTGGCTGTGGTTTATTGCATCACTTGTTTGACGCTAAAGGCCCGTTTTTAACCGTTCTCCCTTCCTCCTCTGTGATTGGTCGACAGAGGTGTGCGACGCCGCGCTGGTTTCCAGTCTGCCGCCGTCGTCCTTCAGGAGCTCCTCCCAGCTGTCCGGCAGTCACGCGCCGAGCTTCGCCAAACTCAACCGCAGGGACGGTAAGGATGAGTTCCTCCCCCCGCCTGAGCGAGCCGTGCTGGAGAAGCCCTCCTACACCTTCTCTCCATCCACCTCCGCCACATTTGCATGTCATCCCAAACCAATTAGAGTAGAAGAGGCTTTAAAAACCCTTCTGACTCACTTCAGAAGCGTTAATGTTTGTTGATTTATGTGGCAGAAATATGAGAACCTTGTGATGTGCGTGACCGGGGAAGAAATCCACAAAGCTCGTGGTTGTAAAGCCTGAATATGGAGCTTGTTTGGACCATAAACAAAGGTCACGCCAGCGTCCATCTGCGGTAATGCCAGACTGGATGTCTTTCAGGTGCGTTCAAGGTCGCCTGGATGGGGTTGTGTGTCCGTTAAAGGTCCGTTTAGGAGGTCATGGGCAGCAGTTGTTGTTGGAGAGAGCGTCTGCTCGAGAGAACTCCAGGTTGTTTCTCCTCCATCTTCGGGGAGTCGCCTCCAGGGATCCTCACAAAGATGCTAAAATAAAACAAATTGGCAGATTTGTTGTCTTTTCTGCACAGACGCTGTAAACAGCGGTGGGGGGGGTGGAGGCAACAGACGGAAGATCGCGGTTTTATCCCAGCATCAAAGAACAGAACCAGCGGGGGGGTTCATCTAAGTTCGGAAGGATTTTCAGCACCCGGGAGGCTGCAGAGCGCCGTGCAGAACCTCGCTTCCTCTAATGGACGCGGCCTTAAAGCAAACACCAGCCTTTGGGCTCTGATCTGCTGCACGCTTGGTTGTTGAGTCCGACTGGGATGTGACAGGATTCAGGTGTTCTTCCCAGAACAGACTCAGAGGAGCTCCGTGAATAAACCAACGCCTCCTTGTGTTTGTGTCCCCCCTGCTGTGAGAGCAAATTCTCTGCCTTCTCCAGTTGTTCTCAGAGCTGCAGCTCAGCGAAGCCGCTAGCAACACAAAAAAACAGCGTTTCTCACCAGAGCGTTGCCGGTTTTAGCAACAGCAGCAATAATAGGCTAATTTAGAGGGGTAATTTCAAGTTAAAGACGTTAAAGAGAGCCAGCTGTTATGGAGAATATTGTCTTTTTAATGGAAAGGCTGGAGGGTGGAGTCAGGCAGGCAGAGATCATCCTGAGCGACTCTGCTTTTGGACTTATTCTTAAAGAGCTGATCAACCGTGAGACAACAGGATTCAGGGTGAGAATACAGCCGTGAAATAAGAAGATCCTCCTCTCAAGAGTGTTGGAGGAGCTACAGCGGTTGCCAGGGAACAAAATGGATTTTTACACGACTGAATCCACAGATTTCCAGCGCGGACCTCCATCTGAAAGATAAATTTAGAATTCCCGACTGGAGTTTTCATGCTGCAAAAGAAACACGAGATTCTTTTCTGTTAGTTCCAACAGGAACAACTCAAACTGCCAAAGACGCTGGCAGCTCCCGAGCCGGTAATTATTATCATCATGCTAGGCAGGCTAGTTGATAGCGTATTTGATTGTAACTGCAGGTGACCCAGATCCTGCTGAGCTGATGGAGCCTTCATCCACAAACTCTCCGTGCTGTTGTTTCCTCTGTCCCACTGCTTCATCAGGCAGCTCTGCCCTGATGAACGTGTCCCCATGACGCATGTGGGGCTGCCCAGCGTATAAATATATCAGTGTGTACAACACGGCTGCTGTAAGGTGGCGTGTGCAGGTTCCTGGGGGGGAGGGGGGAGGGGGGAGGGGGCGGCAGCTCGAGGCTCAGAAATGGGATGAAATGCTCCGTCAGCAGCCAATTTGAGATGAAACGTCTCAGCAGGATAAATGATTCACTGTGTCGGTCTCGCTGGCCTGTTTTTATTGTTATTCTTCACTTTCCCTCCCCCCGTCTCTAACACCTGCTTTAAACGATCAGCTTAAAATGCTGTTTGCTCCTTCGCAATCATCAGTTCCCCTCATCGCGTTTTCTCCGCTAAGAACTAATTAGCCGGCTTTTTCTTCCCCCAGCAGTTTTGCCTTGGTCAGAAACTACTGACGGCTTCACTGGTAATGCTGCTGCTGCTGCTGCTGCTGCTCTGCGGCTGCTGCTGCTGCTGCTGCTGCTGCTGCTCTGCTGCTGCTGCTGCTCTGCTGCTGCTGCTGCTGCTGCTGCTGCTGCTGCTGCTGCTCTGATGCTGCTGCTGCTCTGCTGCTGCTGCTGCTGCTCTGCTGCTGCTGCTGCTGCTCTGATGCTGCTGCTGCTGCTGCTCTGCTGCTGCTGCTGCTGCTCTGATGCTGCTGCTGCTGCTGCTGCTGCTCTGCTGCTGCTGCTGCTGCTGCTCTGCTGCTGCTGCTCTGCTGCTGCTGCTGCTCTGCGGCTGCTGCTGCTGCTGCTGCTGCTGCTCTGCGGCTGCTGCTGCTGCTGCTGCTGCTCTGCTGCTGCTGCTGCTGCTGCTGCTGCTCTGCTGCTGCTGCTGCTGCTGCTGTGCTGCTGCTGCTGCTGCTCTGATGCTGCTGCTGCTCTGCTGCTGCTGCTGCTGCTCTGCTGCTGCTGCTGCTGCTCTGATGCTGCTGCTGCTGCTGCTCTGCTGCTGCTGCTGCTGCTCTGATGCTGCTGCTGCTGCTGCTGCTGCTCTGCTGCTGCTGCTGCTGCTGCTCTGCTGCTGCTGCTCTGATGCTGCTGCTGCTCTGCTGCTGCTGCCGCTGCTCTGATGCTGCTGCTGCTGCTGCTGCTGCTGCTCTGCTGCTGCTGCTGCTGCTCTGCTGCTGCTGCTGCTGCTGCTGCTGCTCTGCTGCTGCTGCTGCTGCTGCTGCTGCTGCTGCTCTGCTGCTGCTGCTGCTCTGCTGCTGCTGCTGCTGCTCTGCTGCTGCTGCTGCTGCTGCTGTGCTGCTGCTGCTCTGCTGCTGCTGCTGCTGCTGCTCTGCTGCTGCTGCTGCTCTGCTGCTGCTGCTGCTGCTCTGCTGCGGCTGCTGCTGCTGCTGCTGCTGCTGCTCTGCTGCTGCTCTGCGGCTGCTCTGCTGCTGCTGTTGCTGCTGCTGCTGCTGCTGCTCTGCTGCTGCTGCTGTTGCTGCTGCTGCTGCTGCTGCTCTGCTGCTGCTGCTGCTCTGCTGCTGCTGCTGCTGCTGCTCTGCTGCTCTGCTGCGGCTGCTGCTGCTGCTGCTGCTGCTCTGCTGCTGCTGCTGCTCTGCTGCTGCTGCGCTGCTGCTCTGCGGCTGCTCTGCTGCTGCTGCTGCTGCTGCTGCTGCTGCTGCTGCTGCTGCTGCTGCTGTTGCTGCTGCTGCTGCTGCTGCTGCTGCTGCTGCTCTGCTGCTCTGCTGCTGCTGCTGCTGCTGCTGCTGCTGCTGCTGCTGTAATTAAACCAGCAGCAGAACGAATCTGCATTTCAATGTTCTCCGTTTGGGATCAAATCATCCGTCCAGGCTTTCTCGTCTGCAGAACTCAAGTAAAAGAGCTCCGCTACGTCTGGTCTCCCGCCCAGGCGCTTCACTGGGCCCATTAAGCCACCTGACATCCTGTCAGGCTGCTAAAATGACCTGTTAGAGGCTTTATTTTCATGCAAATGACACGCGGCCGGTCGGGGGCCACGGTAGAGGGGCTGCCTGCTACCTGGACCCTTGTCTCTGCCTCTCTGCACTCGACTTTTCATTTTGCTCACATCTCCTCGCGTGCGTGTTCCTGTCGGTGTCTGAGCGCCCATCAGGTGGAATATCTGTGCATTATTAATGGTGATTCAGCAGCCCTTTCTCTCCTCATCCATACATCCAGAGGATGGAGAAAGACGACTCGTCAAGCTCGGTTTCCCTTCAAAGGTGAAGCCGTTCAGCCTGAGCGGCTCCCGTCCTCGCCGGGAACTCTCACTGCCGCCGCTTCAGTAACACGAAGCCTTTGAGTTTTAATGTGTCAGAGTGGCTGAGATGAAGTGCTGCACTCGATAAGTTAAAAGTCTGGTTAAGCGTGAATTTCTCCACTTAAACAGAGCAGAATTTAAAGAACGTTTCAGTAACGGAGAAGGGCTCTTGTTACAGGGATCTACCAGGCCGTCCTCGGATCATCCATCCATTGGCTGTAGAACCACACTGATCCTTAATATTTGCGTTAATTTATTGAACAGGAGAAAAACTACGCTGTCAGGCCCGTCCAGAGGTGGGGCACCGTGTCTCCTACATCTGCAACAGTTCAGTATAGAAGCCAGATGTTGAAGGTCTGGACTGGGACAGAGGGATGATCTTTTCACAAAAACAGAACAGATGCTAACAAAGCTGAACGAGAGATGAGAAAGAAGCTGCGAGGACCTCTAGTGGACAGGTGGGGTATGACACCTGCGACAGCAGGTGAAGCAAAGAGAGGAGTTTAACTACAAACCCTCTTCATTACACATCTGTTGTTCTTGTATCTAAAGGGTCAGAATGAAGCTTCCACACAGGGATGAGAGAACAGTCCTGCTCCTCTCTGTAAACTCTTGAGCCACACGACTACTTCCCATTTTTACACTCTTTGATGTTTTAAAAATGATTATTAAAGTAGAAGCCTGATGGGGGTTGTCGGCGTAATTGGCCGTTGCGGCAGTGACATCACACTCCCGACTGAAGTTGTGCAGTAGATGGACGCACATGCAGCCCTGCTGGACGCCGGAGGAGCCGGGAGAATTAAAGTGACAGCTGTGGCAGGCAGCGTGCCGCCCGTCAGCCGTCAGCCCGCCATTTTCAATTACGCCTGACAGGGTGGACAAAACTGAGCCCCCCCGTGCTCCTCCGTCTTTTCCCCTCTGATCTCGTCCGTGTCCAAGTCGTCATGACTACACTTGCTGCTGCTTCCACTTCCTCCGCTGCTGTTAGCCCAGCTGCTTATTAGCGTCAGCCTATCTGAGCATCAGGCTCCATCCACCACCAGACTGGCAACGATTGGGTCGGACCGCTGAGCTCCAGCTCGGCCTCGTTCCAGCTCGGCCTCGTTCCAGCACCTGACGCGCGTCTGCCTGACAGCAGCAAGGCAAAACACGAAATGTACATTTGTGCTACAAATGATTAAGATGCTAATTTGTGTTTGCGGAGGTCTCTCGCTCCTCTGGACATTTAGCTCAGCTCAGAGTTCTGTTCCTCAAACCCGCCGACAGGTTCTATGATCAGTCATTCTGTTTGGAAGGGTTGACCTTGAGCTCTTGGTGGTCCAGCTGAAGGAACCGCGGGCTTCCTACCAGGAGAGTTGTGGCCTTAGCAAAGCTGGAACAGGGAAACGCCGGTGTGTGTTTATAGACGATATAAAATCGGCCTCTTAATCTTTCTACAGGAAGAGAAGCATTCGTTCAAAGAACGACACTGATTTTCTCTCTTGGGCATCAGGAGTTAAATGGGGTCAATGTGGTCAAAAGCTTTGGTCACCGTAAGGAGTCTTGTTAATTATGATGTCTATGGAATAAAACCCAACCCATGTGACACCTGCACAGATAACTTTTATTGACTGCAGCTTATGTTGCACCGCTCTCCTTTGGTGATATGCAGGGCGGCGAAATACTCCAACCTCCTCCAGAACTGTAAAGCAAATCGATGCGCGGCGCTGCAACCTTTCATTGATGTTATTATATAAGGATCCAGACCTGCAAGCGAGCCCAGCGATCGATAATTCATTCCTATGACTGTGAGCACCTTTGGAAAAGATGCAAATATCCGGCGTTCCGCACAACAAATCGATGCACGGCAGCCTTCTATTAATGTTTTCTGATGTTGTGGATGTAGGTAATAATAATCTGCCTCTGATCTGTGAGTAAAACAACATTTCAATAACCTCCAGATGGAGCCAACTGTTATTAGCTCACTCGTTGATGGTCGTCTGAAACGAGAAGGTTCCGGATGGTTCCGTTCCCGCAGCTGCCTGTCCCGTTTTGGATTCATGGGGACGAAATGAACTGAAATGGGTTTAAAAACAACTTCCCATCCAACACCCTCTTCCTTCCTCGGCGGCGTCTCTTGAACTGAAATCATCTGTTCTAGCAGTGCAAATAAAAGCCGAGACGCTTTGGAGTTATTCAGGAGCCCACAGCGAAAGGTCAAGTGCTCCATTCCTCTGACAAACACGCACGTGCAAACACAGCAGCGACTCCAGACCTTATCACATTTTACTGCCAGCTTGACATTTAATAAGCCAGCCTGGCTCTTAACCTCCCCCCCTCCCCCTGCAGGAGCCGGAGGCTGGTCTCCTCTCGCCTCCGACAGGTACCAGTGGCTGGAGGCCGACCTGGGCGAGCGGACCAAGGTCACGGCGGTGGCCACGCAGGGCCGCTACGGCAGCTCCGACTGGCTGACCTCCTACCTGCTGATGTTCAGCGACACGGGACACAACTGGAAACAGTACCGGCAGGAGGACAGTTTAGGGGTGAGTCCCTGCGGCACCTTTATTGTGAAATCCAGTCAGACGCTTGCTCGCGTAGGCGTAATCGCTGTCATTATCCCACTATTAAGGTGTTTTGTCATATTTGGAGACAGGACAGGCTAATTTTGCTTTAAAAAAAAAAAATGTTTAAATGGCGCCAAGAAGGAGATCAAAAAACAGTTTCATTGTCATTTTAACATGGAAACGTGTTGTTTTCCGTGTGAACTGTCTCGTCAGCTGCACATCAGCACTGCAGCATGAAGAATCGGCTGCTGCTGAAAGGAAAAATAAAGACGAGCCAGGTTGGCTTCGGATGGTGCTGGATTCCCGCGCTAGCAGCGGCGCAGCGGGGATGGGTGCGAGCGGGGACGATAATCACAGCCATCAGAAGCCTTTGACTCTTCATTAATAATGGATCAACCCCTGAGAGAGCTCTGCTGACTGTGCAGAGCTGTCTTAAAACGCTGCTGCAGAAGGATGCAGGGCTGCACGGACAGGCGGCGGCGGCGTGCAGCCAGGCGCCGAGCACTTAGAGCACACCTGGGGCGCCTTTAAGCACCGTCTCAATCTCACAGCTCTTTGATTAGATTTTATGGTGGTGAGGAGCAACAGAGGCAGAAGACCCGAAGAAGGTTACGGTCATATCGGGGATACGCAGAGTTAATTAGGCGTTTGAAGAAGGGAAAGCTCAGGAAGGAACAATTCAGGGCAGATTTTCTTCCTTCTTATTTGCTTGGGTCTCTGCATTTTATAGCCAGTTTAATCATGGACCTGCTCTTACCAGCCAGTCTGATTTGGTGGCATCTAGAGGTAAGAATGCGCACAGCAAGGGGGCGTAAGAGTGTCTCATTCTGAATCTCTGCTTTTATTTTTGCCCTTAAGGGACCATTATGGGGGGTAAATGAACACCAGTGGGGCCACAGGGCCCCAAGCACCTCCACTGTCTTTAGTTACCTCGATGATTGACGTAGACGTCTGGAGGCTCAGTGATTTCTCTGTCCTCTCAGTCTTTTCCAGGAAACAGTAACGCCGACAGCGTTGTCCAGTACAAGCTGCAGCAGCCGGTCGTAGCTCGCTTCCTCCGGCTCATTCCTCTGGGCTGGAACCCCAACGGGAGGATCGGACTTCGGCTGGAGGCGTACGGATGTCCTTACAGTGAGTCTTGGTCTTCACTCGCAGCCTTTTCACGCCACCTGATGGCGCCGCTCACGTTAGCATCATCCCAGACAGGATGGGGCAGCTCTGATGATGAGTCTGGGTGTAGCAGGAACAACACTTGTCATGTTAGCTTTGCCTCTCTCAATAACGACGGCAAACACGGATCAGGAACGTGGCAGATGAAACACGGTTCAGCCTAAAACCCCTGGATTTCTGTCGTGTCTCTCAGCGTCTGATGTGGCGAGTCTGGACGGCGGCAGCAGCCTGACGTACTCGCCGAGTCCCGCGTTGAAGCGCACCTTCAGAGATGTCGTCACCTTGAAGTTCAAGACGGTGAGGAATTCTGGGATGCTGCTGCACGCGGGAGGAGCAGGCGGCCTGGGCCTCAGCCTGGAGCTGGAGAGGGGGAAGCTACAGCTGCTGCTCAGACAAGGTAAAGAGAAGCCGCCCGGCGGATGCTTCAGCACATCTGCTTGTTATCTGTAAACAGCAGGATTATCTGCAAAAGGACGGCGGGAACGCCGCAGGTCCCAATCAAACATTCCTTCAGAAATAGCAGGATTAAGGAGCTTATGTTAGCATCCAAAACCAGGCGCTCAGCATGCTCCACTCACGCCAACCTGGATCCTCCAGAACAACAGAGCAATAACTCACCCGAGATCAGCAGATCCACCAGAAACACACATATTTTATCATCTTTCAAAGGTTTGTGTGGAAGGATTCATCTGCTGGGAATCGCGGGGAACTTGGCTTCATCTTTGTCCTGTTGCAGCGGTGATGGATGTTTCCTGTTCACTGCCGCACCTGTGTGTGTGTGTGTGTGTGTGTGTGTGTGTGTGTAGGTGTGTGTGTGCTGAATCATCACAG
Organism: Takifugu flavidus; assembly: GCF_003711565.1. Classification (NCBI taxonomy): domain Eukaryota; kingdom Metazoa; phylum Chordata; class Actinopteri; order Tetraodontiformes; family Tetraodontidae; genus Takifugu; species Takifugu flavidus. The sequence goes on along the minus strand of NC_079534.1, from coordinate 3,900,203 downwards.
GGCTCCCATCATGAAACCCCATCTGCTGCTGAGTGCGTGTGTGTGTGTGTGTGTGTGGTGTCCTCTCACACTCCAGTTCTTTAGAAATAAGGAAGCAACATCATCGTTGTTGCCAGTTAAAGAAGTGTCGTAAAAACTCTGCTCTGTATTCACAGTTATGGAATATTTATTAGCTCATTACTCCGGAAATGAGTCGGGGTCAGTGGGTTTTGGGCTCAACCCAATTTGAAAATATCAAAAGTGACAGAAAAACAAGAGTTTGAGCGAGAACGTTGACGGAAGCGGCGGCAGATTTGCCTCCCTGGCAGCGTAAATCCGAGCGTGTCGTCGCGGAGCTCAAATATTTGCTTTGCAGAGTGTGTTTGCAGTGTGGTTATTGAGTTTGGAGCTGATGACTGTGGCCAGCGATGAACTCTGGCCCTTTAATCCCAGCGAGCCGCCACGATGCTGCTGCAGCAGGAGTTCCATCAGTTTTGAGGCTTTTCATCTGCATCCTGTTCTGGCTGATCTGCACACTCATTAGGAAGGAACTGCTTTTGTTGTTCTGAGAACGTCCTACTTTACAACCCCCCCCCCCCCCCCCCCCCCCCCCCCCACACACACACACACACACAGCGTTTGTTGCTCCGATAATAGTTTTTCCACATCGTAGAGCTTTATTGGTTCCTTCTGATCATCTGTCCAGCGTGTCTGGGGCCCTCTCTGGGTCTCTTTCCCACTCCTCTTCTCTGCCATCAAACGACCGGAGCGCCTGTGTTCCGTGGACATGCTGCATTATCGGTTCAACTTCCGAACTCTTTCCGGCTGGTTTTGGTTTTTTTTCCTGTCCCGGCTCCGACTGCAGTCAGCTCACAGGAAATGGGGTGAAATATCAAAAATACATTTGTCCGTGCTGTTCCAGACCGTTTGAAGTTGAAATCGTGCTCCCTAAAGAAAACCCACTGCATTTTTCATATTCCACTCTCTCCAGATGCTTCTCCCGGTTTCTCCGCAGCGGAAACGGATCCCATAATGTGCTCATCTTTATCTTCTCCGGAATGAGAAATGATCAAATATTTGGCTCCGGTTCTGGGCACACAGTGCTGAGGCAGCTGACCTCTGTGGGACACCGACGACTTCAAATATTCATCACAGCAGTGAAGCTTTTATCGGCCTGCTGACGTCACGCTCTCGCGTCCTCATTAGCCGCCGCGCCCTCCGGCTAACTTCCCTCTCCTCTTTGTCGTCGCAGGCCAGGCCTCCTCAGCGGAACCCCGGCGCCTCGCCTCCCTGGGCAGCCTGCTGGACGATCAGCACTGGCACCGTGTAGCGGTGGAGCGGCGCGGCGTGCACCTCAACGTGACGGTGGACAAACCACGGAGAAGCTCCGCGTGCCAGCGGAGTTCGGCCACTGGGACGTGCAGCAGGTGGAGTAAAACACGCGACGCTGGCGGGAAATTTCAAGCACTGTGGCTGAAACGAGGCCGTGTGCGTTTCGCCCACGCGCAGCTGAACGTCGGCGGGGGTCCGGGCCTCGGTCCGGAGACACCAGGGCGCTCCGGGAGGAACTTCCACGGCTGCCTGGAGAACCTGCTGTACAACGGCCACAGCCTGATCGACCTCGTCAAGCAGAAGAGTCGCCAGGTTGCCGTTACGGTGAGTCAGTGGCTGCTCCGAGGACAGGACCGAGACTGGTGATCCCGGAATGTGGCACCGTTTCTCTGTAAAAGTCCTCCTGGGTTTTCCAGCTCTGTTCCCGTTCAGTTGAGCCTTTTTTTTCCGTGTCTTTGTGATAACCTGGTGCAGATGCAACCTCAGGCCAATATCTTCCCTTTCATCTGGGGGATATTTTATTTCAAATGATGTCATTGATTATTCCGTGTGTCAGGCCTGAATTCCCGGCGCTGCTGTTGCTCCGCGTGCTTCCCTTGATGAATGAGACCAGGACGAGCAGCGCAGGCGTTGTTCGGACCCCTGATAACGTCTCCTTATCTTGGTCACCGAGACCTTGAGCTGTTTACATGCAGCAGTGGAAGTTTGCTGAGCTTCTCTGAAGGACCGAACTGCCCGATTGTGGCTTGATTGAGCAGAGAGGGAACGCAGCTCCGAGCATTAAAGGAGAAAAGGAGGATTTCAACCCAACCAAACCCAAAAATGACTGTCCATCATTTCTGCTGCTCAACAAAAGGCTGTTGGATGTCATCCTGCTCGTGGAGCTTTGTAGAGACCAGAATGATCGTTCCTGCGGAGACTGTAATAACTCCCGGCTGCAGCAGGACTTATTACCGCCACTAAACAATGGTCTGATGTCAGGACCCACTCTGGGCTCCCCATTACACTCCGGCTTTATCTCTGCTCCCTCCGAGCGCAGCGACTTTGGTTTACTGTCCTAATCTGATGGGGCGTTCTGCCCTCGCCATCCCTGAAGCGCCGCTGCCCTCCTGAAGGAGACTCGCTGATGAGATCATCCCGACAGAGGTCACATTGTCACGCCCCCGCAACAGATTAATATTCATGTTTTATGTTGTTTTATCCAGTAATCAGTTTTCCTGTCCCTCCTCATCTTCATCTAATTTGCATCTCTCTCTCTCTCTCTCTCTGTGTCTCTCTCCCTCAGGGCAATGTGACCTTCTCTTGTGACGAGCCGCTCTCCGTTGCCGTGACGTTCCCCGGCCCCCAGAGCTTCCTCCAGCTGCCGGGGGTGCCCGCGTCCTCATCGGGAAGCTTTTCGGTGGGGTTCCAGTTCAGGACGTGGAACAGGGCGGGGCTTCTGCTCACCTTTGCTCTGCCTCAGGAAGGGGGCGTGGTCTGGCTCTACCTGAGCGAGGCCAGACTGAGGCTGCAGATCCACAAAGCTGGGAGGGTTCTGCTGGAGCTCAGTGCAGGTGAGGATCGAAACAGCTGAACTCCTGCTGTGACAGAGAGAGGAGGAATTCAGCTCTCACGCCACTTTTCACCACTTTTGTGCCGCTGTGCCGCTCAGGTTGGGCTCTAAATGACGGCCAGTGGCATCAGGCGGAGCTGAAGAGCAGGCGAGGCCGCCTGAGCATCGTGGTGGATAAAGAGGAGAGGAGCAGCGCTCACGCCAGCCACTCACTTCCTGTCGCCATTGAAAGCAGCATCTTTTTTGGTGGTAAAAGAGGAAAACCTGTACACATTAGAGAGAAACAGCTCCTCCGAAGCTCAGATGAAGGCTCTGATGTGTCCATTCAGGTTGTCCCACTGAGGGAGACGTGCAGGGCTGCAGGAACCCCTTTCATGTCTTCCAGGGCTGCATGAGTCTGCTGACTCTGGACGACCAAAAGGTCAACCTGATCCTGGTCCAGCAGAAGCAGCTGGGGACCTACGGCAACCTGCAGCTCGACATGTGTGGAGTCATCGACAGGTGAGCCCCCAGCGGTGCTCAAAGGCACTTTCATTTCTGCCTCCAACTAGCAACTTTCTGGATTTTCCCAGACTCAAAGATGAATTATTAAAAGAATATCGGAGAGAGCGAGAAATGATTTTTCACCATTGTGCTGTCACAATAAATGAGAGAATAAATAATGAAGCAATTATAGCAATTATAAACAACCCTCCAGGGCACACACACTCACACACATACACACACACACACACACACACACACACACGCCCCAAAGACTCAATTCTGCATGTTGTTGCCAAATTAAAGAGATTTATTTACATGTTTATGTTTTCCTTCATCCATCACATTATTATTATTCTTCAGAACCTCACCCACACATGTACGCACACACACACACACACACACGGTTCATTCAACACACTATGTCTGCACTTGTGTGTTTTGTTAGGTCAGGAAACCCCAGATATCCATATTAAAACTCATGTTATAGTAAAAATGTGTGTTTGCAGACTGTTGTGAATCCTCTCTGTTTCCTGGGGTCAGAGGTCATCACAGCTCATCCCCGGCTCACAGACGGATGAGGCTCAAATTACGCTGCGGCCAGATTACAGCCTGCCGAGTCAGCGCTTTAATCTGAGCGGCGTTTTCTGTGAACTCATCTGTTTTCTCCTCGATGCTAAAGAGTCAGAGGGAGCGAGGCAGCAGCAAATAAAGCAAAATCAAACATATGAAACAAGAATCGCGTTGGAGGAGCATGTCGGTGCGTTGGTATTTAAATATAGGGGGATGTGTTTCATCTTTTTTTAATGGTTCCTGCTGCTCTTCAACAGCCGCCCACGCGCTGCCCTTCAGAATGTGACTTTTAGATGCTTTTACCCTCATTTCACACCGGAGAAAACCGGTTTTTAAATGGCCGCATAATGAAAACGCGCCTCTGCTCGCGCTCCTCCCTCAGCAGAGATCCAAATCATCCGGTTTTGTATCGCGCTGATAACGGCTGCTGGGAAATATATTTATAGGAAACAGGTCTCTGATGCTTTGTCGCGGTAAAAGTGAACTCTTTTGTTGGAGTCTTTGAAAGATTGTTGGCACGACCCGCGCTACCGTTTCCAAATGAGCTGCCATATAAAAGCCTTTTCCCACGTCTCCGAGCACACAGAGGATCCAACGATGCATCCGTCTCTTTCCAGGAGCGGAGAGACAACAGGAGGGGAAGCTGCGGCGGAGGAGGCGCGTCGAGGAATTACAACAAACCTTGAAAACTTTGACATGAACTTTGCTAACTTCCTGTCCCCCCCCCCCCCCCCAGGTGTTCCCCCAGTCCCTGCGAACACGGCGGCCGCTGCACTCAGTCCTGGACCGGCTTCCACTGCAACTGCTCCGACAGCGGCTACAGCGGCGCCACCTGCCACAGCTGTAAGTCACCTGTCCGTCAACGCCGACAGGCGTGGGGGCGGGGCTGGGGGAGGGGGTCTGGCATTAATGTGTGATTTTCCCTCAGTGGTGCTTCGTTTCTGAGGCTCTGGTTGCACAGGCACAAACACTCGAATGCACGCTGAGCTCATGTGAGTCACCTGTGCTCGATGGTAACACGCTGGCGGCCGAGGCGGCTCCTAAATTCCCCTCATTAGCCATTAGCCTTCAGATTGATTTAAGTGGATTTAAGCAGGATGGTAAAGCCGGAGCGTTTGCCTCCTCCTCCTGAGGGAACAGCGGGACGCCACTCGTCTCCAGAGTGCACGGCCAGCGTGGGCTGCTTCACCTGGCAACGCGCTGCAGAACAGTCGAGTCAAGTAGAGTCGAGATGAGGGGAGACGAGGCGAGCGGGCGCCAGGCGGCGGAAATGCAGCACTTTAGCGAGGTTAAGGGAAGTCATTCTGGACCAAATGTTAAGCTCAAGCTAGTGCCAGTTTTCGTCATGTGATCGTCATGTGATCGTCATGAGAAACCACCTGTCAGGTGATGTCCCGGTGCATTAAAGTGGACATTTATGGTGAAGAGCGAAAGATTTAGGAAAGAAAGAGGTAAAGTGGGATGAAGTGTGGAAAAGATGTCGGAGCTTCAGATTATGGAAATCGGCACGAGTTTATTCCTCCTAAACTAAAAATAACATCATTCCGATCTTTATGAAGTTTCAGAGAGCAAAGCCAGTTTTTGACACCATTTTTGTGTCCGCGTCAGTTTAAAAGAGGCAGGTTCTAAAACAAACAGCAGCTTCTCCTCTCCTTCAGATGAAGACGCCCTTTGGCTCCGGAGCCGAGGGAGCAGAAGATCCGCGGAGAATTGTGATGTTTGCGTGACGGACACGCTGGAGAACGAGGCAGAGGAAGAGTTGATGATCCATTTTTAATTCCTGTCCCCCCTCGCTGCAGCGCTCGTTTCAGTCCAGCTGGAAGCTTCTTTATTTCATAAGGCGCTCTTGGGGAGGGGGGGGCACGTCGTCCCCGTCCCGGTGATGAGTGATCCCGCTCTGAGAATTATCCGCGGAGTCACGCGTGTGTCCGGAATTCTGCCGCCTCTAATCTCGTCCCCCCCGCAGCTCCTCTCCTGTCTCTCTGATGTTGATTCCCGCCTGAGCTGATCTCGTTATTTCCCCTCCCAGCTGCGTACGAGCGCTCCTGCGAGGCGTACAAACACGCCGGCAGCACGTCGGGACACTTCTACATCGACGTGGACGGCAGCGGGCCGATCGGGCCGCAGCTGGTCTACTGCAACATGACAGGTGACGCACACGCAGAGCCGCCCCGCCGCGGCGCCGCGGGATTCACATTAGCATAATGGCAACGAGCGGCGCCGGCGTCACCGTTTCCCCTCGCCCCCGCCTGCATGTTTGATGTTTACAGCGTGTGTACAGCGTCCCCACAGGTCCGGTTTGAGCCTGATCCCAGTGTCGATCTGCAGAGGGGAACACGTGGATGGAGGTCCCGCACAACAACACGGAGCTCACCAGAGTACGAGCGGCTCCGGGCGCCAACCAGCGCTCCGTCTACTTTGACTACGCCGCGGGAGAGGAGCAGCTGGCGGCTGCTATCGGCCAATCAGAGCACTGCCAGCAGGAGCTGAGCTATCACTGCAGGAAGTCCCGCCTCCTCAACACTCCAGGTAACCAGAGGGGGCACCTGAGCGCCCGTGTTGGTAGACTGGCCAGTTACATTTTCCACTTGTGCGTTTCAGAGGGTTCTCCGTTCAGCTGGTGGGTCGGGGGTCCCGGTCCGGGTCGCGTGCAGACCTACTGGGGCGGAGCTCAGCCGGGCAGCCAGCAGTGCGCCTGCGGCCTGCAGGGCGACTGCGTGGACCCGCAGCACTACTGCAACTGCGACGCCGACCGTGCAGAGTGGTAGTCCACCCTTCTGCCTTCCCCTTATCCACAGTCGGGGGGGGTTAAGATTGAGATTGTGTCCCTGAGGGGAAGGTGGACGTTTGTCCCCCGACTCCATGGACCCGTCCTGCCTCTGCTTCCTTTCCTGCCGTCCGTCGTTGCCGGTTGTGCCGCAGCGACTATTTTTACACGCCGCCGCCGCTCTTTAATTTTTCATCACACTCACAAAAAGCCGCGCACGCACCTCCGTCCCAGCACTTCCACTCCTGGATTTATTTTTAAACCTGACTTTTCTGGGCACCGGAGCTGACGGGCTGGTTATCCGGCGTTTTTATAGCAGCGGCGCGGCGCTAACGTCGACGGGAGGCTCGTTGCCGCTCCCGTCTGACAGCTAAACAATGTTTACATCAACGGCCCTTTTCCACTCATCCGCTCCTCCCGTTTTATCTGCAGGGCTCAGGACTCGGGTCCCCTCGCCCATAAGGAGAGCCTCCCGGTCCGGTCTCTGCTGCTGGGTGACATCCAGAGGCCCGGCTCAGAGGCAGCTTACAGGGTGGGCCCGCTCCGTTGTCATGGAGATAGTAAGTCCAGCCGGCTGTCCAGTTGCCTGGTTACACACAATGATAGGAATCTTCCACCTTATGGCTTTTATCCCAGCAGCAGAGATCAAATTCTATTGTTCCTGTTCGGCATTCCCACCTGTGCAACCGTCCCTCCTTGACACCGACCGCGTTTCATCCTTTTCCCTCAGGAAACTTCTGGAACGCCGCGTTTTTCGACAGGGAGACGTCGTACCTGCACTTCCCCACCTTCCACGGGGAGCTGAGCGCAGACATCTCCTTCCTGTTCAAAACCACGGCCTCCTCCGGGGTCTTCCTGGAAAACCTGGGAATCAAGGACTTCATCCGGATCGAGCTGAGCTGTGAGTAGAGACCCGCTGACGGACGCTCATCTTCAGGTTGAGGCGCCTCTTTAAGCTTTTTCCGGACTATTTTCCGGTCGTCCTCGGGAGTATTTCGAAGGAAGCTGGGCTTCAAGGGGACCAGCGGTGGCGCCCTAACTGCCTCTCTCCTCAGGGAAATCGTTCACGCTGTGGTCCTTCCTGCCCTGAATACCGCCTCGCTGTTGCAGGTTTCCACCTTCGCTCCGAACCGCTGCGAGCTGGAGAACAATTTCCCAAAATTGACTTACTGCGGGTAGCTGAGATATTGTTTCATCTTGTTCCGCGCTCCTGTAGTAATACATCTTCTCCTTCCGCCTACAAAAGATGACGGATGATTGGGTGCTTCCCCTCCAGTCTTTTGTCGGCGCCGCAGCAGAACAGCAGCCCCGCTCGGCTCCGCGCCGCTCAGAAACGGGAAATAGAAACAATTTTACTTCCATTTTTCCTGCCTCTTTCGCCCTTTTGGGAATCTGGAGGTGCGATGGGAAGTGACAGAGGTTCAGGTTGAATTCCTGAAGACATTCCGGCACCCACTGAGTTATGGTCGTGTGTTTGGGGCCCAGAATAAAACCTTTAGACCCCCCCCCACACACACACACACACACATTCCCAGCTCATCCGTGATCGGGACAGAACATCTTCTGTTTATTATCCTGTGACAACTGTAGCTACGCTGCTGGTTGGGAGCTGTCTTGTTTTTGCCGTTAAGAGGTAATTAGACCACGTTCCTGGTGAACTTCCTCCTCCCGGCTCGTTTGGTGGAACCAGGTCCAGTTAAAGCTGCTGTTTACAGAAAAGGCCTCAGATGAGCAGTAAAATCTGGGAAGAAACACACTCATGCTAACAACAACGTTCTCCCAGTTAGCGCCCGCCGTCACGGCTACATTTGAACGCTCGCTAACATCTTTTGTATCTTCTGTGCCTGAGAGTTTATTCATTTGAGACTGTTTAAATTTCGCTGAAGAAGATGAAACTTTTTTCCGCCCAAATCACCGGGAGACATTTTCTCCTTCACTTCCTCTAAACATGTTTGTGCGTCACCTCTGTCCTCCTTCCCTCCGATTTTCCAGCCTCCTCTCAGGTGCTTTTCTCCTTCGACGTGGGCAACGGGCCTCTGGAGGTCCGCGTGGACTCCAGCGTCCCGCTCAACGACAACCGGTGGCACCGAGTCCGGGCCGAGCGGAACATCAAGGAGGCGTCGCTTCAGCTGGACGACCTCCCCGCCGCCACGCAGGAAGCTCCGGCCGAGGGACACTTCCACCTGCAGCTCAACAGCCAGCTGTTCATAGGTCCGTTTCAGTCAAACTCAGCCGATGTTGTGATCAGGATTTAAATCCTCTTTCATTCCTGGATATCTGCACATGTGTGAGGATCCCTCAGGGCGCTGCGCTGCCTCTGGTTAGCATGAAAACGCTGAGTCGTTGGTTTCTGACCGTCGAACAACAGTCACGTGCAGCCGGGAGCAACCGTCCATCACGGATGGTCTTTAATGTCCAAGTGGAAGCGACGCGATCCCCATTTAATCTCCTCCCTCGGTCCCATTCTGGAGCGGTGGGGTTAAAGAGGCGCCGCTAAAGGTCAAGTGCTGCACCGTCCCTGAGGTTTCCTCTGCAAACGTTGTTTACATCCACTCAAAATAGCAGCAAAATAATCTGGAGGGAGGCGAAAGCGGCAAATATTGACCGGGTTTGGCTGAAAACAGCAGCAGCGGCGTTTATTGATCGGCTGGATTTGCTCAGACAAAAATCGGCGCCAAGGTCAGAGTTTACCTGCGATTCATCACTAGCTAACTGGGAAAAGAGCAGCGGAATTGGAACCGTCTGCACATCCGAGAGGCAGCTGCGCTTTTTTTTTTTTAATTATTATTTTTTAACCCGTTTCTGCTCCAGAACTTTGACCGTAAAACAGTGACTCGGCAGAAATCTCAGGTTGCGTCGGACCTTCAGCCGAGGCCGTGATCCCCATCCAGCCAGTTGTGGTGGAACAATGCAAACGTTTGCTAATCCGCGCAGTCATTCCCGACACATTATTACTTCTATTCATGGCAGCTACACAGATTTACGAGACACTATAAAATATTCATCCACAGCAAATCCGTCTTCTGTTTTCATATTTACTCAACCAGCCAACCTTAAATAATTGTTGCTAATGCGACGCCGCACAGCAGCGAACGCCGTTAGCGGCCCAGTTTAGCGGCCCCAGTATGAAGAGCAGATTTCTCTCATGTTCTCCTTCATTATTGCCGATATTTATGAAATTCCACGCGCAGCAGCGTCAGCCTGCTGGAGACAGATAAGCTGCCGACTCTCCGGCCCGCCTGGCGCGCTGAGATATTCGGGTGTTGCGAGGGCATCAGGAAACACAATCTTTGTGTTTAGTTCTGCAGAGCGTCTCTCAGCGGATTCCGCAGCATTCAGCCGTGGTTCCTGCAGACGTTTTCAGATTAGCTTTCATTTGTTGTCCCGGCGACGCTTCAGCTGAAGCACAGGGGGCGCTCTGCTGCACTCTGGAGCGTCTGACTACAATGAAGCCTTTTGGAAACGTTGTACCTCAGCGGCGTCTTTGCTGTTTAACATTCAAACGTCTGGCTGTGCTGCTGGATGAGGTCCCGCGCTTCTGTTTTGGATTCCTTCTGTGGTTCTGGACCGTTCACCTCCGCCTCCTCACTGAGTTCCTGTAAAAGGACATCAGGCCGTCTGTGACGGTACCAGTGTTTGGACTCCTGCAGCAGTGTCCAGTGGGTTTGTGCTGCTGCTGTAGCTGCTGCTGCTGCTGCTGCTACTGATGCTGTAGCTGCTACTACTGATGCTGTAGCTGCTGCTGTAGCTGCTGCTGCTACTGATGCTACTACTGATGCTGTAGCTGCTGCTCTGCTGCTACTGATGCTACTACTGATGCTGTAGCTGCTACTACTGATGCTGTAGCTGCTACTACTGATGCCGTAGCTGCTGCTGTAGCTGCTACTACTGATGCTGTAGCTGCTGCTGTAGCTGCTACTACTGATGCTGTAGCTGCTGCTGCTGCTGCTAATGCTGCTGCTACTACTGATGCTGTAGCTGCTGCTGCTACTGATGCTGCTGCTGCTAATGCTGCTGCTACTACTGATGCTGCTGCTGCTGCTACTGCTGCTGCTGCTGCTGCTGCTCACCACGAGTCTCAGCGTTGATGAGCTGCTATGAAGGAGCTGAGCTGTCTGAGGATCCAACGTGCAGCGGCGCTCCGTTAGGTGCCGAGGGTGTCGGGAAGAGGAGGCCGGTTGACGTCAACGTGCTTCTGTTGCCGTCTTGATTGCGACCTGCGTGTTTTCAGGAGGCACCGCGTCCAGGCAGAAGGGCTTCCGGGGCTGCATCCGCTCGCTGCAGCTGAACGGGGTCACGCTGGACCTGGAGGAGAGGGCGAGCATCACACCGGGGGTCCAACCCGGCTGCCCGGGTCACTGCAGCAGCTACGGCTCCTTCTGCCAGAACCACGGCGGCGCTGCGTGGAGCGAGTCAACGGCTTCCACTGCGACTGCGGGCTCTCGGCGCACGCCGGCGTCTTCTGCCACACAGGTATCAGAGCTCTTTAGAGCCTTCAGGGTTCTTTTCTTGCTGCAGCTGCTGGTCTGTCGGCGCCTCTCCATCCTTCACTCCGTATTCAAGCTAATGGATTCGACCCGAGATGAAGGTTTTGGCTCTTTAAAAGGGGGAAAGTGGATGAAGAACATCCTGAGCTTCTTGTTGCAAAGTTCTGCAGCTGCACGTGCACGTGCACATGCAGCGTTAAGACTTCCTAGCATGCTATTAACACGTTCCAACTCCTCTGAACCTTTTAACGCACTAAACACTCGTCAGCGGGCACTTAGCTACCACATCAAAGGCTGCCGTGCTAATCGTGCCTGTTTGATGTTGCGGGGCCTCTTTGCGTCCTTCCTTTGATCTTGCATTCATTGCACTCTTAATGCGTCTGTGTTCCTCACTGAGACGACTCTCTGCCCTCTTAAATCAGGGCCGCCGCGTCCGTATCAGCATACGGGGAAGCGACGGCGAGCGTGACAATGCTAATTCACCTCCCTCTGCAGGGGGGCATCAGAGAGCAGTTCATCCTGGAGAACATTCCGCAGCATTCCCTATCCTCCCGGCTGTGTAGCTGCTGTGGGAATCTCGAATTGAGCTGCACAACCTCCGACAATTCATTATGAATCTCCGAGTGCAGAGTGTGAATATGTGAATTTCGCTCTGCCGGGAAGAGAATTACTCACTTCCTGCTTATATTGACGGATTATTTAGCTTTAGGGCCAAACAAGAGGGATGGCTCAAATTGAAACAAATGGCATTTGTGCAAGGCGCAAAAGTCGATGCGTTCCGCCTCAAAGAAATCTATAAATAAGACCAGTAAAGCAATAAAGTGTGTGTGTGTGTGTGTGTGTGTGTGTGGGGGGGGGGGGGGGGGGGGTGCTCTGCAGCTTTGGCCCAAATTACAACAGCATTTTAATCCTGCTGAGTTTCTGTTTGTGCTCTGCAGATTTTCCTTCAGCCCTGAATTTAGTAGCTTTTTGAACAGGCAACAGTAGTTTGTGCGTCTTTTCTGACATTTCGCCAGATGTTCAACAGGCTAAAGGTCCAAAATGAGATTTCACTTGGCTTAAACTTCAGCCAATCACTGCTGAGTCTCCCTCCCAAGTCTGTCTCGCCATGGTAACGGCCCCGTCTCGCTCTGACTCCTGATATTTGTGCTCCATCTCGTGACCTTTGACCTGTTCTCGGCCTCCAGAGGTTTCAGCCAGCTTCAAGCCGGCGACGTCCGTCAGCTACACCTTCAAAGAGCCGTACGAGCAGGTCAGGAACAGCAGCGCCGTTCCGTCCTCCATCTACACCGACGTGACGCTGAGAGGAGAGAACGTGACCCTGAGCTTCAGGACGTTCCAGAGTCCAGCCGTGCTCTTCTACGTCAGCTCGTACCACAGAGAGTTCCTCGCCGTGCTCATCAACAAACACGGTGAGGAAGAGGAGAACTTCTCACTCAGGCCTGGTGGACGTCTTTAGAGGCCGCTATTGAAACGCTCAAGTTCCTGCTAAAACCTGGCATTTAAGAAGTTTATTTGGAATTATTAAGTTGGGAATTCGACTTTTAAGAGCAGGAGGAAGCATTTTGAATTCCGAAGCGCACCTGCAGCACTCAGGAGCCCAGTAAAAGTGGCACATCGTGGCTGGATTAGCTGTAAATGGATTCTTTTCTGCTGGTAATGAGTCAGAACGCTGATGGACAGCGGGACGTTGAGGCTTTCATTGTGGCGTGGAGCCGTCAAGTAAAAGCACTTATGCTGCTGTGTCCAATTAAATCTTGAGAGCTGTTTTTCCCCCTTTCATTAATGTTTCTCCGCTTCTTTCCGCTGCTCAGACAGAAACAAGTCGTCTGCCACCAGAGGGCTGTTATTTAAGAACACACATACATTTATTTAAACAAAAAAGAAATTTACCAAAGATGTTGGTCTTGGTAAAAGTAGCTTTGAAATCAAAAGGACATGAATGAGACGTCAGGTTCTGCTGTGATTAACTGCAGCTCTGAGGGACAACATGTGATTCCGATCTTTAAAGGTTAGATTTGACGGCTTTCATGAAATCTGCACTTAAACCACTCCTTATTAGCAAAATTAATTAGATCTGGAGATGTGTTATTGATAAGGAATCAGGCCCTAATCCTCCTAATATGGAGCGCTTTAGCGCTTCCGATAACATCGCCGAACCAGCCGCAGGAGAGATGAGCGGAGGCGGACATCAAAAGGAAAGTTTAAACTGGGGAAAATGTGTGTTTCTGTGTCTAAAGATAAGCTGGAGGTGAGATACAAGCTGGACACCAGCAGAGACGCCGAGGTGATGAGGAGCCGGGCGAGACACCTGGCTAACGGACAGCTGCACAGCGTTAGCATCAGGAGGCTGTCGGAGTCTGTGTCTGTGCAGGTGACACACACACACACACACACACACACACACCACACACACACACACAGACTGGAAGCTTGCACCGGAAAACTTCTCCCGTGTTGTGATTGGCTGCAGAGTTTGTGCAGATCTGCATCTAAACTCTGGTTCTGATCCAGTAGCGCGACAGCAGGGAAGGCTGCCAGCACCAGTGAGGTTTGATTGACAGCTCGGGCCCTGGCAGCGAGATCTGTCAGGGTTCTGCTGCCAGCCGACGGCTCCGGCCACAAAGCCGCGGGGAAAACAGGATTTCGGGGAGTTGCGACCAAAAAAATGCAAACGAGGCGAATCACCGAAACGAGCCTGTGGAGCAAGTTCTAGCAGGAGCAGAGAGGCCTGTTCAAACAGAACATTTCCATTCCTCTGTTTCTCTTTCTCCTTCTCGGAGGATGTTGATGACCGGTTTATCGCAAAGTTTAAATAATTATTAGAAACGGTTGGATTTGGACGCAGAGAGCGCGGAATTTTTCAGATGGCAGCGTTAAAAATAGCCTTGGACACCAAAGTTCGGGTCACACGGTGGCTCCCTTCAAAAGTCTAAAAGTCGGATTAAATTTCTTGTCTGAAACGAGTCTTTGTCTTCCGCAGCCTTGTCACGAAGCTCAGAGCGTCGTCTGCGTATCTGCGTCGGCGGGTTTGTCTTATCGCGTTAATAACGGACGATACACGAGCTTAACGTCACGTAACCGGATGCCAGTGTGGCGGTCACCTCGCCCCTGAAGGCGACCTCGGCCCTGAAGGCGACCTCGGCCCTGAAGGCGACCTCGCCCCTGAAGGCGACCTCGCCCCTGAAGGCGACCTCGGCCCTGAAGGCGACCTCGGCCCTGAAGGCGACCTCGCTCCTGAAGGCGACCTCGCCCCTGAAGGCGACCTCGGCCCTGAAGGCGACCTCGCTCCTGAAGGCGACCTCGGCCCTGAAGGCGACCTCGCCCCTGAAGGCGACCTCGGCCCTGAAGGCGACCTCGGCCCTGAAGGCGACCTCGCCCCTGAAGGCGACCTCGCCCCTAAAGGCGACCTCGCTCCTGAAGGCGACCTCGCTCCTGAAGGCGACCTCGGCCCTGAAGGCGACCTCGCCCCTGAAGGCGACCTCGCCCCTGAAGGCGACCTGGCTCCTGAAGGCGACCTCGCCCCTGAAGGCGACCTCGCTCCACACGGGCGCGTCTTCCTGTTTTCCCTGCGCCGCCGGGCTCCGGTGAAAAATGAGCGTTCCATTTCGCCGTCGCCTTGAATCATTCGATCATTTGCAGCAACTCAGGGCGCCGACTCGCCGTTCGGTGATGGCCGGCGTGCTCTCGCGTGTGGACCGGATAATGTGCTCTCCTCCGAGCTCACGTCCACCGGAAAAATGAGGCACTTACGCCTGAATTGACTCTGGGCTACTTACAGACCTGGTTTTGTTGCTCTACTTTTCCGGCTGTTGCGGGAGGGACGCTCCCCGTTTGAGAGAATGCTCCTTTAATAGGGTTTACCGGCTAATGCATTCCAATTCTCAGCTAGTTAGCATGAGGAAGGCTAAGCTACATTGCTTGAAAAGGTGTAGTTTAGCTTCGAGGAAAGGACGCAATCATAAAGGAGTCTCGGTACGGACGGGATCGCCAACGCCGCACATTTACCCTCCGAACAATCGTCTGGGTTGTTTCAGATCGACCAGAACCCCAGAGAGGACTTCAACCTGACGTCTGATGGGGAATTTAACGCCATAAAGTCCCTGGTTTTAGGAAAAGTCCACGGTGAGTATGAGCAGCGCGAGCAGCTTTTGTGTTGGGGGCGGAGCTCCAACATAAGAGGACCCTGGTGATGTCATAGAAACCCGGTTAAAGGTCGGACGCCGAGGCAGCCGTTTGCCCGTAGACCTTCCTGCTGTCTTCTACCCCCACAGATGCTCCGCCTCTCTCATCTGGCTGTTGTTCTGTGTCCCTCTTCAGGGTCTGATGACTTGGACCCAGACCTGCTCCGGCTGGGCTCTCTGGGTTTTGCCGGCTGCCTCTCGGTGGTCCGCTTTAACTCCATCAGCCCTCTGAAAGCGGCGCTGCTCCACCCGGACACCAGCCCCGTCACCATCACCGGACCTCTGCTCCGGTCCGGCTGCGGCTCGGCTTCAGCCAACCCGTCCGCCACAGAGGACACCCACCTGCTGACAGGTAGGAGGCGGTCCACAGAAGCTCCCCTCAGCTAAACGTGGTGTAGCTTAGCATGCATGTGCTAACCTTGTCCGCTCTCATGCAGAATGGACACAAATGTCTCTAAAGCTGTTTCCTGTTTCCCCCTGTGGAGCATGTTTTGGACTTTAATCTTCCTCCCTTCTGCACCTCTCCTCCTTTCTCTCCGCTGTAGACCAGTCCGGTTCAGCGGGTTCAGGTCAGCCTTTAGTCAATGCCATCAGGACCGACTCGGCTCTGATTGGAGGTACTGGAACCCCCCTCCCCGTTGATCTGCTGGAGGAGCTCCTCTTGAGCCTTATCTCAGCTCGGACCCGTTTCCGCGCTGTGACATTTGCAGAATCTGGCCGATCGTATGAGCCGAGGTGATAAATGTGGTCTCAGACTGACCCAGGACGCTTTGTGAAGTCTGAAAAGGTTAAATGGAAACGGCGTCGGCGTAAACAGACACCGAGCGCCCGTAAAAACCGATGAGTCCATCGGAAACTCATTTAAAACTTTAATTTAATCTGCTGAGCAACAGAGTGGAGGCTTGTAAAAGTTCAATCTGAGACGGTGAAGACAGATAAGGTGAGTCTGAGAAGCCATTTCAGGTTGTCCATTAAAGCAGCCCGACTGTGTCCCCTAATTAAACCTTTACAGGACCAGCTCGCTAATTCCAACCTTTGCCGCCAACCTCTTCATCGCGCGTTTGAATTGAGTTTGGAGTCTAAATTAAATGAAAGCAGTGAAAATGGAGCCGAGGATCCAGCTGAGAGAGGCGAAAATGGTTTTAGAGGCTTTGTGTGGAAGTGAATTAAACCTGGACCTTCTCTGCCCTGCAGGCGTCATCGCCGTGGCGATCTTCCTGATGGTGGCGGGCCTGGCGATAGCTGGCAGGTTCCTCTACAGGAGAAAAGAGACCTACCGGAACCAGGAAGTGAAAGGGGTCAAACAGGAAGACGGGCCGGATTTCCCCTTCAGCAGCCAGGCCGAGTCCCAGGACGCCTCCGAGGAAAACCCGAAGGAGTATTTTATATAAGCGACACGCGCCGACTCGGTTAGCGGTGGGGTTCCTGAGCAGAAGGTGGAGGCAGACGACTTCCTGTCACGCCTCAGGACCTCAGGCTCAGAGCCGCGGCTGACAGGAAGTGGCTCCATGAAAACCGAAGGTGTCCGAGGCGGGGTGGTGCCGCTCCACACCGTCTCACCGACTGAACACCGACAGGGCCGGACCCGGGGGGGTGGGGGGGGGACTTTGTACAGACCTGTAAATGTTTCACCGTCTTTGTATCGAGCGTCACTTTGTCATACTGAAAAATGTTGAAAATGTTGCAAATAGTATTTTTCAGTGGGTGGCTATAATATTGATGTGCGCCCCCTGGTGGGCAGATTTCTCCGTCACTTAAGTATTTGTACTATAAAACGGGGTAAACGATCGAGTTTCTCAATAATATATATATATATATATATATGCAAACTGAATGGATTTAAAGAGACGGCCGAGTGGGGAGTGGGACACGACCGCAGCGCCGGTCACTTTAGACCATTTTCAGTTTCAAATGTCGGGTTCTTAGTTTGTAAAAGACAAAATTGAGTTTCCCTTTTCTCATTTTTAGCCTGAAAAGTCAGAGAAATCTCTTTCGAGCAGCACAGTTGACCGTGTTAGCGATGCTAGCAGCCACCCGCCGCCGCCGCCGCCGCCGCCTGTCGCCGTGAGACAGGAAGATCCACGGGAATGGGTCCAAAATGCTTTTTACTGATCTTAAACAGGGACGATGTTGACGACACAGGTGGGAGTTTAGCGACCGTGAACCGCTGCCTCTGCTGGACACCCTGAAGGACGCAGGACAGCCCACCACCGGTCCCAACCACCCAGACTCAAGAGCAGCGGCGCACGGGCACGTGCACGTGCACACCCATAAGCAGCCGGGGTCATTGGCTCCGGCTGGTCTGAGACTCCTGATGTAACGTAAACGTAACGATGTGATTGGTTGATAACTATGATGTCAGTGAGTGTGTGTGACCTGCCATAGAGACTCCCCTACCCCACCCCCAACCCCCCACCCCCATGCTGTTGGGCTACAGGATAAATAATTGTAATAAAATGTTTTTGAAGAGTGACGTTGACGAGTACTGGAGTCATTTCACGGTTGTGGGCGACGCATTAGCTTCCGTCCGTTAGCGGTTTATCACCTCTCCAGATGTTTGAGTCCCCCCAGCTGCATTCTCACCCCGAGGTGCCGTTAAAACGTTTTGATGGTGACACTTAGCAAAGCTCGCAGCGTTAGCAGTTAGCATGGCCTGATCTGGGCTGGTGGATGCGGACCGAGCGGACGAAATGATGGGATACCTGATTTTTGTTACGCGGGCTGATAAGATGGACGTGTACAGAGGCAATTTTGCTGGTATTGATTCTCTTATCTAACCCGACCTGCCACAAAAGCAGCAGTCAAAGAGCAGCGGCCGCGGTGGAAGGATGGTTATTATGGGATGGGTATTATTAAGCTGATTGATGGGCAGGAGCACAGCAGCATCTCCAGGAAAGGGCAGCTTCCTCTGACTGTTCCTGCATCTACCAGGTGCATTTGTGGTTCCTGCAGCTAGGCTACAGCGCTGTCGCTAAGGATTAGCACAGCAAACATGTGCTTAGCGTCAGGAAGAGCTGGACTCTCCGTTAACGTTGGACTCATTTCTTACTGAAGATCAGAGGCGCTGCAGGGGATACCCAGCCCTGACCTCTGACCCCTTCATCCGGTCGGTTGCTTTCAATTTTCAGAGACTTTTAACTTCAGAAAGGCAGAAAAGGAGCGAGACATCGGGGGAAAAATGAAGTAAGGCCAGAATATCAGCTCAGGCTGCATCGCCGTTGAACTTTAGAGGGTTTGGGAAAATGACTTTGGACATTCGGAGATGGAGAAAAGAATTCATCCTCAGCCCAACCGGCTCATTTGCACTCTTCTTTTCCAGCTGCAGGAGGTCTCATTTCTCTCTGCAGGTCACCAACAGTGTTAGCGGCTCGACTCCTGTAGGAGTTTATTTTAATCACGGCCTTCAGCTCAGCCTGAAGAGACCCCAGAAACAGAATGACCACCGTCGCGTAGCAACACCTCACCACACGGACGTGGTGGTGGTGGTGGTGGTGGTGGTGGTGGTCCTCTGAAGCTGAACCTCATCGCCGCGTTTCCCTTCACACCAGGCAGACGGAGGATTCAAGGGCTTCAATTTATGGCTGGGACACCTGAAACGTTAGCTTGTTTCAGCTACGTGTGCTAATTGGATCGTCAACATCAAGAGCAACACCTGAGCCATGTGCGGCGCGCTCGTCACAGCATGTGAAGGGTCACGGCGACTGAAATAATGAAGAAGCACAACATCCACCATGACAACCACCAGCCAACAGGAGCAGCAGTCAGAAATGCCTCATATACAGCCGGTCTGACCGCCCCGAGCCTCTGATTGGATGATTGCAGCCTTCAGTAATCAGCCTGACCTGCTTCACCTGTAGCTCCACCTGTAGCCCCACCTCTACCTCTAGCCCCACCTCTACCTCTAGCCCCACCTCTACCTCTAGCCCCTCCTCTACCTCTAGCCCCTCCTCTACCTCTAGCTCCACCTTTAGCCCCTCCTCTACCTCTAGCCCCTCCTCTACCTCTAGCCCCACCTCTACCTCTAGCCCCACCTCTACCTCTAGCCCCTCCTCTACCTCTAGCCCCTCCTCTACCTCTACCTCTACCTCTACCTCTAGCTCCACCTCTAGCCCCTCCTCTACCTCTAGCCCCACCTCTACCTCTAGCCCCACTCTACCTCTAGCTCCACCTCTAGCCCCTCCTCTACCTCTAGCCCCTCCTCTACCTCTAGCCCCTCCTCTACCTCTAGCCCCTCCTCTACCTCTACCTCTAGCCCCTCCTCTACCTCTACCTCTAGCTCCACCTCTAGCCCCTCCTCTACCTCTAGCCCCTCCTCTACCTCTAGCCCCACCTCTACCTCTAGCTCCACCTCTAGCCCCTCCTCCACCTCTAGCCCCTCCTCTACCTGTAGCTCCACCTATAGCTCCACTTGTAGACCCACCTGCAACCCCACCTCTGGCCCCTCCCCTAACCCCTCCCCTTCCATCATGCAGCCCCAGAAGTTGACAGTTTCAACTTTCCCTGAACCCCCCTCCCCCCCATTGTCTTATTTTATGAAACAAAGAAAATCAATTTCCTCTGTTATTAGTGCCGCTGGCTGCTCTCCTGACGCTATTTTCTTTGCAACAGGCAGCAAAGATCCCCGAGGAATCACCTGGGAAGGAAAACAAAACAGCTTTGCCTCTTCTGTGTTCGTCACGGTTCAGCTGAATGGCGCCGACGCGACGGCGCCGTTTGCTAATGAACCCTCCTCTGATCTCCTGGTCGGGCTGCTGCGGCTGATGTGTGGGCTCTGGGGGGTCTCGGGGGGGTTGACGAGCACTGGAACGCTCCTCAGCCGTCTCAACAAAACAAGTACAGGATCCAGTTTAGGTTCTGTGTAGAGGAACCGCCGAGGATGTAAGAAGGTCCCAGAGGAGACGGATTCCTCCGAGGAAACATTTGCCGTTCTGATGTTCCGGCTGTAAAACTTCCGCCTCTTTAAAAACAAGGTTTCTTTGGTCTGAAGGTTCAGAGAGCTGATTTGATCTCGTCCTCTTAAAATTTGCCTGGATGCTCCTCTCAATTGCCTCTTTTCTCCCCCCCGACCGGGGCGACCAAATGATGGTAATCAGGAGGTGATTCAGGTGAGAAGGTTCCATCCGGCTGATTTCCCCGGAGCCTCGTTGCTCCTCGTCACAACCTTTTGTCAGGTAATCTCTGCTCAGCGTGAAGCCCCCGAAGCTCCGTCACAGCCCCCAATATCGGATTTTTCTGTCCATCCACCAGACGCTGCTGTAGTATTTATTTTTTTAGCCCAAACTGCTGCCGCTGCTGCTTTAATCGTGCGGTATTTGCAGCCTGTATTGACCGGCTCTTCCCTGAAGGAACGCAGCTTGTTACTCCATCAATTTGCTGATGGCCTGTGGTTCCGTGAATGACTCAGCTTGAAACCAGAGGCTCGCGCGCACGCGTCATCAGTCATTTGATACTTAGCTTACGCTAGCTTAGCACGGTCCCGGTTACGGCCTCACTCCGAGGTCCCTGGGGGACGTTCGGGTCGCTTCACCTGGAGACAGAACCTCAACGTGCCTGTCTGATGACGGGGTTAGGATTCACTCATTCACAAGGAGAAGGAAGATGGAAGAAGGAGGGAGTGGGAGTGGCCACTGTTGGACGCTGGTCCATCTGCTGATGGACGCGTCCGAGTCGTCTCCGACTGAAGCTGGTTATCAGCCAGCTGCAGCCTCTAGGGGGAGAACAAAAGGACGGAGGGAGGGGGAGACGGCCGGGAATGACAGGGGGAATTATACGGGAGAGCTGGAGCTCAGGAGTTTGCCAGGCTGTTCCAGCTACCTGTCATTTACACAGCAATTCTGAGCAGAAAAACTGGAAATCTTAAAATAACACACTCTCACACCCCTTCCGGACATTTGGAAATGTCTCATTTCCCCCCTCCCACCTGTGGTTGCCAGCAAATAAAGGCTGAAAATGCTAAAAATAAATAGAAGAAGCACACGATATTCCATCTTTCATGCTAGCGCTTGATTCGTTGAGCTAATTTTAGGATAAAATACGGAGTGTATGTAGGATTAGCATGTTGGCTAGGTTGAGAAAGTTAATGAATGAGTTTTTTTAACTGAACCTGCACAACATTCTGGAGGTGGCGGAGCTGAAAAGGAGGCAATAAACCCATTAAACTCAGCCACAGCATCCCACTTAGCCGCGGTTAGCATTTCAATACAACCTGCGTACATTCACGCAGCTTATTAGGACAAACGTTACACGACAAACTCCAGAAAACAACAAGAGGTTCCAGTATAATTTAGCTAGCGAGGAGCAGCGGATTTAATCACAGTCACAAGTGCCAACTAGCCAGAATTTGCTGATAAAAACTGGCGTTTAAATCATTCCGGACTCAAATGTCCATAGATTTAATTCCGGTTGCTCCGGATTGGATATTCCTGCCAGAAGAGGGCGCCAAATCCCGCAGGTGCGTTCAGAACCAGCCGGTACGAGGTCAAAGCCGACCACAACACAAGTTTTTTTTCTGCCAGACACACTGATGAAGGGTAAAAGACAAGAGAGGAGGCTGAACCGGGAGGTCAGGGGGGTCGCGGAGGTCAGGGTAGGATATTATGGGTTTAGGAATCGACCAGAGTTTTCCACCTCTGAGGTCACTTCCTTCTGGAAATCTTTGAGTTCAATCTTCATGCCACTTGCACGTGCACGCTTCTGTGTGTGTGTATGTGTATGTGTGTGTGTGTAAAAAGTGACACACACAAAAGTGACGTTCCGGGTTCTTCAACACATTCTGCACAGTCGAATCCATCAAGGGAAAATATTGGTTTGAGATTTGAAGGTTCAGATGTTTAAGTTTGACTAAAATGTTTATCTTTGCAGGGACGAGGAGCCGAGGAAGAGGAGGAGGAGGAAGAGGAGGAGGAGGAGGAGCTGAACTCAACTTTTATTCCTCTTTTCTCTCCTGACCTTCTCTCCATTTACAAGACAGAGTGAGGCAGCAACACTTAACTGTGAAAAAACCACTCTTTTCTCTGCTTAAAGGGCACACACACACACACACACACACACACACACACACACCACACACACACACAACACACACCACACACACACACACACACACACACACACACACACACACCTGCTGTGCCCTCTGACAGCTTCAGACGGAGCGCAGCAGCAAACTGATGAGTCCAACACACACGTCTCCATCAGAGGGACGCGAGGACGGACGCCCCGATGAAGAAGACGCGGTGGAGGCGGCGTGAACGAGGGACGGGGGGACGTAATGAGGTGGAGCGAGGCGGCGGGAAAACAGGCGGCTCGTCTGTTAATGAGCTCTAAACTAAAGAAAGACGCGCTCGTTTTTTTTCCAAGATGCATCTTTGACCCCAGATTTGGATTAATGGCTCCCGCAGGAACCGGCTAACGACGCTTCACAAGGACTTTTAAAAAGGAATCTTCTAAAATAGCTAATTACCTTTTAACGATGTTTGCCAGCTACTTCAGAAGTATTTACTTACATCCTCAGTCCTGTCTAAAGAGAACGCGGCGCCCAAATGACCAGCGGCGAGCTTTGAAACGACCTTGAACATTCAAGTGAAGGTCCTGGTGGGCGGGTGTCACCTTTCAGGACCGGACCCGGCTAAAGCTACGCCTTCACTCCTCCCGGTTCGTCCCTTCTGACCCGCTCGGCCGACGTTCCCTCAGATGTTGCTACATCTGTTGTTTGCTCTGAGGATTACAGATCGATATTAACCTGATTGCAGGCGAGTATCTGTGTCCGTCTGGACTTCCTGTCACCGGGAGCTGAAGGCTCCGCCCCTTTTCCCTCTTTAACATCACGTCTGCGGTTCATTAAGCATAAATCCTGACTGAGGAGTCAACACACACCCGGACTGAAGCTGGATTAAGCAGAGCTCAGATATTCAGATAAACGGGAGAGGGAAGGTTTTCGCACTTTGGCGCCCCCTACAGGCCGCTGCTGACAGGTCAGCCACGTGCTCACGTGGGTTCTTCAGCTTTTATTGACCTCGATCTCCAGCACGCGTCAGTTGTCAAAAGGATGGAAAATGGGGATTTAAAAAAAAAAAGAGAAGCATTTCTTTGTTCTGGAAGTTTCAGGGAGGAGATTGTGAGGGAGCGGCGGGCCGACCTGCCCGACCTGGACCTGACCTGGACCTGACCTGGACCTGACCTGGACCTGACCAGGCCGACGGGACAATTTCAGCCTCGACAACGTCCCAGCGAAAACAGTCCCGCCCCATCTGGGACCACCTGGGACGGTTTTGGCTGCGTGACGTAAAGCCCGTTGGCATCAACACGAAGGCGCCGATGCAACGCCTGTCGCTACAGGACGTGTGCAGTCGGAAGGGTTTCCCCTTGACCTTTGACCTGGACGCAGACGCAACACACAGGAAACGATGCTGGAAGCAGGAAGACGGGAGCGCCTCAACTTCCTGTTTCGATGAGTGAAGAAAAAATCACAAAACGACCCCTAAAAATTGGGTTCTGAGCTCTTCCAATGTGTTATTTTTCTACATTTGGAAGAATTTTCCGAACACCCTGCGCCGGTTTTCCTCCCGTTTCGGCTCCTTCAGGCGGCCCAGACTCCAACCAAACAACGTGAAATCACTCCGGAGCTGCTGATTGTTGCGGGCAGAGGTTGAATTTGATTGACAGGCCTGATCCGGCGGCTAATTGTGACAAACGGCTGCGCGTGCGGCCCGACCCGGCCCGCGGCGGCGGCGGCGGCGGTGGCGGCGGCGGCGTGGAATGAGCTTTAATTACAGCCGTTGTGGCGGCTGTGATGCTGTTTGTGCTCCGCTTTGCTCCACAGACTCTCCCTGCTTCATTATGGAGATGAGCTGAAGCTGCTGCTGGTTCTGCTGCTGGTTCTGCTGCTGGTTCTGCTGCTGGTTCTGCTGCTGGTTCTGCTGCTGGAACGTTCCCGCCCCCCCAGATTGAGCCGCGTGGGTGCCTCCATCCTCTCTGAAAAGGCGACCTTTGAATGTGACCTTCCGGCTCCTGTAGCCCGCCGTCCCGACACCCCTGAGGGCGACTGTGACATCATCCAACACCTGAAATCAGCTCCAGAAGTGTTTCATCTAAGAACCGCGACAATCAAACCTCCAAGTGTCATTCACACCTGGAAAATAGAACTCCTGAAGGTAATAAAAAAAAGAAAGAAAAGCGGGAATTCCTCCATGATAGATCGGGATCTGACGCTCTCAACAGCAGTCGCAGTTTGTTTCATTTCAAATCCACGCAGAAGCATCCAAATTTAGATGAATGACCTTTATTTAGTGTTGTTGCAGTACAGCAGAACACCTGTAAAAGGGTTCAATTAAAAGAAAATAAGTTTTTTCTGATGAAATAGCGTCCATTTAATTCCTGACACGGCCCAACACTGCCACCTAGCGGCAACTGCCATCGCGCAGATCATTAAAGATTAATTTAATTTATTTTAATTTAATTTCCTTCTTCAAATTTAGGTTTGCTGTTTTTGTCACTTCGCTCTGACTCTAATAAAGTTTGTTTTTAAGTAAAATAGCTCACGTTTTGTGGTTAATTTGAATTTAAGCTGTTGAAAAACATTTTTGTGGGCATTATCCATCTTTGTTGTAAGCGGCTGGAATTTTTGATTCCCCATTTGGATTTTTCCTGGATTCTCCACGGTTTGGATTAAATATCGCGCCTCAGAAATCGATTATTTAGGAATAACTGCAAGCGTCTCAGATGTTTGGCGTTCTGGCGCCACCTGGTGGCTCAAAGTAGCCTAAAAATGTCCAACATTACCAGGTTTTACCCATATTTATGATCTAAAACTCCTGTTATTGACATTGAAGGTTTTTCCTTGAAATCTAGATTTTAAAGTAGTGTTTTTAGCTTTAACCTCAGAATGTTCAGTCAGATCTTTATTTAATGCACAAGCAGACAAATGTGACGCAGAGACGCCGTCTTATATTTTATTTTGATGGGAGTCATAAAAATGGAGCAAAACTAAAATACAAACATTACAAAAAAAAAAAGACAGTGAATTTACAAAGGTGAGGACAAAAAAGGAGCCATTCGCAGCCTTCGACAGTACAAGTTAACAAGTTGGCACACAACAGAAATCGGTGGCGGGGTGATCGAAATTTGGCTTCGAAATGAAAGAAAAAGGGGAGGAGTCACGTTTCCATAGCAATATCCTTCATAACGAGTCATGCGTTTAACATCACAGGTTTCAGTAGCTTCATAACGACGCAGTTGGGATGCACATGTAAGTTTCCTTCATCACTTAATTCGTGGTTTTTTTTTTCCTCGGTCAAAACAGAAATCGGAATTCTCTTTTTCTCTTTTGCGTTGATACAAACTTCATCTCCCAGGAGCACATTTTTTTGTCTGACTTGAAGATTATTTTTCATACTAAAATATATTATTGTATCAATTCAAACTACAATAATGTACACTACAATGTGTAATAAATAACTGTAAAAGAAAATATAAAAATAAGACACATAAATATAAAAGTTTTCTAAAAACTAAACAGTTTTTTTTGTGAAAAGGATTCTAATACTGCCATTGTTAAAAAAAAAAAAAACAACAACAAAAACACACACTAGTACTAAAAACACTGTTCGGTAAAAGCAACTGAAATCACTCGGTCACCACATTCACTAACGTTTGTTACCTGAAGTGCGACACAGCTTCTCACCTTTTACTGGTTTTAAAACAAGTGCACATTTACCGCCGACCGTCCGACTTCCGTCGCTCTCTCCCGCTTGATCTTCGTTTAAAATCTTAAGAATGAAAACTTTGAGCGGTTTCTGGAATTCTTTTGATCTTCCACATCAAAGCAGACAAAAGCCGAATGGGTGCCCGTCGAGGGGCCGGGGGGGCGATTCGAGGCGGCGGCTTTTTCGCATCTCCACAGGTTAAAGTTCACAATGTTAACGATGATTCTCAGCGACTCGTTAAAGCCCAAGCAACAACTCGGTTACGTCGCAGAAACGTCTCGTTTTGGCCGAAACTTTTGCTCGTCGCTTTGCTTTGATGATTTTTATTTTTTTTAAGCTTTGATTTACAGTTGCGCAGATTCGACCGATGAAAACCGTTTCTGTGGTTAAAAACACTTCAAAGGCCTCAGAATTGTCCTCAGTTTGAGTCAAAGTGACGCGTTGGCTGTTCTGTGCAAGTGGACAAACACTAGTAAATGTGGGTTTGGTGTCAAGGAGAAATAATACTGGCTACATGTGTGAAATGATAACACTGTTCAATGGCACTTTAACAGCACACAGGTCTTGCATAAGGCTGGAGGCATCGGGCCGGAGCAGGAACCACCCTGTTCCTTCACAAAGAGTCGCACGATTAGCTAAAAACACTGAAACGCTGACCTGAAACTCAAGTCGGATAAATTAGGAGAAGCTTGGTAAAGAACGGCCGCCTGTGTTTTGGAGCCTGCGGCTGAGCTGATGTGGGCGGAGCCTAATTTTCACATGTTTGTTTGTTTGTTTGTTTTCCTCCAGGAGGCTCCGCCCCATTCGCTCCAAAACGCAGCCGCCCGGTGCTGGCTTTGAGGTTGATACTCCACATTCCCTGATAGGACTAATTTGGTTATGGCGTTCAGAAGCCCCTCCCCCCAGGACCCCCCCCCCCTCCCTCCCCGACCCACCCACAAACTTCCCCCAGAATACGTTGTTTTCCTTAAGGCTAACAGTCAAACTGAAAACAAAAGTTACGCTAGCTAGCACAGAACTAACACTAACACGGACAACATGTGGCTAGCTCGAATGTTAACACTGACAACCGTACAATGCATGAGGCATGTATCCGTAGGTAAACCAGGAATACTGTCGGTAAACCAGGAATACTGTAGTGCAGAGGTTTTTGTTCGTCGAACGCAGTAAAATACTGATTTAGGAAACTTCATTGGCAATAAAAAGGTACAAATGTCTCGTCTTTACAGGTTAAAATGCTTCCAGAGGAGAACGAGTTTAGTAACACTGAGCAAATGAAAAGCAAAGGAAAGAACCTGGGATGTCTCAGTAACCGTGGGCGACGTCTGCTTTTAAAATCTCTCATTCTATAAACAATTTTAACACTGATATTTCATTTCTACAAGAAAAAAAAAAAGTCTTTTTTTTTTTTTTTCCTTTTTCTTGAGTTCAGGCACACCCGGGGTTTTGTACACAGTAGTGGACCGATAGGATCTTTGATTTCCTGCAGTTCAGTCTTGATTCCCTCCATCATTTGGCGTCCGTCTCCGCCTCCTCCGTGGGCGTGACGGCGTCCGGACCCTCCCCGACGCTGCTGTCCCTCTCCGCCTCGCAGCCGGCGCTCGCCGCCGCCTCCCCGTCCATCTCGTCGTCCTGCACGTGATCGTCCCCCAGCTTGATTTCCACCACCTCGCCCACCACCTCCCCCTCCTCCATCTCCCCTCCCTCCTCGCCGCCCTTCGCCGCCTCCTCGCCCGCCGCCTCCTCCTCGTCCTCCTCGTCGTCGAAGTTGCCCTCGTAGATCTCGCACTCGCCGTCGTCCACCTGCACCACGCGGATGTCGTCCATGCAGATGGCCTCGTCCTCGTCCTCCTCGCTCTCCCTCTCGTCTGAGTCCAGTTGGGAGGGCGGGGTGGCGGTGGGGCTGTCGGAGGGCGGCGCGGCGCCGGGGCTGCTGAGCTCCAGCGGGACGCCGCGCGGCCCCGGGCTGGGGGCGGCGTGCAGGCCGTCCTTCTTGCAGTAGGAGTAGCGGTGGTTCATGTGCTGCGAGTACGAGCCCGAGTGGGAGAAGCGCTTGCCGCACTTGTCGCACTGGTACGGCTTCTCGCCCGAGTGCAGCCGCGAGTGCTCGATCAGGTGGTGCTTGTGTTTGAAGGCCTTCTTGCAGATGCTGCACTCGTGCGGCCGCTTGCCTGCGGACGAGAAGCGAGAGTCAGAGGAACGCCGACGCCGCCGCTCGACCGGCGTTCCTGAGCTCCCCCCCCCCGGCGTGTGTGTGTGTGTGGTGTGTGTGTGTGTGTGTGTGGTGTGTGTGTGTGTGTGCGCGCACAAACCTGTGTGTTCGTATTTGTGTCGGAGCAGGGAGCTGCCCTTCTGGAAGACTTTGGAGCAAAGGTCACAGGGGTAAACGCCGTTTTCCAGCCGCCTCTTCTTGATGATGGCCAGCTCCGACTCGCTTTGCTCTTCCGCCACGGCGACGCCGTCGGAGCCGCTGTCCGGACTCGTCTCCTACGAAAGCAGAGAACACCCATGAGCCCGGCCCGGCCCCGCCCGGCCCGGTCCCGCCCGCCCCGCGGCGTGTACCGACCTTGTGGCTGTTCAGCACCACGGTCTTGGCTCCGGTGGTGGTGGTGTAGGTGTAGGTGAGCTGTGGGATGAGGATGGTGCGCTTGGTTCCGGTGTTGATGGTGCTCAGGCAGCCCACCGGGCCCTGGCCGGCGATGGCCACCAGCGTGGGCAGCTGCGCCGCCGTCACGATGTTGACAGGGTTTCCCGCCTGCGGCGCGGCGACGTAGATGGTCTGGCCGTCCTTCCTCAGGCAGGCCAGGTTGAGCGGCTTCTCCTGCCCTTTGGGGGCAGATGTGACCTCCTTTAACTCCAACTGAGCTGCCAGATGTTTGGGGAGGGACAGGTCCAGCGGCTCCGCCTGAGAGTTGCTGATTTCCGCCTCTTCCGGCTCGCTCTTCACGATGACCAGGCCCTCGGCGTCGGCGCTCAGAGGAGCGGCGTCCGCGGCCGGACTCCCGCGTTCCGAGGACGCTTTTCCGGGCGAGTTCTTCCCCCCGTCGGCCTCTGACGGTTCGTCCAGGGAGGTCGTGGGTCCCGTCTTTGCCGGACCCGCCGCGGCGCTGTTGTACTTGTGCGAGTTCATCTTGACGAACCACTTCCGGACCACTTCCACGGGAATACTGACGGACTCGGAGAGCTTGGCCAGCTCCTCCTCGTTGGGGTTGGCGTTGGAGGCGAAGTAGGACTTGAGGAGGGAGAGCAGGTCGTCCACGGGCGGCTCCGCCACGGTCACGCCCGCCTCGCTCAGCAGGTCCGCGAAGGACGGGTCCAGAGCGGCGGAGTCCACGGCCTCGCCGTTGGCGGCCTTGTGGTGCTGGAGGAGGTGGAGCGCCTCCAGGTTCTCCGGACAGTCGTCACACAGCAAACAGGTGCTGTTGCTGTCCGGGACCTGGGCGCCGCCCGCTTCCGCCGCCGCCTCCACCTTCGCGATCGGCACCGACTCCGGCTCCGTCTTCACGATGCTGAGGTCGGCCGCCTCCGGGGTGGCGGCCTGGTCGGTCCTGGTGGGGGTCGGCGCCGCCGCGGCCGTCGCCGCGGGAGCGGCGTTGTTTTTGGAAACGAGCGGCGTGGGCTGGGTGACGGCGGTGGTGGCGGCCGCGGGGCCGATGCTGTAGTTGATGATGATCTTCGTGGTGCCGTCGTGGTCCACGAAGGCCGGCAGGCTGATGATCTGCTGCTGGGCCTGCTGGACCACGATGCCCTGCTTCCCCGGCGTCATCACGCCGTTGGCGCTGCCCAGCACCTGCCGCAGGACGTTCCCGTCCATCGCCACCTTCAGCACGTTCTGCAAGTCATTTAAGTTGATGCTGATGGGCGACATCAGTCCCACCGTCGGCACCACCATGGCGACGCCCTGAGGCACGGCCGCGGCCGGAACCACGCCGGGCTGCGTGGCGGCTCCGTTGACGACTCTGCCGCCGCTGGTGGCCGCCGCCGCCGCCATGGTGGGCTTGCACTCGTATTCCACAGGTTCGGCTTTGATCTGGGTGACGGGGAGCTGCTCCTGCAGGGGCTTGCTCTCCGCCTTCTCCTTCAGGACGCCGCGGCTGGGAGCGATCAGGACCTGCGCCACCTGGGCGGCGTTCGCCGTGGTTTTGATCAGGGTCCGAGGGGCGCGGCTGACGGGCGCCGCCGCCACGCACTTCTTGCTGCTGATGTGGGAGCTGTAGGAGCCGGAGTGGGAGAAGCGCTTCTTGCAGTTGGAGCACTCGTACGGTTTCTCACCTGTGGCGAGACGCCAAAAAAATGAGCGTTATTCTCGATTTAAGAGCGACTTCACAGCGAATCTAATCAGATCTTTCGAGGGGGCGAGGGTCGGCCTCCGGCAGAGCTCAGCCGAGCTCGGAATCACAGCTCCCGTCTCCGAGCGCCCCCACGTCCGGTTAATGATCAGCTGGATCATGTGACTGCAGCGCGGAGCCTCTGCAGGCCACCGATAAGCTGCTGCTTCTCCCACAGCCCCGACCAATCAGGCGAGCGCAGGGGCGGGCTCTGCGCCCAGGTGTGAAGGCCTCAGGGGGCCTGAAAAGGCTTTTCCACAGAACAATAGGCTGCAGCGTCCCAGCAGGACCAGTACGCATGTCGAATGGAGGCTGAATGACAATGGTCAAACATCCACTCTGGTCTCTTAATACTGGTTCTACTGGACTTGGATGGTCCCCTGACCCGGGTCGCCACATGTGAGCGAGCTGCCAGAACAATAAACACAAAGTCCAGATACAAACACGCGGTGACCAACTGGGACTGGGTCTCATTTTGGACTTCACCACACTAGGATCAACGATTCACGTGCGTGTGGTTGTAACTGAAGCTAAAGGTTGCTAATCTCACACCATGTGCACGTGCACGAGGGCAGGAGCAGACGTGGTCCGCAGGTCAGACACATCTGCTCACTTTCTGGCTCAAGCGGGAATTTCCAACTACTGTAAATATCAAATGCAAAAAGGTAAAGATAACCTGGCTGAGAGGAAGTTCAGTAAATCTGGAGAAGAAGAAGAAGAAGAAGAGAAGTTCTTACTGGTCAGAGCTCGCTGGTGCAGACTGGCCGGAACAGCTCGCGCCGTGTTTTGGCTAATTTCCTCTAAATCTCAGGCCTCAGACTGGAGACCGTGTGGTGGCTGGAGGCCAGTTAAGCATTTCTCTGCAGGCTACAGACGCTGGAGCTGCAGGTAAGTGGCTCCTCCTCCACTAGAGCTCCCCAGGAGAGGAAGAAGGAGAACGCAGGAGTGTCTGACTGACCAATGAGGCGAGCCCTGAGGTGGACCCTGCAGCCAGGTGTGAAGCACTGGGGGCGGGGCCAGTGGCTCCCTTTGTCCCCAGGAGTGGACCATGTGCTCCGAGCAAACCCTCTTTACCCACTTTCCACGCAGTTTTTGGGGGTTAAAGTTGGCAATAGTTGTGATTTGGTACATTTAAAAAGGCCAAATTAAGTCGCCAGCTCCCACAAAAACAAATAAATTCACCCAAAAGTTGAGGTGCGACCGAACGGTCGCCCTGTGGGGCGTGCGTGCGACTGAGGGTGGCGGTCGCCGCGGTAACAGCTCACCACTGTGGATGCGCAGATGCTCCTTCAGGTGGTGCTTGTACTTGAAGGCCTTGAAACATTCGGTGCACTTGAACTTCCGCGTCCCCCCCGTTTCGGTGATTCCTCCCGTCGTCGACTGAGAAATCTGACGCTGCGACAGTTGGAAACAGAGTTAGAGTGAGAAGACGCAGAATGGGGGTTGTTGCCCCCCACTTTCCGCCCCCCCCCGGGTGTTACCTGCTCCCTGCTGCCCTTGTGGTGGCTCATGTGCCTCTCCAGCTGGGAGCGGTAGGTGAAGGTGTAGCTGCAGTGCGAGCAGCTGTAGTTGTCCTCGCTGGTCTCGTGCCGATACTTTATGTGCTCCTTCAGCGAGGCGTTGCGCTTGTAGCCCCGGGAGCAGTAGGGGCAGGTGTGCAGTTGGGAGAAGGAATCAGGGGTTCCTGAGACAGAGAGGAGGAGTTCAGCCCACGCTGACAGAAGCGGACGGATGGGAGTGGTTCTGTTGTCCAGGTTACCGTTTTCATCGGCGCCTCCCGTCTCTGCTGGGCTCTGCTCATCCTCGGGAGCTTCGGGATAGATGATGGCTGTGTCTCCCTGCTGGAGAATCTCCTCCACGAGTGTGTCCTTCACCTCCTCTTCATCCTCCGAGACGCATTCTTCTTTAACTACGGAAACACGCGTTTACAAGGTTTTAGGAGCACAGCTCACACTGTTGGATCTGTTTAAAAACACTCAGATTGTTCATTTAATCTTCCAGTTTGTGGCACAGACAAGCTGAAATGAACAATTTTAGGAGAAAATGTCAAGATTTAACAGGGGTGCTGTTCTTAAGCATGACCACCAGAGGGCAGCACAAGCCTGTTTAAGGCGCCTTAGAAGCTTATTTAGCAGGGCTATAAATAAATATTAACGTGTTATTCCCCACTGGGCTGCTTGAATGAGGATCTCATTTGATGTTTGTTTATGAGCTCCTGTTATTACATAATAATATTCCAAACAGAGCCCTACAAACACACACCTCACTGAGCCTAAAACAGCCATTTGGACCGAGCAGTGAGGTGAAACTCAACCTGGAGCTGGGAGAAGATTTATACTGCAGCCAGGACCAGTGCCAAAGGCCACGCCCCTTCCTGCTGAGCTGTGTCAGCAACAGGTGCAGCTGTGTGTGTGTGTGTGTGTGTGTGTGTGTGTGTGCCCATAAAGAGGCGGGCCCAGGCTGAGTGCTGTTAAGCCTCATTTTAAACACACAGATCTCGATCTCAGCTTCCCATGACCTCATCCAGAAGGCTTCCAAATCTCTTTCCACCTCAGAGATGCGCTCGCCTCGGCTGCACGCCGCTCCTTCCTCTCGCCGCTGGTTTATCTGCGTTATCGCCTCCTCTCTCCCCTTCCCTCTGTTTAGCATCCACCCAGCTGCGTTACATGATAAACCACCGGTTGCCAGTTGGCCTGAGCGAATATTCTTGTAACCACTTTGTGCAGTTGTTGTTGTAATTTCACTGGAATGAAACAAGGGGTTTCTGGCAGCAGCACCAGAACATTTAAAGTCTTCCTCTCCGTCCTTTGTTTCCATCCCTCCTCCTCCTCCTCCTCCGCTCATACACCTCTGCATATTTTCCCACCACACACTCCAATTACACTTAATGTCTCACACACACAAAAAAGCCAAGTCATAATGATGACCAGGACTCCGCACACATGTGGAATATCAGGATGGAATGAAAACAGGAAACCATGGGGTGTGCAGCTCCACACACACACATGCGTGCTTACACTCTCGGTGTACAGCTACACACACCTGCCAAGTTCGCCCCAGCCCAACACACACACACACACACACACACACACCCAGAGCGCTGCAGTTGAATATCCTGCCAGGAGCTGTCACAGTGAGGCTGCGGTGTATTTATAAGGCTGTGCTGGGGCCCAGACTGCAGGGGGAGTTACACTGACCGCTGATCCCTCACCAGAGAAGCCTGCTTTCCATTCCAGCTCCCCAAGAAAGGAGGAAAGTAAATCAGAAAATCCAAAAATATCGAGAATCCGTCCCTTTCCTGCAAGGTTCCACCGCAAGATTGAGACTTTTCCAGGACCTGTGTCCAGAAGCTGCCAGGACTTCTCCGGTTGCTGGTTTGTTCATGTTTTCCTAAGAGGGGCGAATGGTTGGAATCTATGGATGCAAATTAAGGAAGAGCAGGAAAACCTGCTGACGGCTCCGTTTGGTCATTACCAAAGGACACAAACGTTGGTGTCGCCTCATTATTCCCACCTGGAGTAACTGAAAATCAAAGTGTGATAAGTGGAGACCGCCAAACTCCAGCAAAGAAAGGATGAGCTACATGTCCATGAAGAGGAAGGACAGCACCAGCGTGCTGCTCGAGGCTTCATCTGCTCTCAGCTACCTGCAGCTGCAGCAGGAGGCCTCCAAAGTTCTATAAAAACAACAAAAAGAGAAATAACAGGCAGGTTTTCTGAACAACTACCAACTCAGCAGAACCCACTGTGGATAATTAACATCTAATAATATCCAGAGTTGCAGAGCTTCAAACAGTCGGGAGAAACTTTCCTGCAAACATCTTCACCTGAGTTCTGAGCCAGAGAATAAAGAAGGAGCAGCAGAATCAGGCCAGACAAAAGGTAGAGGAGGAAAAAGGCAGAATGAGGAGGAATACAAAGAGGAGAAGTGAGTGAATGCACAGAAAAGAGGAGGGGGAGGAAAACAGAGCGGCGCTGCTCTCGCCATGTAAGGCTTTATTCAGAAACAATGAAACGGGCCCGCCGAGTCCTATCGCAGTGTCACATTCTCGCCGTCTCCATGGTTTTAGCACTTCCTGCTCACCTCTACCGCCGCCTTGTGAGATGAAGGAATCGGGGATTAAAACGCCACTGAAACAGCGAACACAAACCAATCGGGCCCTGCAGTTGGGGCCACGACGCGGCTTTGGCGCCGCCCATCGAGCCGCTCGTCTGTCTGGGCCCGAGCCTCAAAGCTTTTCTCCCCAAGGCGATGCTCTTCAAAGAGCTTCCTTCAGACCATCTGAAAAACAAAATTAACGCGCGGGAAAAAGAAAAACATCTATTTCTGGTGGCGCTCACAGCTGGTGATGCCCCAGAAGCCCCGAGAAAGAGGAAGAACCACAGGAAACCGAAAAATGAGTTGAGGCGCAGCTGTGACGCGTCCTGCACGGGTGGAACGACTCGGCGTTCCTCTGCCAGGAGCCTGGCGTGGACGAGGAGGAGCCGACCTCACCTCCGTCCCACACCAGGCGGGGCTCGTTTCCCTCGTTAGCATGTTAATGCTCACAGTAAAGCCGTGAAGGTGGAGGCGCCATAAATCACAGCCTAAAGCATCGGGGATCGTTAGCAGCTCCGCTCTTTGGGAATATCAAACAGAGCCGAGCAGCAGCGGCTTTACACCTGTGCGAGGACAGAGGTGAAGCTCATTCCTGCCACCTATCAAAGCGCACGCGTGTGTGTCAGAGCGAGACGGCGTTCAGCCTTTAGGATAGAAGGTTCTGAAGAATATCGGCGAGGAGCGATGGAGCGCAACATCTGTCGGAGAGAGAGAGGCGGCGCTCCCCCCGGGCCAAGAGGAGGCCTCGGCTAATGTGATCAAAGGGGGAGCAGACAGACGCACGGACACACTAATCAGCGGCAGGAAGTGGGACGCGTCACGCAGGAATCAGACGTGATGGAACGGCTTCTCCACGTTTGTCACCGGAATACCGGCGTTCCGCTGATGGCCGACGGACGTGAACATCTGGAGTGAAGCCGGCTGACTGATACCTGCTGCCTGACCCAAGCCGTTGGTGCTGTTGTCCCGCCTGATCCCGCCTCCCAGCTCCCTGTGCTGCTGCCTCCAGCCAACACTCCTCCCCCCCCCCCACTTGGGTTGCTATGCATCTTTTCCTTGACAACAGGTTGTGCAGACAGTCTGAACACCTGAGCAAACGTCACGCTGTTGCCAGTCAACACGTCACGCGGCTGCCGGCGACCTCGTACCTCCGTTCACGCCGTTGTGGGGCAATACTGTGGCGGCGGCGTGGCCGTCCTGCAGGGGGGGCCCCTCCGCGGCGGCAGCCTCAGGCTCCTGCAGGCTGTCCTCCTCCACAATGTGCAGCTTGTCCTCGTCGTCCGAGTCTGAGCTGGCCTCCAAGCCATTGTTGAAGTTTGTCACTGCAAAAAGGGGGGAAATCATCATCAGAGTTCAGCAGCTAGCTTGTTAGAATTGTGATTAGCGAGAGGTCGGCGTCCTGCTGCTGTAATTAGTGTCGGATTTACATCAAGGAGGCAAAACAAAGGCAGTTAACAGCAACTCCAGACGGCAGAAGACGCGGCTGTAATCATGCAAAGCAGCGAAACGTGTAAACGTGTCTCCTGAACGGGAAATATAGCGTCACGCCGTCCTCGCCAGAAATCTAGAAGAAGAGGCCAAAACAAGAAAATGATGGATCCATCAGGTCGACATCTTAATGAAAATAATAACGAAGGACCAGCGAGCTGAGACACTTCAGCCCTAAAATAGGCAACAGCTCTGTTCACACATGCTAATGTGTCAGATCTTCACCTCCTCTGCTGGAGGACCGGAGCTTCTAATCAAAGCATCTCTGCACAGGAGAACATTAGCGCGGAGCTTCTACAGGGAAACTACTGATTGAGCAAGAGAGGGGAAAATAAAAGGACCTGAGACGACATCTAACATCCCAACGCCCCAGCGGCGAGCGTGCAGATGTCCTCGCCCCCTCCGTGCGGCACAGAAAACACACTGGTTTATCAGGGAAAGCAGCTGAACGGAGCCGAACTCACACATGGTAGAGACACAAAGGGATGGAAGTGAGGGCGACTACAAGGGTTTAGCTTTTTAATTGCTTCTTTCACCGTGGACACGTGTGTGTGTGTGTGTGTGTGTGTGTGTGTCCGCGGTCTTGTCTGTGCTAATGCATACGCATGTGTGTGTTTGGACGCTCTCTGCAGGGAAACGAACGCGGAGGTGTTGTGGCGCCTAATGAGGAGAAAAGTTTGGGTTGTTATTGTGGTGGCGGGCCTGTGTGAACACACACACACACACACACCACACACACACACACACACCACCTGCAAACAGACAGCTCTGCGTGTGTGTTAAATGTACTCCTGCACAAAACGAAGATGCTGCGAAACACACACACACACACACACACACACACACACACACACACACACACACACCTTCCCTGCTGACTGCGGAGACTCTGCCAAATGTTGGAACAGGATGTATCTTATCGCGTCTGCGCTGATAGAATCAGTGTTAGTCACGAACGTCTAAATACGAAGACAAAGACGTTTGGTATCAATCTAAACCCCCGGTTAAGGAAAGAAATTAATAAATTATCAGTTAATTACCCTTAAAATGTTTTCTTGCTCAGATCTGCACCACAACATCTCTCAAAACTAATCAATTTCATTCGTTCTTTGAAGCAGGTAATAATGTGATTAGACTTCTTTTCATATCAACCCTTTTTAGACATCAGTATTTCAAATTAACTGATCTGTAGAATGAGTCTATAAAATACTTTAGAGAAATGTCTAAAACGTTTGAACGTTCCTTCCATGGTGCAGTTCCGTGAACAGCCGGTAGGGGGAGCAGCCAGCAGAGCATGAGACTAATGTTGTGGAACAACTTTCCCCTGGGTGTGTGTGTGTGTGTGTGTGTGTGTGTGTGTGTGTGCGTCCTGACGGGGAATGAGACACAAAGGGAGACCTGTCTACATCATCACAACAATGCGTCAAGTGAACTGTTAATCCTCCATCTGGGGCGCAGAGACTAAGAAAGGGAAAGAACAGTCTAGACAATAGCCCTCCTCCCTTCCTGCCATCCACGTCTCCAGCGGAGAACATGTCAATTCATTATTACCGCCAACTACTTTCTGGCCTGATATTTTCCCCTGAACTCTGACCCGAGGGCCCAGATCCAGGCCTTCCTTCACCGGCAGGAATCAGGTTTTATTCAACTCCGGGCTGCGTTTCCCATCTCCTGACAGAAACAACATTTTTGCTCACTGCATCTCTCAGGAACGGAGAAACAAGCAAAAGGACGAACGCAAACAACTATAAATCAAACTGAAAAAGCTGCCCGCTGCTGCGCAGGCCTGCACGCCGCTGCTGCTGGCGAGGCCTTTGTTGGAGACGCTGCTGAAAGCGAAACAAGCCGAGGTGCCACTTGGAGTCGTTTGCATACGAGACAGAGGAGCTGGGTGAGAGGTTATCTGCAAACTCTGCTGTAAAATACCTCTATAGGAGGACTTCAAGAGGTCACCGTTGTGGACCGGCGCTCTCCTCACAGAGGAGCTTGTGAGGGTTTCCAGGGCGATGGAGGCAACAGCTAATCAAACATATCAGTCGTGCTGCGGCGGCCTGGAGCCGCACCGCTAAACCTCTTTCACCTCCTCAGCTGGATGGTTGATAGCAGAGGAAATATGCGCGTATCACAGGGTGGTACTCAAACCCGAGGCGAAGCTACGCAGCGGCGTGCATTAGCGGGACAAAAGCATGAAAACGAGGCAAACGCATGAGCAGAAAACCGGCCAGAACAGCCTGGAAGCAGCTTCCTGGCTGCTGCAGACCCACATCAGGACATGTGAGCGTGGAGAGGAAGCGCACGCGTCTGGCTAACCACAACACATCCCTACATGGACCACATGTCCCCGTATCTGGGTCAAAGGTAGACGGCTGGGCAGAGAGAGGAAGAGGAAAAGCCCAAAATAGACGAGTCATGAGTGAATATTCGCTTCAGAAGAGTATCGGCTCTTCCAGACACGTCGGCGACTCGTGTCCAGCTGCAGCGCCGCTGCAACTTAGCCTGAAGTGACGTTGATACCTGCAACACATCAGGCAGCCACCCAGTTTTCCACAGTTTTCCACAGTTTTTCCACAGTTTTCCCAGTTCAACTCATTTTGGAGCTGTGGGAAACATTGCGGAGGCACTTTTCAGGGAACACCAGCGGTGCCTCCGAGGTCCTCGTGGAGTCGTCGAGCGGCGTTGGGGATGTTTGAGGCGTGAAGACCTGAGCAGCAGCCGCCTCGGGAGCACGCGACAACGCTGAAGAGTCAGCTGACAGACGTGGTCACGGCGGCATTTACTGATCCCAGGAGCAGCTGAACACACGGCGCAGGTAGAACTTTGCATGGCCGAAGAGGAGACATGAAGAAAGAAGAGCAAAACTAATCAGACACCAAGACTCTACCCTCCCTCTCTCTCCCTCCTCTCTCTCTCCCGCCCTCTCTCTCCCTCTCTCTCCCTCTCTCTCTCTCTCTCCCTCCCTCTCTCTCCCTCTCTCTCTCTCTCTGTACGAGTGTGTGTGTCTGTGTGTGTATTGACCCAGTGCAGCTGTGCAGTGTGGGACCCCTGCCAATACACTAACAGACAATTACCCACTGTGTTTTTGTGCATGTGTGTGTGTGTGTGTGTGTGTGTGTGTGTGAGAGAGAGAGAGAGAGAGAGAGAGAGAGAGACCAAACACAGATGTATACATCGGTAAAGCTGTCTGCCTGCCTGCCTGCCTGTCTCTCTGTCTGCCTGCCTGTCTCTCTGTCTGCCTGCCTGTCTGTCTGTCTGTCTGCCTGTCTGTCTGTCTCTCTGCCTGTCTCTCTGTCTGCCTGCCTGCCTGTCTGTCTGTCTGCCTGCCTGTCTCTCTGTTTGCCTGCCTGCCTGTCTGCCTGTCTGTCTGTCTCTCTGTCTGCCTGTCTGCCTGTCTCTCTGTCTGCCTCTCTCTCTGTCTGCCTGCCTGTCTGTCTGCCTGTCTGTCTGCCACTACCATGGCGAGCAGCTGCAGAGCTCCTTGTTAAAGGGAGCGACACCTTCTCATCCTCATCTGACTGTTACCTAATCACCAGCCAGGTGACTAGTGAAATGCTCTCACCTGTGCTCTGGTTTGTCCTGATTATGCGACACAACTACACGTTTACGTGAAATCTTCTTTATAATTGGGGGCTTTGATTGACTCCCATCCAGATACTTAAGCTTTTTGATGTTTAGGTGTATTTCTTTTAAAAATCCGCCTTAATCATTGAATCCTTACTTTAAATAGAAACGCTGCTTTAGATTTCTAGACCTGTATCGAGTGTAAAAGCCTGCAGCACTGAGCCACACGAGGAGTTGGGCTGGAGTGGACGTGACGTCGGGCTGAGACGCAGCGGCGCAGACAGCAGGAGGGGCGTGGCCCTGCCGGAATACCGCCAACCACCTCTGGATAAGCACACGCTCCACAGCTAGAAAGGCAGGAAAGCCCCTCCTGCTGTAGCCAGCTATGAAATCCATAGGTCAGGGTCTCTCCCACTGCCTCCAAGGATACGGCATCTGCCGTGTGTGTGTGTGTGTGTGTGTGTGTGTGTGTGTGTGTGTGTGTGTGTGTGTGTGCACGTGCGTGTCCACAGTAATCAGGACTCTCCAGCTGCTTCCTGTTCAGCCCAGGTGCTCAATCAGACCCCATTGGACCTCTCTCCTCCTCTCTCCCACACACACACACACACACACACATGACAGAAGGAAGTGTCTTAAAATCAGGTTTTAGCAATATTCACCAGGAAACCAATCTACTGTTACTTTAAACTGAAAGCAGATTAAAGCTTACAGACTCCATCATGGAGCACAAACGTGTTGTTCCCCATGCAGCCACCAGGGGGCCACCACAGATCTGCCCTATATTAAAACAAAATATACCATAAGCTGCTGAAACGGAGTGAACCCGTGTGCTTTGACAGGAAAATGTGTGTTTTGAACACACCTGAGGGTGAGACAGGCTGCACACCAGTGAGCAAAGATGGATAATTTAATATTCTCAAGCTCTAATGAGGTTTGTTGTCTTCCTCCCCCCCTTTCCCCTCTCCTTCCTTTGTGTTTGCAGGCAGACCGCATCGTCCTCGTAGGAGCATACCGTCACAACCACCAGCACGTATGGACGCTCTCCGTCAGCCTGTTACCAACGCTGACGCACAGAAAACTCTCATTTTAAAGCTAAATACTCGCAATAACGCGGTAAAATACGACACCGACGGCATCTGAGCTTTTATGAAAGAGCAGCAGATTACCAAAAAGGTAAATTTGAGAGTCTGCCCACACCTAGTTTACCTACCTGAAGTCTCTGGTAAGAAGATTATGAAATCTAGGTTAGTCCCTGTGAGATTGAGGATCCTCTTTTAAAAGGCACATCTCTCAGCGCTCCGTATCAAAAGAAGTGATTATTGTTTAAAAGGAAGTCTTTGTGCTCCAGGAGGGAAAATTTTAAAGTTCTGACTCTTCCGCTCCACTTTCTAATACACGCCTGAAATAGTCGAGTTTGTGACAAGTTACGTGGAAACTGTGATAAGATTCCCTCTCAGAGACGCCGGCGCCTCTGACGAATGTGGGATTTCACAAAATAATTTACTTCACGCGTCCGGGGCCTCTGAAAACTTTTTCAAAAAGTCCCATGAGCGGTTCAAACCTGACACCTGACATCATTTCCCCAAAGCGTCCTGTTCGCTGCGAGCGCCGCCGACCCAGGCGTGAGTCAGAGGACGCCGCCACACCTGAAACGTGTGGCCTCACGTGAGGTGAGAATGACCTCAGAGAGAAAAAGAGGAAATCAAGCAGCACCTGCCACGTCAGAAATGGCGTTTTCAACCTTGCACTCGGCGGGAAGACGCGGTCGATCAGTCATCTGCAACGCCCGTGTGTCATGAGTGGTGCCGGGCGGGGGGGGCGGCGGTACCGCGGGCTGTTACGCAACGCCCTCAGCTCGCTCTGATCTCAGGTTTATTAGATCTGCTGAAGAAAATCAGCCATTGGAGGTGCACCTCTGCACCACGCCGTCCTCCGTCTGGTGCCGGAGTTCATCGGACAGGCAGATAAACACTCGCGTCGCTGCGGATTAAAGCAGATTATTACATAAACTCCCCCCCGACTCTGTTCGGGGGAGTCACGGAGGTGACTCTCATTAAGGCTGACCCTAAACCTCAACCCCGAAGCTGCAAATAAAACCTCAACAGCGCCGAAAATGCCTTTTTTATTTAAAGAATGAGGCAGCTTCTGTGTGGATTCATTCTATACGTGTCAATTTGCACACGCGACAGATAAATAAGCGCGGCTGGGAGGCGTTATCGCTGGGACGGCACAATAAAAAGCCTGTTTCACTCTAAGGAGAGCGCACGAGACGTGCAAACACGTGTGATTAAAAACCACAGAAAATCAAATGAATGAAGGACACTTCGTTTCACGCAGGACAGGAAGTGTGGAACTCTCCCATTACGGTGGAAAAACACTCACTTTGAATTTGAAAAGCCTTGAAAAGTCTCTGTTCCTGCCACCTCCTGGATATTTTCTTTGTGAGCTGCCTTCCCCTTTGACCTCTGACCTTTCCTCACAACAGAAAAAAAAAAGGGCTTTGTGTTTGTTGAGTTTGGAGCCGAAGCGGCGTCGACTTTTGTGGGTTTTTCCGACGTCCCTCCGAGCCCGACGGTCAGTAAAACATGAGCTGCCAACTAGATGCATCTTTGACATTCAGCTGCCACAACGGCTTAGTGCTACCTGCCTGACAGCACACACACACACACACACACACACACACACACACACACACACACACTCTCACACACACACACACACTGTATTTGTTTGACAAGTATAGGATCAGCAGGATTTAACTCACTATGACAACAACTGGGTCATATTCTAACATGGTACTTTTAAAAACACACACGCACACATTTGTACTTCTATTTTTGTGAGGACTTCCACACAACACATTCTTCAGTCCCTCACCTTAACCCTCCCATCGCAACTAATAGACCAACCTAAACCTTAAAACCAGGTGTTAACCCTCAAACAGCCCTAGGAGGCAGTGGAGACAATACACACACACACACACACCCCGGCTGAGGCCCCCCATAGTTCTACCTTCAGGATGTGGCGTGGGGACGGTGTTTCACTGGTCACTTCCTGTTTATGTACCTCAGTTCAGTCCCTGCTCAGCTTAATAAGCAGTCACTCTAATCAGCCCATCCAGGCGGCGCTCTGACAACAGGATGCTGCGTTTTACAGGTTGGATATTATGCTTTGATCCCCCGTAACAACTGGAATCTCCTGGGATGTTAATAAGTTAAATCGCGAAAATTCCCTGCATTTTTCCGACTCCAGAAGAATTCGTTTTTGATTATCAGCTGATTAACTGCTGACGCCGAGGCAACAGAATTACGGCGCCAATAATTCACGGCAGATCTCAGACCAGCTGCCTGGCGCTCACGTCGCTTCAGCCTCGGGTGAAAGTCTGTCTCGGCCGAGCCTTCGGTTCAGGTCAGCTGATACCTCAGTTACAGCTACGTCGTGATTCTAATCTTGGATGTTTAGAGCAAAACCAAGACTAAAGTACTGCACATATTCCACTTTGAAAAACCTAAAAGCCCGTCGCTGTGTGTGGAGAACAAGGCAGACAGGTGGTCAATCAGGCTGCACGATCATTCTCAAAGACACACACACACACACACACACACACACACACACACACACACACACACACACACACACACGCTCAATAATCCAGCAGGGCGTTTCCCTTCTCTCTGCAGAGGAGAGCTGTGACCGTAGCCCCGGTTCTGTTTCATACTCCGGAACTTTTGTGCATCTCAACGCTCCGTTCTACAGCGTGCCGATGAAGGCTGCCTTCCTTTATGTTCCACAGTGACTTCAAACCACGAGTCACGGAGCCGGCGTCCCCTCTGCGGGACTATTTTCAGTCAGCAGTGAGTAGGATGCTCGTGGGCTAATCACAGATATAATGCTCTGCTTGTCGGAGCTGCTCTCTATTACGCTTTGACAAACAGAGAGAGAGAGAGTGCTGTGTCATGGCTGCCTCGGCAGGGATAAACGATTAAATGGAGCTGGACTGACCCTATTTTCTACAAGTCTCTGATGTGGACCCGTGGGGACGGATGAGTAGGGACGTTACATAAGATGTACTCCCAGCAGACCGCCTCACATTCAGAGCAACAGTCACACAGGAACTGACTGCCAGCGCAGACCTGGTGTTCATGCACCCTGTTCATGCACAAGATGAGTAAAGCACAGCGAGGGTGCTTCCCCCAGCCTCTCCTCGGCAGCTCCGGTCCAAACCGGAACACGTCCCGGGGCACGTGGCAGCGGCCCGACTGTGAGAGGGCAAAAATCAATCCCATAGCTTGGGTTTCAGTGCCAGGAGGTAAGCAAGAGCTCAATGGAGAGAGAAGCAACTGATTCAATTTGCCTAAAACCCCAGCCATTACTCAGGGTTGCAGAGGGTGTGTGTGTGTGTGTGTGTGTGTGTGGTGTGTGTGTGTGTGTGTGTGTGTGTGTGTGTGTGTGCAGGAACTGCTGCACTAGCATTTTCTTTCCTTCTCTAATTCCATTTCATGCAGTTCTGCCCTTTGGCATGTGCCTTTAAATCTTGTCAGCTTTCTAAATAACTAAGCACGTGCTCATCTGCTTCGTATCCAGGCCTGTGGAAGCGCCACACATCACCTGTGGGGGCCTTTAAGGGCACGTTGCACCCACAGCACAGGCTCCCCCACACAGAGCTGCTAAAGGCTCATTCACTCATTCATTGACATGATCTGCCCCCTGTTGGCCC
Organism: Takifugu flavidus; assembly: GCF_003711565.1. Lineage (NCBI taxonomy): Eukaryota > Metazoa > Chordata > Actinopteri > Tetraodontiformes > Tetraodontidae > Takifugu > Takifugu flavidus. Next base: position 3,855,954 of record NC_079534.1, on the reverse strand, counting down.
CTGAACTATTTGATAATGCCTTCAAGCTTTACTGGCCCAGTTTGAGACATCAAGTAGCATCAAACCTCATCACTTCCCCCCCAAAATCCTCTTAAAAAACCCAGAGACACACACTTCCAGTTCCTCGCAGGCCCGTTGCCGTGTGCCTTCATGTAACCTGGACCTCCTCACCTGGGCGTCTGCACACCTGCGGCTCATTTCTCTCATCGGTTGCTGGTTCAGCGCCAGCCGGGACTCTTTGTTCCTGTGATTGCTGGCTTTGTGCTCATGGTCTGTCTGTCACCTCACTGTTTACCTGGACTTTACCCACCTGCCTACCTGTGCTTGCTAGCGAAGCGAATACGTCGATAAATCACCCAGTTTGCCCCAACCACCCCCCCATCTAGGAAATGAAGGTTCAAATTAAAGCAGATGGGGAAAAAAGTCATTAATGATGATAAAATCTTGAAAACCATTTGGTTGCACTGTCAAACCCAACGCACAAATACTTCCTAAAGCATCTGATGATAATAAAAAACACAAAGGGCGGCGCTCGGCGCCGTTATGATTCGTCTTTACGGGGTTGCGATCACGCACAAAGGAGGCCAACTGTGCTATTGAGCTGCGGCGAATTCGGTTAGTACGAAATGAAGTCGCGAGTGCAGCTTCTCCACATGCGACAGCGACGGCGTCCCCGTCAGCGGAAGCAGCGAAAGCTAGCAATTAAAATTCGACCCTTTTTTTTTTTAATGGCGTTCGGGCAACTGAGACTCATACCGGAGAGATGATGGCACAAAATCAAACAGTTGAGCCGCACAAACATGACATTGATAGCAGATTAACGCGCCGAGCAGCCGGTAAACACCACAGAGACGAGCCAACCCCCCCCCCCCAAACTGAAGCACAGCGCCTCAGTGAAAGAGCAGCAGCCCAGGAGGAGGGAGAGCGGCCCAGCTTAAGGGCTGCGCTTCACCAATCGGCGCTAAAGAGGTTGGAAAGGTTGCTGCCACTACTGAGAAACTGCAGAGGCCACCTCGGCATGGGGGGGGGGAGGGAACCAGACCATTGTGCTGAGGGGGGAGGAGGATTCTCTGAGCACATGGCCTCCCTCCACATGACACACTGTAGGAGAGGAGAAACCAACAATGCATATCAAACTGAACTGGGATGAAACACACTCTTCCCTGGTCTCATGTAAGAGTTTGTTTTTACCCGTTTAACTGGTGCAAAAGTATAAAACCAGCTTGACCAGCAGATTTGTTCTCATTTACTTCCTAAAGATGCTACTTTTCTGTAAAATGATGCAGTTTTGAGCCTCTTAATGTGATTTAGGTGGCCAGGAACCTTTCCTGTCCTCCACCAGGTGATGCCACTCTGCTAATGAGCTCAATCTAACAGGTCTGGCATCCTGGCGCGTTCATTTAAAAGTAATCAGACTTTTATGAAGCACAAGTTGGAAACAGCATGACGGATATCAATACCAACTCAAACAGGAAACGGGGATTTGTTAAATGCTCCATAAACACGAACGCACAGCACTCTCGTGTCAAACAGGGGGCACATCTGGACCTGGAAGTCAGGGCATTAGCCAACGTTTTCATGTGAAACGCGCTTACGCAACGCTTTCCCAGCCATATACGGACGGACGCGGCGCTATCCCGACGTCAGCAAAACAGGCGGCAAACGGGCTGATATGAAAAGCATGACACTTTTCTGAAGCCTCCGAGGCAAATGGGACTGTTTTGTAGATGTGGCAGCTACGGGGGGGGGGGGGGGGGGCAAATCTGGGCCAAAACCGTGATTCTCGTTCCTCCTCATCGTGGCTTTGGTGTCACAACCTGCTAAAGCGCCGTCATCAGCTCCGCCAGGGCTCCCAGCTTTAGCAGCTAACGTCGGTTCACGGCGCCACCTCTTCCCTCCGTGACATTTCACAGCTGCGCGACATCATCAAAGCTTGCGAAACCAAGGAAAACACCCGTGAAAAAGGTTGATATCTTCCACGCTGGTGCCGGGCCAAGCCGCCTGCCTTCCCCCCGCCAACAAAAAGACTTCAGACCTCTCGAGTTCTCGGCGAGGGGAAAAAGCCTGATTACACTGGGCACTTTCCAGGCCTGATGCGCATGAATGCGAGTGGGCCGCAGCCGCCGCGCTGCACCTCGGAATCAGAAACAATACCGTGTGGGTTTGGAAAAAAAACAGGGGAAAAAATGAAAGCTGACCCAGCAGAAGTGTGCAACGAGATGGTGAGCGTTATATATGACTGCTGCTGCCCTGCTGGGGTTTAATTAAATAAATGTGATACCTCAGTTCCACTTTCAGCCGGTCTCGGAGGTGAAGAACAGCCGCGCGCCGCCTGCATCAGGTCTTTCGGTGTTAACCGCCAGCGCTTTATTCTAAATTATAGTTATTTTCCACTGTCGGCAGAGTGCTGTTCAGGCTTTCCTGCATCTGCTGGTGTGGAGCTCCTCTCTCCATCCCACAAGTCCAAATTCAACCCATCTAATTGCAGCCAATAGAACAGCTGAGGGACTTTGTCAGATCAAACTGGGATAAACAGAAAAAATTGCGAGGTCGCCTTGGAGTCAGTCAGGACAACACAAATGGAATTATACCTGAAAGTTAACACTATTTATTTTGCTTATCGTCTGCAGGTTTAGGCCATAAATTGCGGTTCCTGACAGTAAAATACCCCGAAGCACAGAACAACCTTGTATTCTACGGTTATAAAACAGCCCGGATTCCTCTGTGGAATCAGCTGGGCTTTCTGGACAGCTGGGTTCAATCCCGCGAGAACCCAGACTTCCAACCTGTCCTCCGCTGCGGATCACATTTTCCCAAATTCGGGCCGATCGTGACCTCTGACCCCCGCGCGAATGCGATGCCCTGCGGCGAGACTGGTTAATTAGAAGGAAAAAGGGTGGCTGAAATGGAGGAAGCTGCAGTTGGGGGCATTCCATGCACAGTTGCTGCAGCACTGCTTTCCATCCTGTCAGTGTCCATCTTTGCTGTGGGTGGGGGAGGGGCTGATGTCTGACGGGGGTAACGAGGTTAACATCCTCCCAGTCAGACCTCCGTATGCCTGTGCTTGTTGGGAGTGAAGCCATGAAAGGATGCTGGGGCGGAGAAAGAAAGCGAGCACTAATCCTGGACCAACTTTGACCTGTTTTTAATAAAATTGTCCTCTCCGTGGTTCAGGCCTGCCAGCAGAATTAATCTCTCCATTCTATTAAAATGTGTATCAAGGAAAGTTCCATCTTATCATGATCGTTGGCCTGATTTAAGCCCCTCAGGTGCTGCTGCATTAGCGATCCTACACTCGCTGTGCTCTTCTTCTCATCTGCTTTGTATTCAAACCCCCTCCCAAAAACTCCTTGGGAAACTGTCCAGGAAGTGACTTTTCCTGCCACGAAGATTCATTCGACTTTGTGCGCGTACTAAAAGAAACATGCCTTCTGAAACACAACCCCCCCCCTCCCCGAGGGAGGTACGCATGACCGCGAGCAGCTTCTAAACATTCCCAGTCACAGACAGGCAACTGGTGTCATCACAAAGTTGCTCTCGAATAACACTGCTGACGTCGGCGGCCTGGTCACGCCGAGGTCAGCTGCGAGCTTAGCTAGCATCCTTCCAAATGTTTGCTCTCATTCTGAGGTGCGCGCTGGAGGCTGAGCCCGAACTGGCTGCAGGTCAGACCTAATCTGAGCATTTAGCATCGGTCTTGTCCAGGCTGGTGCCTAATTATCGACTCTTCCGTCTGTAAACTGAAGCGCGAAGAAACCAGCAACATTTTCTCTCATATTTCTTTGGTTCGACAGCTTTGGGAACCAAACCTTTCAATAATCCACCTGGGTGACGGCAAAGTCCAGATTTCCTCACCGTTTAAGCCTTAATGAATGAGACTGTGTATCCAGTCGGCAGACTAATTTCATAAATCGGGACACAGATGGAGGACGGAGAGAGCGGCGGCCTCCGACTTCCCTATCTTTGATTCAAAACCCAGCAGGCTGCTTCACGCCAACCCACCGGCTTACATCACAATACTCCACAAGACCGCCTTGTTTTTGGCTCCGCGGGGGCAAATCTGCCGTCTACTGTATGTCGGGAGCAGGCGGCAGCCGGCGTGAGTCTGCAGGCAGCTCGCTGGTGCACAGCCTTGGCTGGATTGGCATTTCTGCCCTTCAGAATGACGCCTGTTCCCCCTGCTGATTGAATTTGGGGTGGTTATAGTTAGCCTGCTTTTGAAGGCTCGTCGGCAAGTCGAGCTGGAAGACGAGACTGTTCCGGTGCCCGATTATGAGAGCGCTGGCAGCCCCGGCGGAGGGTTTCATGGCTGCGTGGCACAGACATGGCCCATATGCTTTCAGGGGGAAAGCCTCCAACCAAAGGCAGCACTCACTTTGTCTTTAGTTTGGCAGTCAAACCTGGAGAGTTCGTCTTTGGAGGATCCTCTGAAAACGCTCAAATGATCTTTTTTGTTTAATAATCAAATATTTAAAACCCGTCTGGGCAAAAAAGAAGTCTGAGCAGCACGAACCTCCCTTTAAATGGGCTGTTGGGGGGGGTAATGAGCTTCTAGCCTACTTTTTCTTTTCAGTTGTGCTTCAGGAAAACATGAAAAATCAACAACTTAAAGCTGTTTTGTGAAGAAAAATACAAAAACTTCATCCTGCCTGCAGCAGGTGTGCAAAGCAATTTCCCTTAATGTCTACGGGGATACACCCACACACGCACGCGCGCGTGTGTGGGTGTGGGTGTGCGTCTCACAATGCAGGAGGGGGAGGAGGGGGAGGTGAATACCCAGACAGGCCTTAACTTCCAAAGGCATTTTACCAAAACATCTACCAAATCCTGGACAACAATGCACAGATATAAGTAGGTGTTAAACTCCCAGAGCTGCTCTTCCCAGTGTTCCCAGTGTTCCCAGCACAGTGCTCCTCTGGGTGCATGCTTATGCAACACAGCTGGGGGGGGGGGCATTTGTATGCTGGAGCCTGTCTGCTGCAACGTTGTCAGGCGGTAGTTGTGAGACTTATAATTGGGGTTGAAACCCCGGCACACCTGCCAGGCTGCATGTAAACACACACACACACACACACACACACACACACACACACACTGAGTCATCAACACAATCAAGACATGCAAGCAAACACACACAAGCAGGCTTTGAAATACATTTAAGCTCCGTTTGCAGGCTAAATGTAATAATCTTTTTTTTTATAAAAGCAGCGAATGGTGAAGATAATTATTTATCCAAATGCACTTAATCTATAATTAAATGGGAATTGTTAGTTTCCAGGTATGCTTGGAACACAATAATTAACCTGATCTTTTGATGGCTTGGCTTTGGGCCTCTGTCTACCTTCTCTGTGTTGCCTTTTTACCAGCTCGGCACCACAACGTAACCTGTCGGTAGCGGGTTCAGCCCAGAAAGGTGACATTACCCACCGCGCTCAGCCCCCATCTCGACGGGACACAGAAACACTTCACCTGAAACACAAACCGACCCAGAAGGTGAAAAACGTCTGCCATGTTTCGGTTTTCGTTCACTTAAAATTTCCGGTCCCTGAAAACAGGCGACACTTCTAAACAACAACAGTTTTCTGAAACAGGAAGTAGCTGTGCATGTGCACCACGGCTATAGTCATCAGGCCGATCGGACAATTTTAATTTGCTTTGCACATTATTGTTCTTAAGGAGGAGGCGTCTGCGCACGTGCTGCATCATGCAAAACACACTGCCAACTAGTGGTTTGGGGTGGCAACTACAACATCTTCAAAATGGTTCCATCAGGTGCAGCATCAGGTGTGCTGAGCAAGTGACATGGAGCAGGAAGAAAGTCCCAAACAGAGGAAAACTAGTATTAAACCGAGTGGGGAGCGTCCATACAGCAACCTTATAGCAGTGAGATTAAGTCCTACATGCCTTTACCTCCCTGCAGCAGATTTAAATTTATACTGCACAGTCACTGCAGAGTGGCACAAGTTGACACTTTTATGGTGGCTGCGGTAATAAAGAAGTGTGGCAAAGCAAACAAAATCCTCCGCACACACGGGCGGCCAGATTCTCATGTATAAACCGGAAAAACAAATAAAAAATCCTGTCTGAGCAGCAAAAACCAACCAAAAACGACGAGAAGCCCCGCGGCATCGTGCCTTCGGGTCTGTGGTGAACGGGTGACACCTCAGCGGCGCTGCAGCTGCGAGACCGTTGCCAGACGGGCTTTGATCAAAGCGACTGAGGCGTCCCGCGTGGCAGCGAAGGCGGCGAACCCTCAGCAGAAAGGAGAACACTACAGTATGGGCTGATGTAGCAACGTGGTCAGAGTAATGGAAACACTGCAGGATTTTACGAGACGTGCTGCCACTTCATGAATAATAAAAGTTAAGAGTTGTTTCCAAATCCATCTGTCTGTCCATCAGGTTTAATCTACTTACTGGAGGTTCGGTCTCGGTGTGGATAGCTAAGATTTTCCATTGCAGCTGTAGCGTAGCATCAGCGGCTGGATTCCAGGGTTGATATCTGCCTGCTCTGTCCTACTGGGGAGGTGCAGATGAAACTGTTTATCCAACAAAGCTTATGATTATCAGTTATTCAGCAGGTTGGACGAGCAATTCATTGATTTCTATCTGCTGAAAGTTGCTGTTTTCTTCCAGTTGACTGACTGTTACAACGTGGAACTGCCCTGCTCAGCACTACAGCCAGCCTATTTTCTTCCACGCCAGAATAAAAACTCAAATCTGAGCACCACTGGTAACATCACAGAGCACGATCACTAAAAACAACGACCAGAATAATCACCGCCTCTGACGTTAGACCTGAAGCACTTCTTTTGTCAGGGACTCCCGATAGTCCAGTCGCTGTCGTGTCACCGATGTAATTAGTTCTTATAAAAAGCTAGCGTGGCGTGGTTTTGGGACCGAGCCAAGAGCCACGGTGGGCGATAATGCCGCCGCTGTCACAGCTTCGGTCCAAACGTGTTGCTTGATGCCCACAGCTGATCGCGAACCACACGCTCATCCGGCTCAGCAGCAACCTCAATTACAGCAGCGTCACCTCGGGCGGTGTCGCCTCTCCCTCCGTCCCGTATGGGTGTAATTCATCAGGGCTTGGTGGCCTCCATTAGCGCTCCTCCACAGGGACAGGACAGCCTCTGAAGCACAGCACTCAGAGACTATGCTGGGCCCCACACTTTACCCTAACAGCTTCATCAGCTCCACATCCCTAGAGCCACACACACACTTAACCAACACACACACACACAACCTCTGGAGGGCCCAATTAGCAACCATCACCTGTAATTCAATAACAACACTCCCTTTCTTTCAGCCTCTCCAGCACTTTCTTCCACTCATCCGTGAATGTGTTGCATGTATTAAACAGGGGGAGCGCTAATGTCCTCCAACATCAACAAATTTAAATGTACAATCGCAGCTTTCTGAGGATTCTGAATGGGCCGGCAGATTTTGTTCCGACCCTCCAAATCATTTCTTTTCTTCACCTCCTCTGGCTCCAGCGAGCCTGGAAAGCACAAGGTGGAGGGGCAAAACCGCCTCTTAACCCAGACGCTAATCAAATTCTCTCTTCAAATTCTACGTGTTTCGTCTCCGTCTTGATTGAATGGTGGAAAATGGCGAGACGACGTCTGTCCAATAATGACTCAGACATCCGGGATTTTTCGCTTTTTATTATCTTTCTTTTTTAGCATGAGGAGGAGACGTTTGCGCAGTGGAATTACTGCAGCCAGCCACTAGAGGGCAATAAAGACGTGCTGGTGTCATTGGTGAGGAGCTTTCACTTGTTTGTCTTAGCACACATTTTATTTTCCACACCGATTTTCCAATCCACATTTCTCAAGTGCAGCAATTCCTGAAAAATGCAGGTCAAATCGCTGAATCACTGTTTCCGTATCACACACACGCTTCGGGTGGGGTGAACACAACCCGTCCCCCTGAGACTTTGGGTGAAAGGAACAGAAACGTACCCCAGAGAGATGAGCTGCTGTGTGGCAACTGGAATAGATGGAAGAACAAAGATTACCACCGACACACCGACAGGTTTGAGGATTATGACGAGCTGGACCGACTCACGATGAGTTCATACATCTGTGAGACTAAACGGGGGATTTGTGAGGGCTGACAGTCCCTCCGAGAGGAGGTGCGGTCGGGGTATAAACGCAGCAGCCTGCTTTCTCCCCGTCTCATCCTTTCCTTTCATTCACACCACAAGCTGACAAAATACCGGCGACAGTGGTGAAGGCAGCGACGCGACTGAGGCCAAATCCATGTGCTGAGCTTCTAATCTAATTCTCTGCTGCACTCCCACCTGTCCTGCTGCTGCTCTACCCACAGAGGTCTCTGGGGGGTCTTTACTGAGGCCAGGCCCCTCCTAACCCACCTGTCCACTGCTCAAGATTTATGTCAGCCTGGGCCACCTCCCCCACTCCCACTGCAGCCTTTTATTTTAAAAAAAAGATGAATTCAAAGATGCAAAAAACGGCATTTAAAATGATTTGCTATAGCACAAACTGACAGAAGCTGTTTAGACATTTTTCCTGCGGCTTCATGGGATCGATGCAAATGTGCAGCTTTACATTTACATATGTGTGGAACTGAAATTTGTTTTTATTTCCAATAGGAGGGTTTTTTTTAACATATTTGGCAACATGCAGATTTTGATGAGATTTACTGCCTAAATCACTGGTGCAGATGTATTCAAACTGCTCTGTTTTTTTCTTTTTGCTGCTTTTCTTTGAGATCTGTCCCAAATTTCAAGAAAGTGAGGCTGAATGGCCCCTATCAGGGGTACAGCGCCGTATGGATCATCCAAATCTTTAGGTCAGTGCTGAGCCGGAAGGCAGCAGCCCTGGGCTGGATTCTCCCAGTTTCTCCTCTGCTGCCGGGCGGCAGGAGGAAAAAAAGAGAATAGAGGATGGCAGGATATGCAAATGAGCCTTCCAAAGGAAAAGGAGAGGAGTTTCCCACCGGCTGAGTGTGAAAGAGTGCTCCCCCTCTCCCACACACACTCGCAGGACTTTGAATGGGACTCTTTCTTTTGACACACATGGGCCTGCACAGCGCCCACACATTTGCACAAATTCATGGACAAAAACTCATGTAAACGCATTAAAGCTCATGCAAATGCAGGCGCGGGCCCGTATCTGGAGGTTCTGACGCAGATAACAAACGGGACGGGTTGTCTTTGGGTGCTCGGCCTCGCTTGACACCGCAGTATACAAAGATTAGAGTTTTAACTGCTGGGGGATTCACGGGGAAACATGAATATTCAGGCGGTTTAATGAGGGAGATGAAAAGAAACAGCAAAGCAGGTTCCTCGTGAGAAGGTTTAGGCCATCTTTGAGAAAGCGACTCGCTGGCAGACCCGTTGAGATTTATACGCACACGAGGCGCTGGAGGTAAATCTGAGTCCTGGTTCCACGTTTGGGCTTTGTTCGGCGCGTAGGCGTCGCTCGGCAAACGCAGCCTTCGTGGCGTCGATTTTAAACGGCAACGTAGGTTCAGATTAGTTACCTTTGCTCTAATCTTGTTTCAACATGGCAGGACTGGCCAAGATCTTTTCTACAACTCAAGCTTCTCACATGTGGTTTCTGGGGTCACAGAGCTTCAGGGCTGCTCCACTGACCTCTGACCTCTGCATGGAGGGAGGTTGGGTCTAAAGGGGAGGGGGCCCTGGTGACGCGGGGAGCTAACTGTTTTAAAGCCACGCATATTTCACATTCATGCCGGCTAAAGAGCAGCGCGGCCTGCGTGATGCGATTAGTTCAAGGCTGTCCGCCCCAACTGGAAACAGACCAGCGCTTGTCAGACGTAAACCAGCGAATCAATCCCGCCCGGGTCACGCACACGGACAGCGTTTGCTCCTTCCAGCCCGCTCCGTCACGCCGCAGCTATCAGCCGCCATCGCCGTCTGCACGGCAACGGCAACGGCATCAGTGGGAACTGCTGATTTTCATTCACACATAACAGAGCATGCAAATCAAAAACAAGCAGGCCTGTGTTTTTATGCACGGCCCGAAGGAAAGGAGCTGCTCACTCCCACTCTCGTCCACGCAAAGGGATGTGTTCGCAAACACACAACTCAATTAGTGGCAGAAGCAGCGCCGGTAGCCTCCAACGTACACCCTCCCCCTCCGGCCCATAAAAGGCTACAGGAGGGGTTAATGCTGACTTGCCAGAGACATCCTGTAGTGCTTTGTCATTCCACAGGCCTGTGTGTGCCAGGGAAACGGCACACAACTGCAATGAGGAAATAACGCAAATGGCAAGTGTTGGCGGAGCCGAAACCGCTGTTACCCGCCACCAGCCCAGGACCGTTTCCCACCAGCAGCTGCCTACAAAAGATCAGCTAATAATAATAATCGTAACACGCGTGGGATCAGATGTGTAATGAGTCCAAAGGAGTGTACCGGGATGAGCTTTGCCTCAGGTGAGCCAGGTTTTCCTCACATATGTCCAGATCATCTCAGAGGTTACAAACACAGACAGGTTAATTTGTTCTGAAGGATGAGCACAAGTCGAGGAGAGAAAACACGCAGCCGCCCCACAAATGCATTTATTTGAAGATGCGAGCTCGGCGGAAGGCTGGAGGTGTGTGTGACAAGTGAGGCCTCTTAAAAAAGTAATACTCCCCTGAAAACTGACAGAAAATGGGAAACGGTGAGAAAAAACAGCACTTTTTCAAACCCCAGCCTGCTGATCAAAGATCACCAAAATGACACTAGTTCTCCTTTAAAATGTATTCAAAGCACTTTCTTATCAGGAAACCCCCCCCCCCCCCCCCTATAGGAAAATGCAGCCAGTGAGAGTAAACAATGCACATCTGAGAGTACAAGACTGACTCAGACCGTCGAAACTGAAAACTGTCAACGCAACCAATCCAAACATCTGACAGTAATTATGACAAAATCCAAACCGTCAAATCTTAAATTAATCAAACCACACAGCCAAAAAAAATAAAAATCAAACCAGTTCCAGACTGAAAACAATATCTGCATGTAAAGAATCAATATCAAGGTCATCCAAAGTGACTGGGATTGCGTAAGGTTGATTAGCACGCTCATCACATATGGACACGATACACGATGATACACTTTCTGAGCCCAGGTAGCTTAAAGGCGCATGCTAACGCCGAAATATCCTCAAATATCCTCGGAAAATGGTTAATATATACACCAGTGATGCTCAAAAGGCAGGTTGGGTGATGAAAAAGGCAACAATTAATTGGATAAAGCTCCAGAAAGCAGCTAAAAACAGAGATCCTCCTCCTCATCCGTCTCAGATGCGAGCAGGCCTGTGAATGTGAGCGCTCCCGCTCCGGGACTGGGAGTACTGGGAGTAGGCTCCACTGTTTATCCTGTCAAGGTATGTTAACACCAGGCCGCATTCCTATAGTCCCTAAATTGCAGTGTTGGATTTCAGCCGAGCTGCGCACACACTCCGGCACATACTGTCGGACTGGGGGGGGGGGGGACCCACACGCCGGACCCACACCTGCCACGCGTGGCGCTTCAAACCCACCAGAACCCTCAGGTACTTGCAGCTCTGCTCCTGGGCGGCACAACGGCGTGTTTACAGAGGCAACCTGCGGGTGAAGGTTGGTTTATTTACCGAGGATAATTCCATTTGAGCGTCACAATGACTCACCCGTCTCAGTCGAGGAGGAAATCACAACTACTGCAATGACTCAAAGAAAACTTCTGCAGCCCTGAGCTTGTTCGCGTCGCAAGAAATAAGAGGGTTTATCTGGAATTACACTTGGCTACTAAAACACACTTATGGGAGGTGTAAGAGTGGCCCTCGCTTGTTGTCACTGTAAATGGGGGGGGGGCACAAAGTGGCCAGAGCGGTTGAGAATGTGAAAGATCTCAGCACAATGGGAAGCCTTTGTAATCGTAAGCGATGGTAGCAGCTGTGAGCCACATCACGGCGATGGCAGGTCACGGCGCATTAGCACGGGCTAATGTTTGGCGCATATCAGCTCCTTTTGTGGAGCAGAGGGGCTGGGGGGGCTCCGGGCGTCAGGGAGGACTGGCGCACCTTTGATTTGAAGCAGGCTGCAACACCGCAGGCGCATCTGCGCGCGCGTGAGCCAAAGGTACCTTGTGCCATCTTGATCAGCGCCGCCAGGACGCGCTGCTTTTGTTTTTTAATCTCATCTGAGGGCGAAGACGCGGCGTTAATCCGAATCAGGCGATCGGATGCGCCGCGAGGGCACAGGTTTAACATTCTGCCGTCGAGTGGGTGAAAATGCACCTTTAAAGGTGTTGCATCACCTTGCGTACCTGGCTGTCTCCGGTCCAGGAAAAATAGCGGCCCCGCCTTCACTGCGGTGATGGTACCGACCGCCATTCTCCCGTGCACGCCACTCAGGAGGCTTTCAGGCGAATTACCGTAGCACAATAGATGGAAAAGGAGGGTTTAACAGGCTGCTGTGAGCGCAGTTACACTGCACGGTTGGCTACAGTGGAAAAACACCTCGCGCACCGCTCGCTTTCCGTGCGCAGCACACGCGCACGTACGCAGCGCTCGATTGATCAACCAGTCTGCACACACGAAAAAAGATTACATAAAAGGGGACATAGAAGACGCGAAAGTGGGTCAGGAACGCGCGTCGGTGAGATAATTCCCGCGAGAATGAAGGCAGGCGAGCCGCCCTGGGGAGGCGAGCATCCAGGCGAAGCCCGCACGGTGGGGGAAAAAAATAAAAAAGAAACTAGCCCGCAAATCAAATCGGTACCTGCACAAGTTGACATTTGGAGCGGTTCTCCGGACGCGCGGAGGCGGTACCAAACGGCGAAAAGATCCTGCTGGCGAGCCGCAGGTGTTATTTTCTGTCTGTTTCAGGGCCGTTTGTCATCCTGGTTGTCCGCCTTCAGGTAAACATGATGATGATGATGGTGATGATGATGATGGTGGTGCTGATGATGGCTCCTGAGCGCGCAGAGTCACCGTCGTGGCGTCAGCAGGAGGAGGAAAAAAAGGTGCTTTCCACCCTCGGCTCGCACACACCATAACGGAGTCAGAAATATATAATTTTATGCTTTTACCCTTTTATTGGCTGCTGCGTATTAGGGTGGGAAGTACAGGTAAGGTATCCGACCAATGAGGGACGGGGGCTCCAATTTAAAGTTATTACGACCAAAATACTCTATTTATTTCATCCTCTCCTGCCTAAAACGTCCCGATTAAACCCCCCACAGCCGAACACACGCTTATATTCTGCCATTATTTTCATAAAGGAGCCTTTACGCCGACATTTCTCGCCACCATCTGTCGTCAGGTGACCCGTGCTGCCTTTAAATGCACCCGTAAACGTGTAAACGTGCGTATTCCAACTTTAAACGCACACGAAAGCAACAGTCAGTGCACGCAGCAAGCAAGAGGAAGAACAAAATAAAAGAGAGAGCAAAACTGCCGGAGGATAAAAATACCCCGAGTGGATTAAAAATATAGTTTCTCTTCTTACCTTAACGAGGCGAGCATGTGTGTGTGGGGAGCTGATGCGGGGAGGGGTGAATGAAACAAACATCCCATCTCTGTGCCATCACCGCAGCAGCGGCGGTTAGTCGACCAAACCGGGCAGAAAACCGCATCTATCGCCGCATCCGCACACTTTCCCATCCGGCCGACAACAGAAACAGCCAGAGTCGGAATGATTCTGAACGGGAGGGAGCCGAGGCACCGACCGGGGCCGTGCGAGCTGCAACTTAACACGAAACTAACCCCGCAACAACCTCGCCCTAAAAAAAAAAAAAAAAAAAAAAACATCCTCCAAACTGCGCGCAACGAGGCCACGTTGTTGTGCGAAAGCTCCGCAACCTGCCGTCAAGTGTTGCTTCGTGTGGGAAAGTGGCAGAAAAGTAGCGAAAGAAAGGCAGGAAGAGTGGGGAAAAACTCAAAGTCGAGGCGGCTAAAGAGCGCTCCTCGGGCTCTTATTACCAGCGGATAACGGTTCACCCATCCAGGCGGCCCCATGCGCCGCTAGGCGGAGAGAGCAGCCAGCCAGGTATAACGGTACACCCGCACACTGGGACATGAAGGCGCAAGTACTCCGCAAAAGTCCTCGAAACGTGGTCCAACTCACTTCCAGACACTTTCAACGGGACTTTACCGAGCGATGAAGTCGGCTGGAAGCCGCCCGGCGGCGGCCGCGGACGGCTGGGGACTTACCGCTGCTCCGCTTCGGGTTCGCCTGTTTTCTGCGCTTACACCTGGGGCCATCCGCCATGATCCTCTCGCTGAGTCTGAAGCGCAGCCGCTCGCAAGTTACCTCCCTCCTCCACCTCCTCCTCCTGCCTCCCCCATTCTGCCGCCTCACCCTCCCCTCCCTTTCCCCCCTGTCCGCTTTACGACATCACCTTCCTCCCCTCCGTTAAAAAAAACACCTGGTTTACGACAGGCTGCGCGCGTTTACGGCATCACCTTCTCAAACACCTCAGCACGTGGCCCCTCCTACTGGAGGCACGTGGGTGTGTTCTCGGAGGGGAAGCGCCGTCCCGACCCCTGTGAGGGCAGGAAACATGAAAATATTCACGTAAAACAGCAATTATTCCCTCCACAGGTGGAACATTCTGGAAAAGGTGGAGTTTATGGAAAATAAAGTGTCCCTGACAGGCAGCTGAATGGTCACCAGTGGAGTATAACAGGACAATCCCACTAGTTTATTACATATTTGATGTGTGGCTGTTGGGCATTTTCCTTTTATTTCATTCTTCTGGTTATTATAAATGTAATTACAAAGAGGGTTATTGATTTTAGCTCAAATGTTCCATGTGACTGATTCTAGTTTCTGGTTCTTTAAACACATGTCGTCCACATGCACACTCCTCAGGGCACGCTCTGGCCGGCCGTCGGGGTAGCTTTCAGGGGTCAGATTATTCTCATAAATGTGTTTATTTGGATGTTTCCTCAATAAAACGGTAAGAAACCTCTGTTTATTTTGCGTGTGATTGCTAATCTGTAGGGCTGAAAGCAAAGCTATTTTATTGTTTTATTCTATTCTAACCCCGTTTGCATCTCTTTTATGTGTCAATCCTCTGAAACTCAGACGAAAACAAGGCTGTTGAGGTACGAGGTGCTTTAAAATCTGATCATTTTCATCCCGACCGACGGCGTTGTCCTCAGCAGGGATGAAAGTTCAATGTCGGTTCACAGCAGGTCAAAGGAATGACCTTTATAGCTCCGTCAAGCTATTCTTGTAGATGCCCGTGATCGGGTTTCCACTTCGGACTCACCGGGAGGGCTCCTCTGGATGTCCTCCTCTGAGGACGCGGCCCGAGACTCACCGGAGAGAAGTGCGGCTGATGACATGCTTTATGTTCTGGGCGGTTCCACTTTTGTTGGTGAGATGAATCCATGATGGTGAGCACATGATTCAGGTCACAGGGGTGGAGGGCGTCCTCACGTTCCCGTGAATTACCATAAGTCACGCCTCCATTTGTTCCAATCATGCATTTAGATCTGGTTTCGTCGTTCCAGTGGTGGAGGACAACCTGTCCGTCGCCTTTGGCAGACGTTTCAGGTCCCATTTCCTTCATTTTGGGTGGTCGTTCACATGCTAACGCTAACGCTTCTACAATATTCTGGAAAATGATCCTCCATTAGTTCTAATGGAGGAGAATGGTGAACACTGATGCTGACTCATCAAGTCATGCTTTGTCAGTTTCTGTGTGTACAGTTTTGTTTATTTAATGCTCAGGTTCTTGCCCCCACAATGGCACTGTCATCCAGATTTAGGTGGGTTGATAAGCAAGTCTGAGGCCTCCACTGGGTCACATCCCTTTCCTTGAGTAGGAAGGTGGTTTAGCAGCCGCAGACATGTGAGGGGCCACCATCGTTTAACGTGTGGCTGAGGGAACTTGTTTCATATTTAGAGCAGATAAGATGTCATATGTGTAAAAGTGGACCCTAAATCTAGCGCTTCCTCTAAGGTTGTGTGTGTTGTGAAAATGGCTCCAGCAGATGTTGAATGTGTCCTCTGTGGATGCTGCAGCGGCAGGCTTAGCTAAACAATCCAGTTTTAACTCTTTCCCATCACCAACGGCAGCGCCTGTAACTGATCTCCCACTGACAGGATGTGAACGGCTGGAGGAACCTCTCCCATTCAGGGAGTTCTGTCCTACAGCGGCTCTACAGGCATCCGCTGCCTGTGATGTGAGAGAGGAAATAGATTCCATTATCCAATGCTAATTTGCTATTGACATGAATATGTGGTCCTTTTTTTTTCCACCAGTTTAGTTAATCCATTTGTGATTCTGCAGGAAAATCCCTCTGAATGAGCCGCCAGCCCATAAAGTGCGAGCATTGTCCTTTGAAGAGGCGAGCCCTCGGGCTACATGCCTTTTCATCCCTTCCTCAGCCTCCTGCCTTTGTGATGCGTCAGGTAGGGGTCTACCTTGGAGAATCTACACGCTGGGGACAAATTTAATCCCTGGAGGGGAAAACGTAGAGGGAGCGTTTGCTGCGGGATGTTGTTGGGTGTCAAAAACCAAAGAACACATGTAACTTTGATAGCGTGCAATCAAAGCAGGACTGCATCATGGACAACTGCGCATTAAAACATGCATTAAAACATGCGTCTGAGTCCAGCGCTGGGATCATCTTTCAAACTCAGGCAGTAGGTTTGTCGGGGGCTTCGATATTTGGCGGTTCGTTTAAAAGGCAGGGCCACCTCTAAATTATTGATGCCTCACTTCTAGCAGCATATGGAACTCTGAAACGCTCCTGGTGCTGTTTCTTTGCTCCATCTGCCCCGATGAGGGCGGGGAACCCTTTCAAATATCCGCTTAAGTTCGGTTCAGACGACGTATGGGTGACTGCCCACGTGAAAAGGCGCGAGAACTGGTGAAAGGGTCTCTGTTTAAAATCAGCCACCAGCACTTTTACATGACAAACCCCTTCGAGGCTGAAGCTCCTGCAGCAAAGCGTGGAGCACACGTGGGTGTGGGGTTGAGGCTTTGGTAAATCTGAGCCCGATTTTGCTGGTGCAACCAAAGAGTTGGTCCCCAAACGGCCTGTGGTCCAGCACGCCCTCCGGCCTTCCTATTTAAAGGCAGGTGAACATCACCTCAGACTGTTGCTGGAGATGTCCCTGCACGAAGGGCGAGGTCTGTCGGGCTTATCGGACAAAGCCAAAGGGAACTTTTGAAACCACCTCCGCCGTTGTCGGTGCCATAAGTTTGGCACCTCGCAGATGAATAATGTACTTTTGTGCCAGGATGAGTAATGTGGGCACAAATCACTCGTCTGGATGAGTGGCCGGGGAGTTGATAATGGCGGGTCCTCATGTGGAATTCATCCTTCTCCTCCTGTCATTCTTCCTCATTAATGATGTGCTCTGAAGGCTGAGGAGCCGAATGGCATCATGAATACAAAAAGGAAGAGTCGGCCTGCTTTTATGACCACCTAAATCATGGATTTATTTTGAAGCACTCCAGTTTTAACCCCGTCATGGCAGCCTCCAGTGTTTGTCCTGCGTGTTTATCGGGCGTCCTGTAACACAAAGTACTGTTTTATTGACTCGCCATCGATTGAGACAGCTGGACCCGAGCTTCAGGTTTTCCTTACATCCTGTCACCTGAGATAAGCGGCGTGTTTGAAGGGACAAAGTCTGCGGAGGCATTTTCGGTTCCACTCAGGTACGCCGTGCAGGGGTGAGCTGGCTGACCACTGACTCAGGTGTTTGCTCTTCAGTGCCGACAGTTTAAACAGGAAAGCAGGTAATAGGTGAATATTGACTTGGGCTGTAAAATTGTATCAAGTTATGCTGTCTTGTTATCTTCCAGTGTTTGCTAGCAAGGCACCCAGGCAGAAACCCAGTTATACACGCGTTGTAAGCAAGCCTCTGGAGAATATGGTGTAAAATTAAGGCAAACTAATTGTGGTAACAACCCTTCGCATCACAATGGGGATCAATGGAGCCGCGTCCAGTTCAGGTGATGGCCTGTTTGCTCATCCCAGCAGTGATAATGGCGAGCCTTTATCAGCCAGCCTTAATGAGTCACATGCAGGAAGAGGAGCAACTGATGTCATTGTGCATCACTTCATCTCCACAGAGTACAGACACAATGTCTGTGTGTGTGTGTGTGTGTCTCTCCACGCCAGTGGGCATACAGTACTCTGCATGTGTGCGTTCTGAGGCGCTGCCTCCTGTTTAAGCCAATACCTGGAGGCTGACCTCATTTGCAGCAGCGCTGCAGCTCCAGACACATGGAAGTCACATTACTCAGTCCTTTGAGCCCCGCTAGGATGGAGAGAGTCTAACTACAGACCGCACTCAACAAAGGGCGATTTTTAACCTAGAAGCTCCTCTTCCTTCGTGCACTCCTCTTTTGAATTTAAGACCCTTTTGCATAGACTGGTTACACATAGGAAGGATTATTCTCATTTATCCCGTCTCAGCATATTCTTGGCATCTCTGTGCAACGCAGCTTCATTTTATTGATTATGGATCAACTACTGAAGGTCTTTCTTGGTGTTTCTGAAACACGCTGCTGAGGTTATTCTATTCTGAAAGGCCCCTTTGCTCAGCCTGACTTCCTGCCTGGCTCCATCTGCCCAGCTTGATGCAGCTTCAGTCAAAAATAGACCAAAGTGAGGTCTATATTTATGTGCCTGATCCACTCTGTAGGTAACTCTGCACGCGGCAGCAGCCAGTGTTGGCACGCCGCTGTACAGAACTTCCTCCTACGCATCTGCTTTCGGCCGCTGTGGAACAAGTTTAAAGCAAAGAGGTTCAGGAAAACAGGCAGAAGCATTTGGACAACACCTCAGCGCAGCTTTTTGAAAACAAGCAAGAGTTCTTGGACCGTCATCGGTCCAAATATTGCTCTGGCTGTAGCCGTGGATCCGGGACCACTGACTTAGAGGACTGGGACAAATAGCTCTCCCCAGTGGCACAAAGGTACACTGCAGTAAACACGTCATGGCTGCCGAGTCACAGCAAGCTTAGCATGGTCCTGTTCCTGGCAGACCAAACCAACTCTGGAACCACAGTTTTAGAAAAACCAGTCATGATGGTGGCATCCCCGAAGAGGTGCAGGTTAAAGCGTCACATGTGCCTGTTTTCCTCCATGTTTCAGTCATACATCTGCAGATCTGGTGGTAAAAACATACAGATGATGAGAAAACTGGGACCTGGTCTATGAGACACTGTGTGTTGACCTGAGGATTTAGCATCTACAGCAAAGCTCCTACAGACCCGCCTTCATGAGCAGGACACATGAAAGAAAGGTAGCAGCCAGTAAGTCCTGGTAACAGGACAAGCCAGAAATGACTGTAATTAAGTCTCAGCTTAAAAGGAGGCGCTGGGGCGGCGGCTGAGTGGAGGTTGTGGCTCACACAGGCAGCAGGACGAGCTGTCAGGTCAGGGTGTGAGCTTCAGCAGTTAAATGGAAAATCATCCGACCCGTCAGGTGATGTGGCCTTCCAGGTCAGCTGATGGAGCCGACGGTGTGACAGAACTCTCACATTTGCCTTTTCCTCTCCTTCTACAGTCACATGACATCAGCCAACACAGCGAACAAGGTTAGAGGGGAACTGATGGACTGACCTCCTTCCTGGTACGAGTTAAATGGCTGCTGAGCACTTAAATAAAACCCGTTCCTCTCAGAAATACGGCACTGAAACCGAGCTTTTCGCGCTCCCGGGAGTCAACATGTGAATCCTCACTCTGATATTGAAATGAGACCTGAGCCGTTTCCCACAGGACGTCAGCGTTTAGCCCTGTGACGCCGCCTGCTTCCCCAGCCTGCTGCAGCCTTGTGTCAGCATCTGGGAAGGTCCAGGTGTTGGACCAGGTTCTGCAGCACTAACCTGCTTTCATTTCCTGCAGGTGTGTGCGTGGGAGGCGCTAATGCACGCAGGCTTGCATTGAACGGACCTATAAAAAATACACACACTGCAGCTATTTTTCCGTCCGCGCGTGTTTCACGCAGTTAAAAAGAACTGTGGCTAATTACAGCACGGCTCTGACGGTCCGTGTTGGTCCTTGTCGACCACAGAAGAAGGCGATATTGTTCCCGACACGTCCCCCGTGGTCTGACATCCCCCCGAAGAGATGACCTCACTCTGCCTCAGCCGCGGTGCATGATGGGAAAAGGAGCAGCGCCCTGTGTGCGAGAGGAGGGTAAGTCATGGCGAAGACATCCGAGTGAGTCATCCTGCCTGACATTATTCAGGGTGAAAGTCAGACGCGGCGCTCGTCATCCCCCCACCAACAACTGGAGGAGGAAGGGAGAAGACGGGAAAAGAGAGCCACGATAAAAACTAATGAAATGGATGTTAGAACCACTGGGATGATTTAAATACTGCAGACTCACGTTCCCCAAGAGCACCCAATGTCACTTACGATGAGGATCAAAGGCGAAAGCATCCCATTTCATAACTGTGACTTTAGCAAGAAAAAGCATTAAAGCGGTCAGGTGCAGCACGAAGGTAACCTTTGACCTTCAGATGATCGATGAGGGCTGCTGTCAAACCTGAGGCAGCTTGGACATCCAGCGTGGGTCGTTTTCACCAGCGCCCCCTGGAGGTCAGCAAAGACCGTGCAGCGACGGGGCTGGTTTGGTCCTTTCATTCGGCTTTGGCAGATGTTGAGCAACTGGAATTGGTAAACTTCAGTGTTTGTTGCTACATCCAGGAATCCGCGATATCCAAATCTGGCTCGTGTGAAGCACAGGATCTCCACCACCACGTAGGTGAGCCCCCCCCCCCCCCCCGATCGCCTCCGCTCTCCCTGTTTTGACACTAATTGCACTTTGCACAGATCAAACCGCCTCGCGCTTTATTCCTCCGTCACCTCCAAATTCGCTCCGACACTTGACGGTCAATGAAAGAGGCTTCATATCTCACATCAGTCTCGCATCGCCTACGAAGTGATAAAAGCCAGATTTAATATTCAGACTGCCCCCCCCCCACACACCCAACCCTCAACAGCCTGTCAGCTCTGCCTCAACGTGGGTAATAGCTGAAAACCCCTTTTCTCTGATGTCGCTTCACAATATTTCACCCCGTGGAAATTAACTTCTGCCACAAAACGAAACAGTTTCGCTTTAATCCGACGTGAAAAACGAACTCTCGAACAGTTTGTCGCCGTGAGCTACACGGAACAACAAACCCAAACAGGCCTTGCAGCCCCCGTTGACACCGTCCAAAGGTCAGAGGTCACCCAGTCGCACTGAATCAGGGCCAAACCCCCAGCAGCTCCGCTCCGGGTTCTGTCTTGACCCACATGTAAACAGGGCAACAAGAACGAGCCCTTTAGCGGCTAATTGACCCAGAAGCAGGTCAGTCCCCCCCCCCCCCCCCCCCCCCCCCCCACAGGAGGTCTCCTCTCTGCCTACCTTGGCAGGAGCGCCGGCAACACCTAGAACAGGGGAAGTGCATAAAAGATTAAATTATGAATGTGGCTGCGGCCAGGCGGAAGGAAAAGGTTGTGATAATAGCATGACAGCACACTTAATTTGCAGATAATTGCACTGGCGGTGCTTTTAAGGCCCCGTCTCACGCTGGCATTTTTAATGAAATGGGGAAATCATAGTTGTCACCTCACCTTTATCGCCTCCGTCTAAAGACGCTCAGGAAGAGCGGGAACGTGGATGGGAACGCCGTCACACCCTCCTCCGGGTTTAAATGCCACATCGGGGCTGCTTCTGCGCTAACAGGCGTGACCTCCCGGCGTGGTGGTCGCGCCGGCGTTCCCCGGGAAGCTGCACGTCACCGCCCGTCCTTCAGTTTGTCCCCTCCTGGAACGTGCACGTCCGGCCGCTCCTCAGGTGATTGATGACGGCTGCCGTGTGGTTGGGCAACAGGGAGCAGAGTCGCAGCGATGGAGCCTTGTTTAATCCCTGACTGGGGAGGGAAAAGCTGGACGGGACCGGCCGCGGCCCTCCCCAGTGCTGCGGTGGGTTAAACCGGTGATGGTTCTTACTGGGCACCAGCTGGACTCTGGAATATAATACCCGACAATAGCGAAGGCCCGAGAGCGCACGTGCGCTGAAAATAGAGGTAACACAATATTCCTGTGTGACCCCACTCAAGGATGAAATCCAATCCCCCCCCCCCCCCCCCTTCCCCTCCTGCATCAGCAGCAGATGTTTCTAATCTGCTCTGGGCTGCTGGTGGGCGCTCGCTCAGCGTCTCCAGGTAGGAGACAGAGGAGCATCTCAGGCAAACGTGCGCATGTGTGAACACGTGAGCTGAAGAATCCCCGTTAATGATGTCATTCATGCAAACACTTGGGGGGGGTTAATGAGTTGAACAAGATTTTCTGTATCAGCACTGATGTTTACACAGAGAGACAGACCTGACCTTCCGCGCGTGTGTGTGTGTGTGTGTGTGTGTGTGGTGTGTGTGTGTGTGTGTGCGACTCACCAGCTGTTTTCATTAGGCCATCTGTGGTGTCAGGATGGTAGTGTGATGACACACACACACACACACACACACACACACACACACACACACACACACACACGCCTCACTTTATAAAGATGGGGCAGAAAATCAGTTATTTTATGCTAAAAATTCATTTCTAAAATGTGCAATTTCTGCTTGGCCGATGGGAAAGAAACAAAACCAAATCAAAATTAAAATAACTCGTTTTACTTTTCACTGGCTGGGATTTATTGCATTTAAAACAGGAAATCTTGGGCCAAACATGTTGCAATATTTCACAACCAAGACGGTAGAAATTCACATTTCTAACTGCTGCATGACTCACACAGGCTGAGAAATGGAGAAAAAAGAAAGATTAAGAAATAAAGATTCAGTCAGAACCTCTCGGAACCTGCCAGAACCTGTCAGAACCAAGCTCTCCGGTCAGCACAACTGAACGCATTAATGGTTAAAGTGGTGTGTGATGGTGAAATACTTCTCGAAAGCTCCAATGACTGGGTTTCTCCAGCTTCGGCTCCTCCTGTTTCACACCCACCCGGATGCAACCACCAGTTAAACCTGGGTAAAGTCGGTCTCATCTTGGCACCAACGAGTATATTAAACGAGATTTCCCCCTGCAGCCAATCAGCCGGATGATTGCTGCGACTGCCAGGATGCTGTAAAGTATTACGGAGCCGATCTGTGAACAGAACAGAGCCGGTGAGATTCTTCCATGTACCTGTCAGCCTGGAATGATGACTGACTTCCTGTGGGCTGGGAGAAAAACTAATAATCTCCAGCTGGACAGAGAAATCTGCACCGTGTGTGTGTGTGTGTGTGTGTGTGTGTGTGTGTGTGTGTGTAAAGGAAACTTTACACCTACAGAGGATGACTTAAACATGTGTGAATATTTGGCTTCACCTGGTCCTGGTTCTTCTCCGACCAACTGAGCTGGGAGGGAAACTGGAGCCGTGGAACTAACTGGGACTTTACAAACCAGGCTGCTTCTTACTGGCTGGAAACTCTGCAGCTCCTCAGAAAAGAAACTCCAAGGACTCGAGTTCAGACACACACACACACTAAATCGCTTTGTCAAAAGAGTGACAAATACGCTATAAAACACATCCAAAGCATAAAAGCGTGGACAGATCAGCTTTTGTGCCCGTGCCGTGTTTTTAACTCTGAGATTTGTGAGGGTTAAAGGTGGGATCCATTCGACTTCAGCCGTATTTCTCTAAAGTCGTATAAGCAAAAATCCTTCACCTGTTTCGGATAAAGTCTTTATCTGATACAGAAATTCCAGCTGTGTTGAAGGTGAGTGCAGCAACGTTCCCGTCAGAGAGTACAGTAAATAAATAAGAAGCTCCTGCCTTTACCATCCGTAGTACAGCAGAGGTTCAGTTCACGTTAGCATAAAAGCTATGGCGAAGGGAAAAGGACCAAAGACACAATAAATGAGATTTGATGGCACCTGAAAACATCTCTCACCTGAAAATTGACTACTGAAATCAAGGTCACAACAGCTTTTGCATGTCACATGTCCATCCGGAGGCCAGCCGAGCCGTTCGTGAAAGCAGCCAGTTAATTGCAGGCGGGCTAATCTGCGATCACCTGCGGTCACGCTGACCTTGTCTTAATGGCACCGTGCACACCGTCGCTAACAGCAGCGGCAGCTAATGTGCTGCACGTTAGCGCTTCTTTTCTGTGATTCCACACACAGACAGGTCGGAGAGGCGTGAATCACCCATCTCTGCGCCCATCCAGCCCAATTATGACCGCTAATCCTCCATATTTACTTTTGGAACAACGCCCCCCCCCCCCCCTCACTAAATCTTCCGTCCGTCTCTGCTTTTCCTGTTATCGGGGGTTTTCTCTGGAGACCATAAAGAACGTCTACTTAGAGTCCTGCTGTGTGGGATTCACTGCCGCATCCATTTGCTTTTATCTGCAGCGTCACCTCTCGGATTTACTGCGGTCGGAGCGGTCTGGCAGCCGTTTAGGTGCCGACGTGCACCGGGGGCCTGGGACGGCCCCTCTCTGCTCTCCCTTAAAAGGCTCGCACAAGCAGTTCAGCGCCGATCTGAAAGCAGCCATGTTGGAGCCATTATCAGACCTGCAGAGGTTTGGCCCACTACCTCAGCCGCATGCATTCATCAGCCCCAGTGCATAGCTGGGATTTCTGGCTGGAGGAATGTGTGCGTGTGTGCGCGCATGCCTGTGTGTTCCATCCTGAGGTGTGTTTTCAATGTTTCCATGCAGCAGGGAGGTCCGTGCTGCAGGCCTCCCCCCACATTAAAGCCACATGTCCGTGTTTTTCTTTCCTACAGGCGTGTCGTGCGTGCTGCGGTCACACACGCACGAGGTTGTTGTGAGGTGAAGGGCGCGTCAGGGCCCACCGCGTGAAGGCCAAACTGGTTTTGGGAGCTTTTAGAAGCATCCCAAAACTCCATAATGAGTCAGGCGTTTTTCCAGGTAAAGCCTGGAAAAAGTGCGGTCGCTAGGAAGCAGACCGTGAGTCACCTGTCACCGGTGCTAATGAAACAGACGTTTCCTAAAGAAAAGAAGGATTCCTGTAAAATGAAATCATGTCTAACAGTGTCAATAACATTCATTTTTGAACTACGAAAAAAAAACATTAATTCGTCTCATCGCCGCTAGAGGGCGCCGGAAACACCGCAGCTGACGTAGCCAGAACCTATAGCGTTTAATCACTATTATTTATCTATAAATTTGATTTTTTTATATTCTGTATAACGTCGAATTCATCATGTGACTTTACTGTGTGGAATAAACTAACTAAAGACTCTGAGCTGTTCTGAAAACATCATCAGCTACGGCACATTTGTCTTTATTGTTGTACCCTACAGTCACGTGCGTTTATGTTAGAAAGGTGGCGTGTGTGAGTGTGTGCACGTCTACTGTCTCACACGCACAGGAAAGGCTTGTGTTTCATGCTTCCTGTGATGCGTTTCCCAGATCTTTGGCTGATTTGTTGATCCGAACCATCCGTTTCCCTGCCGGTTCAGGTGAGGCCCGACTGCAAACTGGGCTTTTCCTGGAAAGTCGGGATTCTACATTCATTATAAAAACAAGAGAATCCTTAGAATAATAAGGCTTATTTTCTCATATTCACGTCAGGAGAAAGTTCATCTTACATTGTACTTATTTTTCTTTAATCGTAGTTACAGGTTTGTTTTAATCTAATTAGTTAAAGGTCTTAAACCAGGAAAACATTTTAAATTTAAATGTGCAGAAGTACACTTTCAGTTATATTTAAAGAGCATGAGTACAAGAGGTCCAGAACACTGATTCATCTGGGGGGGGGGGGGGAGAAAACGGGCTTTGTGTGCTGGTTCATTCATTCGCGGTCTCAAGGTTTTGGGTTTGATTCCCACTCAGGTTTCCAGAAACCGGCCAGTTACCCTGGCTCTGCCTGCATGTGTGTGTGTGTGTGTGTGTGTCCTGTGATGGACTAGTGACCCGTCCCAGGTGTGTTCCCTCCCTCTGGTCCAGAAGTTCTGCTGTACAGTGAAACCAAAGGCAGAGAAAAGAGGAGACCTGCGTTCCTGAGACCTGCTGTCAGCTAAATTTAGCCAGAAGATGTATTCCTGTCAGGCCCCCCGACCCCCTCCCACCACACTGAAGCCCTTATCTTAATTATTACCAGACCTAAAACTGAACACACACACACACACACACACACACACGGGTCTTCCTGTTGATCTAAAACCAGCCAAGGGCGGCCTGGTCCTATTGATGACACACATTGTTTATCTGGGCGTCTGTTCTTCCTGTAAGGTTACATGCCCAGAAATTCATCGAGTGTGTGTGTGTGTGTGTGTGTGTGTGTGTGTGTGTGTGGTGTGTGTGTGTGTGTGTGTGTGTGCTGATAAGACACACGCAGGTTAAGGGAAAGATCCCAATAAATTTCCTTTGCCTGACTCACTCACACACTTAACATTTGTTTCTCATGTAATAGATGTTGTTTTTCGCCCTCTTTGCAACCATAATTTCCCTTCATATGAATTTCAAATCAGCTGCAGGTGAATTGTGACACCATTAACAGTGACTAACCTCAGCACTGGCCTTCAACCTGACACGTTCGAGCTGAAATGACAAGAAACGACTGATTACCACTCTTTCAGAATGGTCAAATAATCATCACCCTTGTGGGAACATATAGCTGAAACAAAGAACAATGTACCGGTAATTTTGACGAATAATTGTGCCAATCAACCTCCTGCAGCCCCCATTTTTGGTTATGTCACATATGTCTGCTTCGAGGCAGCGATGGGGCGCCGCGACCTGTGGTGACGCTCGAGAGGCGGACAAGTGGCGACCTTTTCCGCTGCATAAAAGTTCCAGCCTCCGGTTCTCACACCATCTTATTAAACCCCAGTGACCTTTATGGCCATGGAGACTGTCTGCTGGAGCAGGCGGCTCACAACAGACTTGACCCACGGAGCAAAAATCAGAGAGAACGTTGGGGATGTCTCCCACCTATTCGCCATGTGCGCTTTTGCGCGGCCGTCTGATCAGATTAAAGATTTGCATCTTTGTCAGAGATTTTCAAGTCTAAATAAACAAGGCGTGATGAGGGGAAACACTGCCGCCTGCTGGTTGTATCCGGTAACTGCAGGGAAGTGCATTTTCCTAACAAGGAACATGTGATTCGAGTTTCCCAAATCAAATCAGGCATGAAAGCACGTCTATGGAAGCCGGGAGAGCTCATTTATACTTCATACAATTAAAATTGTATGCTTAATATGAACTGCAGCATTTATACTGAATATATATTCAGAGATTTCAACCCAGGAGACATCATGTTAAGACGAGGATCTTTAGTGTCTGAGCTTCTCTCCAGCTCCAGTATTTTGATAGTGGTGTGAGATTCTGACACACAGAACACCCGAGGAGCTGCCCCAGCATGCTCACACATCACTAACCGTGAGTTATTTCAATCCTCCTCTCCGTGATTGATGAGCAGTGTCACTTTTATACAATCTTCCACTCACATCATTTGAAAATGTCCTTTTATTTGCATTACCTGCACGCACACACCTTCCCTTTTCCCATTAATATCAAATGAAAGTTTAATAACTTGGTGTGGAAATGAGCTTGCAGAGAAGAACACAAGTGCGGGTTAATAAACATAAATCAACACAGCAACATGATCAATGGCTTCTCGGAAGTGTTGTGTTGGCAGAATTATTGTCTCTAATTCAAGTGCATCAACTCGAGTCGAATTCCCTGATGGCGCAGATGTGCTTCCATCAATAATTGATCATTTCATTCGCTAATTAGCTGCTGGTTTTTGATGCACCTTAAATGTCAAACGCTCATGTTATCGATACGTCACTGAAAATGAGAAAACGCATTGTTTTCTGAATTATTTACGGATCATTTACATGGCATTGACTTGGAATTGATTCAATCGTTCTCTAAAAGAAAGCCCTCGGGTGAAAAAAAAACTGGTTCTTGCTTCTTGTGCTATTTGTCACCTAATTGGTTCAAGAATTCAGAATCCCTCAGGTGACAAGTAGATGATTTGCTCTTTATCTTCGAGCTGCGGCAGCGACGCTGTCACCCTTTAATATGATGCTGTGTAATGAAACGTTTCCCCTGCTGACGTCTCCTCTGTTTTCTTATTCTAATTACGAAGCTGCAGCACTTTTTGTCTGTTCGGCTCTGGTCTCTCAGCTGTCACAAACCCTCTAAATGAAGCCGGAGGTGCTCGTGGGTCTGTGTGAACTACTTTCACATGATGCTACAGGCCCATAAAGTGCTTGCATGCACATTTGTTACAATACAGTACATTCTTTGTTAAATTTGTGTTCCGTATATGGTTGCCTCGAGGTTAATGGTCAAACTGCTTTAGAAAATTTGACTCCTGAGCCCAGGAGCTCTGACCTGGTACGTATGGTCGCATCACACCCAAGTCACTTTCAGACTCAAACCCGAACTAATATCCCCAGTGCAATATTATAGAATAGTGTTTCCAGACAGAAACTAGTAGCCATTTCTTGTGCTTGAGTGTAAAATGAAAATTAAAAGTAATGCAAGATATATACGCAGTTCTTAACTTTGAGATGCACAATTCCTTTGAATATCATAGTCAAACGGTCTCAATGCAGTTTATTCCTTGTATAAATCACACGGAACCTCTATCAGAGTTCTTACACTGTGACCACAGCGCCCTTGTGTGGACTCGTGTAGTATTACAGGTCATAACATTACACAACAGCCGACCACCAGTCACGATGATGAGGCAAACCTGAAAATGCATTAGAAATTTTCCCCATAATAGTTTTTAAAGAATAAAAATCGCTTTTTAAAAACTGAAAAAATTTGCAACCGCCATTTTCATTTTGACATTTCAGTACATTGTTATTCGTATGAGTTTTATATATTTTACTGAAGTTAAGTAGCTCCTGCAAAGTGTTAAATGACATAATACTGTACTTCATTGACCATGTAAAAGCTCACGTTATTTTAATATTAGGGGTGTCATGTTGCTCGTGTCAATAAAGCTTTCCTGTTTGAAAAAAATAAGGAAACGCGCATCAGCCAATCAGAAGAGAGGGGCGGGACTTGTTCTCCTTTGACAAAATAAAGACGGAAGCGGCGTGACAGCCGCCGACCTGCGCGTAGTAATCGGTGTGTTGCTGTCTCAAACTGCTCCGTTCGGCCCCGAATTCCCTCCTTATTGCGTTATATTACAAATGAGACAAACGTCAGCGTTAGCAAACCGCAGCTGATACTCCCGCGCACGAAAATGGCACAGGGCGAAATAGACTACAATATAGTGTTTCCGGATGCCGTGACATCAGGTGAGCAGCCTTTCATTGTGATGCCTGCCGTTAGCTCACGGAACACGGTGCCATTATCTGAGCGAGTGCGTGTAACCCGGCTACGAGCACGTTAAATCAAGCCTGCCACGCTTGCCCGGTGCACAGGGGCAGATTCGCCCTTTCATGGTCTGTTGTGTTTTCAGAGAGACACTGGCAGAAGACAAAGGAGCCAGTTGTGATTCTGCTCGGCTGGGCAGGCTGCAAGGATAAACACCTCTCCAAGTACAGCTCCATCTACAATGAACAGGTGACAGTGCGTCAGGTGCCACAGATCCTGGGCCCGAGGGGATCCGGGTCCGGGCCAACCCACGGGAATCATCCCCTTCTGTATTCTCCCATTTGCTAGTGTTGCGTTTTAAAAGTGGAAAATTTACCTGTCACGTGTCATCAACAAATGTTTACCTGCTAACCTTAAACCTGGAGCCCCGAGTCACGTGAATGAATGGGGGCGTGGCCAACGCACCGTTTCACATATTTTACCATTATTTTAAGTGTTTTGTGCAAATATGCAACTATGGTGTCGCTCCATTGTGTCATTAATGTCTTTAAAGAAGAAAGCCAAGCATTTTTAATGAAATATAAATGGAATTCTTTTGTTCACCTTTAGGGGTGTGTAACCCTCCGCTACACGGCTCCTTTGAAGACGATCTTCATCTCGGAGTCTTTTGGCTACAAGGAGCTGAAGAGCACGGCCCTGAAGCTGCTGGAGATCCTCTACGACTACGAGGTGGAGAACAGTCCAGTTCTATTCCACGTATTCAGTAATGGAGGCTTCATGTTGTACCGCTACATCGTGGACTTGCTGCACACCGATAAGCAGTTTGGCTCCTTGTGTGTGATCGGGGCGGTTGTGGACAGCGCCCCGGGCAGCAGGAACGTCCGCGGGGCCATGCGCGCCCTGAACGCCACCCTGGGCCCCGACGTTAGCCCCGTGCTACGATCCGCGCTCCTCGCCCTCTTCGCTGTGTCCGTTTTGGTGCTGCGTGTCATCCTGTACCCTCTGACCAAGTACATCCACAAGAACCACTACGACGCGGTGCGGGAGCGGCCGCCCGGCTGGCCCCACCTCCACCTGTACTCCACAGCCGACCAGGTGATCCGACACCGGGACATCGAGACCTTCGTGGACGCTCTGAAGCAGAAAGGCGTCCCGGTGGAAAGTTTTGATTTCGTCTCCACCCCCCACGTGGGTCACTTCAGGAAGTTCCCCGAACAGTACGCCCTCAACTGCCGCAACTTCCTGGCTGCCTGCGTGAAGGACTCAGAAGGGTCTGAGATGAAGAGGCGGAGGGTTCAGGACCAGTGAAGGGGGGCTGGTTTGGTCTGGAGGAGCTGCCTGGAACATGAGCCGGACACCTGGACGTTTTCCGCTCCACTTCCAGCGTCTGGTGTCAGTTTGTGCACTTAAAAATCAGCCCGACTTCAAACCCGATCCACTCACTGTTCGGCATGAAGGCCAAACTCTGCCTGCTCATGTTTCCATCAGAAAAGTGTCATAATAGAGGTGAAACTACGACTGGAGGGTACCATTGTTGGGAACCATTGTTGGGAACCATTTGAGTTGTGTTGAATGTTGCTGTGAAACGTGATGCACTGTAGATTAGTAGTAGTGACGCTAAACCTGAGGTGACTCTTGTATATATGAAGACGCAGTTCTTTGATTTTAATATCACTAAAAAGAAGAAGGCAAACACCTACATTTTTAAGGTTTCAGAAATGCTGCCTTGGATATTGAAAACCCTCCTTAGAATTTGTTCTTGACTCCATCTAGGCTGATAATGAATGTCCCTTCGTGTCCAGCACAGCCTGTGTTTTTACTGACGTGCCTTTAATAAACAGAACTCCTCAGACGTCTGGCAGTGGTTTATTCACCACCAGGATTCATGAACACACCCCCCACTTTAGTCTTCGCTCATCAAAATATGGATAAAAGGAGTTAATGTTAACTTAAAGGAGGAAAAACAAGATTTGCCTGAGGCATCGTGGAGGATCTGAGGGGGCTCTTGGGGCCAGCCTCCCCTGGTGTCCTGGAGCTCCTCCAGGCTCCTGACACTGCTGCAGCTGGTGGCAGGAGGTCTGGAGAATCGGCCGGAGTCACAGGGTGACACCAGTTATCTGCCCCATTTGCCCCAACAGCAGGTGAAAGTGATTCCCAATCGTTGGGCTTCTTCACTAGACAGACTGACGTCCCAGAAGAGACTTTGAGTATCTGCTCCCTTTTTTTTTGGTCCAGCTTAATTTGTTCGAGGAGCTGGTTTGATATTTTTAAGCTTGTCATTTTCCAAAGAGCGATCAGGTGACCCAGAGGCAACAACCAGCCCTCTCACCCCTCCTCTCTCCCCGGGCGCAGTCCCATTGTTCCGGCAGAGATGGTTTTGGAATGTCTGTCACGTCCGGAGTGACATTTGGGAGAGTCAGCTGGCATTTGTCTCTGCACCAACGCTGACCTGATGCATCATGTATAGAGCCGCTCCGAGGAAAGTTTACGCTCAGCACAGACACATGAACATCTCTGCCATCACACGAGACAGACAGATGGATCCTCCCTGAGAGATCCACAGACTCTAGATCAGCTCACCAGTATTCCCAATCCCCCAGTATACACCTGGCTCCAACACTGGGGGGGGGGGGGGTCAAGCATGATGAGTGGTTAACTAGCTGAACAGTCTATTTATACTTACGTGCATTTGGGACTTTACCTGATTAGAATTTGGTCTATTGGAGGTGTCTGAAAATTCATTAAATTATCTGCTGGCATGTACAGATATAATAAACAATCTTATTAATACAACCATTAACAGGTATTTATTTTAGACAATTGGTAATTGCTAATATAATTAAAATAATGAGATTAGGGGGAAATGACGAGCGCAGTAGCACAGATTGTCCAGAAGAGGGCAGCATTGCCCCGCAGGTGCATCCTGTCTCGCTCGGGCTCCAGGTGACCAACCTGACCGCCTCCACGTCCAGCTGTGGGGTTTGAATCTTCAGGAGAGATAAAGGCCGTGAAACTCTGCTCACAGAGGCCGTCCCTGCACTCTTCCTGCTCTGAAACGAGGGGAAGCGGCCGTGGTTGCCACCTCTTCCCAGGCGGGACGTCGGGGGTCGGGTCGAGGGGAAAGGATGACACGTGATGGTCACCAGAACGAGAATCAAGCAGGAAATTAAGAAAGTGATTCTTTTCAGTTAATGTTCAGTCGTAAGGAATAGATGGGAGGAGCCTTGACGTCACAACACCCCCCCCCCCCCCCCCAAACGCACTGAGAGAAGAAATTACCCCGTGGAAGTTAATGAAGTCTCACAAGTTGATGAGGGGAAAATTGCAGCGAAGAGGGGTCAGTGCTTTCTCTTTAGCCTTTCCCTCTTCCGGGGAAAATTGC
Source organism: Takifugu flavidus (assembly GCF_003711565.1). NCBI lineage: Eukaryota > Metazoa > Chordata > Actinopteri > Tetraodontiformes > Tetraodontidae > Takifugu > Takifugu flavidus. The sequence continues at coordinate 3,823,353 of NC_079534.1, read as the reverse complement.
TGCGGTCAAGATCCATACTTTTAGAGGACGCCGAGCACTCCATCGCAGGGACGAGGAGAGCGGGGCGGGCTGGGGGTGGGGTGGGGCAAGATTAATGGTATTAAGTGGTAGCACTTGGCAATGTGTTAACATATCGTCCATGTTCTGCGTCCCACACTGATAGTTTCATAGACCTTGGCTTTATACATTGACTTTTAGCCGTGATTTACAGGATTCAAATCATCCATCTGGCCCTTCATCACCAGGACCCGCCTGGCGGCCTCCTCGGTGCCCGTCTGTATCAGTCAGAACCTCAGAACCAGCATCTGCTCCCCGGGATTGCTGGTTATCATGCAAAGCCCCACAAAAACGAACTTTCTTTCAAATGACCAGGTTGCCCCCCTCCCCCCCCCCCACTTGGTTTTAATGTCAATCTGAAATGAAACGCTTTTATTTACGTGCATGTTGACATTTCAGATGGAACCCGAGAACCCCCCCTTTCTAGATCATTGGTTGGCGAAGTGCGATATTTTATCTGACAGGCACGCGCAACCAGACTGGGGGGGGGGGGGGCAGGCATCTGACGGCAGATCCCTGTGACTCCTGTGCTGATTTGATGTGATGTTATATAGTGTTTGGCATTTTGATTTTAAGCCTGACATACTGTGACGTTATTGACCCAAAAGAGAGGAAAAAACGCAGGTTTAACGTTAAATTTCCTGAAGCTGCTCAGGTGTCATTGCTCCATTTACATGATGATCTGTTCTCTGCCTCAAACTGGGGCTTTACCTCCTCTTCCAAGGCCCAGCTTCTGCCCATCAGAACCAGAACCCCCCCCCCAGTTCTTTTCATTCTGTCTCTGTCCTCTTGCTGAAGGAAGCCACAACTCTTCGCCCCGTGCCGTCGCCATGGAAATGCCAGCAGAAACGGATCCTATATGGTTGCTTTATTTATTTTAATTACCGTCAGTCCGTCGGGGGAACATTTGCATCCCTCTGTCTCATCTCCTCCAGCACCGAGGTCCGGGTCAGGCGGCTGCACCCTGGCGGCTCTGCCGGGCGCCACAGGTCGGGGCCTTGTGATGGCGTTGAGCGGGGAGTCACCCCGTCTTCCCTCTAATGAGCAAAGCGTCTGGTGGGAGCGGAGTCCGAGACAGCGTGAGAGCTCCGACACACACACACACACACACACACACACACACACACACACACACACCACACACGCACACACGGTCACACGAAGACACCCAGCGAAGAAAACCGGAGGATCAGGACCAGCTGCCTTTGACTAACTTTAAAAGGTCTCCTGGCGTGTGTGTGTGTGTGGTGTGTGTGTGTGTGTGTGTGGTGTGTGTGTGTGTGTGTGTGTGAAGGAGAGGGGATCACCTCGTCGAAACACTTATCATAATCTTCACTGGTCTATCTCGGCCCCTCAGCCTTCTACTTAAGACAAAGCGCGGCCGCAGAAGCGAGGGAAGGTGAGATGAAGGAGGGAGAAGAGAGAGACCACGATGGAGGGAGAGATGGCAGCAGTGGAGAAACCTCTCAGCGTGCGTGCTGCCGCCTCCCCATCGCGTGCTGCAGCAGACTGTGTGTCCCTGCCTATTCAAAGGGAGCTCTGGCTGCGGGTGCGTGTGTGTGCGTGGGCGTGCACGTGCGTGCGTGCGTCTTCATGAATGCCCTTGAACAGAACCCCTTCTGCTCTGCAGATCCCTGCTGCCACTGGAGAACATTTGACAAGCAGCAGGCTCTTGTTAGAGTGCTGTCAAATTAAAGGTGTGTGTGTGTGTGTGTGTGTGTGTGCGTGTGTGTGTGTGTGTGTGTGTGTGTGTGTGTGTTTTAGAGGTTCTTTTCGGAGCCCTGTCAAATTAAAACTACCAAACAAACTGCGAGTGTCATGCACAGGCCGAGGTGCACGTAGGATGGCAGCAGAAGGCCTTTTCTTGTGTTTGTCTGTGTTCTCGTGTGTGTGTGTGTGTGTGTATCCTTTTCTGTGGGGTCCTTTTATTCTGACTTGTGTCTTTGATGCTTGCGCAGGGCTGTGAAGGTAGAATCTAATGAACAGTGTCTAAATGTGTCACACACACACACACCACACACACACACACACACACACACCTTATGTGCTATGAAGCCTCGGTAAAAATGAGTTTTGGCGTGTGAGGACACAGATCCTGCACATTAGCCTGTTAGCATCTGTGGTCCATTGTCGCAGGGATGCTAGCTGCTGAATATCGGCAGTCTCAGTTGATGTTTTAAGGCAGCATTATATTTGGGTTTATCTGCATCTAGACTTTATTTTTATGAGCATCATTTAATGACAACACTCACACACTTCATCTATTTGTGCGTGAACACACTCCCGTCTGCTCCCTGCAGAAACCGAGCTGCTCTTCTAACTTTGCCTCGGTTAGGAAATTGTTATGATTTATGAAGTTGCCGGTGGACTAATATCTTTAGAAGTTTTATCTTGTATGGGAGCAGACGATTCATCTTAAAGAGTGATGAGGGGAGGTTGTTCTCTATGCAAAAGGCATTAAAGCTAAATGAGGAGTCTATTACTCAAATCGGCCTGCTAATCCGTTAGCTAAAGACCCCTGGCCGCTAACTAAGCAGATTAAGATATGTCACTGCCACCACAGCCTGGACAATAGTCCACTACTTATGATCTCACACACACACACACACACACACACACACACACACACACACACACACACACACACACAAACACGCACACCTTTGACTCATCTACATACAGTTTCTCCCTGCCAGTTCACTTCATAGAATTAATTCTCTCTTCTCCTCCCAGTTTCTGTGTGTGTGTGTGTGTGTGTGTGTGTGTGCGTGTGTGTGCGCGCGCGCGTGTGCAAGAATGCACAGGGGACCCATGAAGAGGCCGTGTTTGTATGGACATAGACAATTCATCATGGCTTGATTAACATACAAGATTTTATCGTCTTTCTGCAGACACAATAACTCTCTCTCTCTCTCTTCCTCCCTCTCTCTCTTTTCCTATCTCTCTCATATAGAGATAATTACTCATAATTTATTTCCTCTGCTTAATTAAGTGATTTGCCTTTCGTAGTGGCCTAAAAAAAATGGAGACAGATGAGACAGTTTGAGGATCTTAAGCATCAGTTTCAAATGAGACTTTCTGGTAGTTTCCAACAGAACCTGATGAGCCCCTCTGTGGCTTCATCTGTCACTAAATACCAAAAGAACTGTGCACAGCAGCTCAACTCCAGCGATGTCATCTTCGACAGTAAAGCAAAGATGATGTCACTGATGACGACAGCAGCAGCATGAACCCGGTGTGACGCAACAACCCGAGTGTGACGCAACAACCCGGTACTGACGCCTGACCTGAGCCGGGCCTTGTTTCCAGCCACCGGTTGGCACTAATTAATGGACTGGAGCCCATTCAGCAGGACAAACCACATGCATTAAACATGACTGGGCCCCGTTCTGGTGGGGGGGGGGGGGGGGGGGGGGCTGCAACACGTCTAATTGGGTAAAACTGATGAGCAGAAATCGATCAGAAATGCAGCTTCTGCTGTTCTGAATTAGGAAATAAAAGCTTTAAAGTTCTGTTGATTGTGCAGGTGCAGAATCTGGGGGGGGGGGGGGGGGGGGGGTTCTGACAGACTCATCTGCCAGAGGAAGAATGGAATTTAAGAATTCCCCAAAACGAGGAGAAAAGCCTCCCAGAACTTTGGGCGCGAATCCCCCATTTTTCCGGGTTTTCTTCTTGTCCTTTTAGAATGAAACGCGTCCTTGGTGGCCGTCGCACGCGCTCACAGGGAAACGCGCACACCCGCAGCCCTCATCCCTGCATAAATTGCCGTTATCCGAGCCCCCCCCCCAACCATCACCTCAGCTGACAAAAGTTAATTTGCACTAATGATGTTTTACTCCTCTCATTACCTTAAATCGTGCCCTCCGCTTCCCTCCCTCTCTTTCTGCAGCGGGGGGGGGGGGGGGGGGGGCAGAGATGGGAGGGGAGCGGGAGCGCGGCGGCGTGCACGCCGGTGGAGCAACTGTTATTGTTGTGGATGAAGCCGATGTTCATCTGCCCCCCCCTCCTCCTCCGGCTGTTTAATATTTTACACCATGGTGTAATTATCACAGATGTGGAGTTATTTTTGTTGGGAGGCTCCCTGGGGGGTCTTTACTGTACAGCCGCCGTATTTATGTTGAAGGCTTAAGTGGTGGACGTTGGTTAAGGTTAGTGGTGGTGGAAATGATAACGGAGTCCGAGCTTAACGGGGGTGGAGTGTTTGATGTGGAGCGGGCCCCTTTTACGGCGGGAATAAAGCACAGCATTAGACCCCCCCGGCCTCACAGCCGCTGCGCTTCCGTCCCCGTTTCAGCCAAGTTTTGGGTGTTTTCCACCGCGTCTCTTTGCTATTTCACAGGTTTTCTCTGTTCTCTTCACAGCTCGTTGATGAGGATGATGAGGATGAGGATGAGGATGATGATGAGGATGAGGATGAGGATGAGGATGAGGATGAGGATGAGGATGAGGATGAGGATGAGCAGGAGTTAGCCCCTCAGAGAGACCTCTGTCCGACATGGAGTCCAGCAGAGCTCAGCTGGATTTCCACCACATCTGGTTTGAACCCGTCCTGCATCATCCAGAAATCAACATCCTCCTGAGTTTGGGGAGTTTTCGCTCCACGTACAACAAGGCGCACGGTGACGTTAAAGGTGATGCTTCTTTGTACTTTTTCCTTGAAGGTGAATGGAGCTAATCAAAAGTGAGCAACCAAGAAACCATTAAGGTGTCATTGCTCAAAACGGGCACTGATCATTTTACTCAGATTTACGGCTGCTGTTTAATTACTTTGGAGTCGTTCAATTCAGGGTTTACTTTTTGGCCATATTTCATCCTTCTGAAGTGAGCTGCGTGGGCAAAAAGCCCCCGACAGACCGTATGTCATCGGCGGAATAACAGCCATTTTGCTCCGCTTCCACGTTTATGTGAAGGGTGAGGAGATGAAATTGATCCGGGATCACCTTGAAATCCGCCCCGCCGCGGAGAGCACGGCCGAATGCCTTGGAACAACTTTTCCACTTATGGACACAAGGTTTTTCCTGGGACGATATGTAGATAAACTCCTTTAATCCTGAGCTAGCCTGCGGCTGTGGCGCAGCTGTAAACAGCTATCGGCCCTGAGGAGCCTCTGCTCTAGACCATGTTGGAATCTCCCCAAGTCTGATCGATCCGATAAATGAACACGTCGCCTCCACTGAGTCTGCAGGAATCGTTCTCCGGACGAAAGTTCCGAGGCGGCGAGCCTTCCCGCACATCCACTCTGAAGCGTCGCGCTCATTAGCGGCCGATTGATGCGGGCGACGGCATTAGTCTGGAGCCATTGGCAGCTCCTCCTGAGAGGGGCCATTTTTACAATTAGTTTAGGGGGTTATGAATGTCCACATGTTCTGTTTCAAATAGGCAATGTTCATTTTTTATATGTAATTGTTTCTGGAGGAGGCTTTTAGTGAGAGATGAGTTAAGATTCTATTAAAATCTTCCTCTCCGTCCCTCATCACGCACGTTCCGGGGTGACGATATATGTGGCGGCAGCGCGTCGCGCAGACTCAGCTTCCTGTGGTTTCAGCGCCGGGGAAATTGTTGGGCTGACTTTTAACGGACAGCAGCACCTCTGGAGATGACGGTAGCGGTTCTCTGTCGTCCCCGGTAACGTCGCTGGCCGCCCGACCTCTTTGATGGCGCCCGCGGCGCGTAAAAAGGCCTTGAAGAGGTTTTCCCTTTGTTGTCCTCGCAGATCAGTTTCACCCGGATCATCATTGTCGCCGTAGCCAGGAGCACGACTGATGTCGACATGAGTACGGAAGCCTTTCTGTTTGATGTTCATTCACACACACACACACACACACACGTATGTGATATGAGTGATGATCAGTCTGTATGAAGGGGTTGGACAACCAGGCAAGCACTTCCTGGTTCACACAAGTCCCCAAGAGGATACCTGTGTGTGTGTGTGTGTTGTGTGTGTGTGTGTGTGTGGACAGCAGCCGGTGGTCAGGATGATGTGTTGTCTTCTTCTTGGGTCCTTCAGCATCACTTGCCTCCCACCGTTCTTCCTCGTGAGCGTGCACGTGCATCACACGTGCAGCTGCAGCCTCCAGATCCCTTTTTTTGGATGATATCCAAGGGAATGTGGGAAAGATCACCCAACAGTTAGAGAAGTTTTTATGTTTGAGTAGTTACTGATGCCGAAATGTGCCGCCTGTTTTACAAGATGCCAAAGGGTCGGCCGTTGCCATGGTTACCAATGACGCAATGATGCTGTGAGACAGCAGACGCGGACAACTGTTCCCGTCCTGCAGATCTTCTTCTTCACATTAGATATTAGGATGTTTAGAAGTTCGAGGCAGAGACTGGGAGAGATTTGTGTGAAAACGTGATGAGAATCACACAAGTGTGTGTTTACACAGTGTTACGTCATCACATCGGTTTCACTCTTTGGCAGCACAAACGTTGTTTTGGCCTCGCAGCTTATCTCCATGCATCGCCACATCCTGACCCACCGGCCTCTGGGAGGGTATAAAATCACACGGACCAAACATAATAAAGGTAATTTAGTGCCAAGGCAAATTCCATAGCTCTGGGCCTCCGCCCCATGTTAAGCAGCCCGCTGACCTTTAGCGTCTGATTTCATAAAGAGGGACAAAATCCGATTAGCTCTGGACAGGAAAGGTCAAACACACGGGCAGTTGCAGAGGGAACGTCGCCGCTAGCTGGTGGAGGATGTGCAGGATGGCTGCAGCGATGCAGCGCTCAGAGTGTGGAGCGTCTGTGGGTGGGAGGGGGAGCTAGCGCTGGCAGTTAGCCTCCATGGCCTCTGTGGCTATTAGAGAAAGGGCAGCATATCGGACACGGGGGCTCCTCTTTCATGTTCCAGCAACCATTTACACACACACACGCACACACACACGCACGCACACCTGGTGGCATTGCACCACGTTCAGCCCGATAGCATCTTCTACTCACTGAGCCTTGAAGTGCGTCACCGTTTGGAGCTTTGTGTGTGTTGATTTTCTGTCCTTTTTCGTCACGTTTACTTTCGGAGATCCGCTTGATGTGGAATGTCACGGCACATTGTGAAGTTGTCGTCTCCAGTGACTGTTCAAATCTCTTCTTGACAGGCTTTTGTTGCCCGGCCCAGAAGCTAATCAACCCTTGCGGGGGTTCATTTTAGGCAGAATTTGACTGAAATGTCTGACACCTTTTCCTTCTAATTTAGTTTGCTGCCAACTAATAGTGTATGAGACATTTGGCCTTTTTGTTTGGGCACAATACCAATACTACAGGTTATTATTGCCACAATATCTTTAATGAAGAAGCTAAATAGGTAAAAGAGCGTCTCAGGTTGTTGGTGTGGTCCTAATTCATTATTTACAACCAGTATTTCTGTGTGCGACACAGTTCGTGGACAAATTTGGAGCTGTGTGTGCTGCTGATAAATGTGCCCAGACAGTGTCTGTAAGTGTGTGTGTGTGTGGTGTGTGTGTGTGTGTGTGTGTGTGTGTGGACAGCGGCCGGTGGTCAGGATGATGTGTTGTCTCCTTCTTGGGTCCTTCAGCATCACTTGCCTCCCACCGTTCTTCCTCGTGAGCGTGCACGTGCATCACACGTGCAGCTGCAGCCTCCAGATCCCTTTTTTTTGATGATATCCAAGGGAATGTGGGAAAGATCACCCAACAGTTAGAGAAGTTTTTATGTTTGAGTAGTTACTGATGCCGAAATGTGCCGCCTGTTTTAGATGCCAAAGGGTCGGCCGTTGCCATGGTTACCAATGACGCAATGATGCTGTGAGACAGCAGACGCGGACAACTGTTCCCGTCCTGCAGATCTTCTTCTTCACATTAGATATTAGGATGTTTAGAAGTTCGAGGCAGAGACTGGGAGAGATTTGTGTGAAAACGTGATGAGAATCGCACAAGTGTGTGTTTACACAGTGTTACGTCATCACATCGGTTTCACTCTTTGGCAGCACAAACGTTGTTTTGGCCTCGCAGCTTATCTCCATGCATCGCCACATCCTGACCCACCGGCCTCTGGGAGGGTATAAAATCACACGGACCAAACATAATAAAGGTAATTTAGTGCCAAGGCAAATTCCATAGCTCTGGGCCTCCGCCCCATGTTAAGCAGCCCGCTGACCTTTAGCGTCTGATTTCATAAAGAGGGACAAAATCCGATTAGCTCTGGACAGGAAAGGTCAAACACACGGGCAGTTGCAGAGGGAACGTCGCCGCTAGCTGGTGGAGGATGTGCAGGATGGCTGCAGCGATGCAGCGCTCAGAGTGTGGAGCGTCTGTGGGTGGGAGGGGGAGCTAGCGCTGGCAGTTAGCCTCCATGGCCTCTGTGGCTATTAGAGAAAGGGCAGCATATCGGACACGGGGGCTCCTCTTTCATGTTCCAGCAACCATTTACACACACACACGCACACACGCACGCACGCACACCTGGTGGCATTGCACCACGTTCAGCCCGATAGCATCTTCCACTCACCGAGCCTTGAAGTGCGTCACCGTTTGGAGCTTTGTGTGTGTTGATTTTCTGTCCTTTTTCGTCACGTTTACTTTCGGAGATCCGCTTGATGTGGAATGTCACGGCACATTGTGAAGTTGTCGTCTCCAGTGACTGTTCAAATCTCTTCTTGACAGGCTTTTGTTGCCCGGCCCAGAAGCTAATCAACCCTTGCGGGGGTTCATTTTAGGCAGAATTTGACTGAAATGTCTGACACCTTTTCCTTCTAATTTAGTTTGCTGCCAACTAATAGTGTATGAGACATTTGGCCCTTTTGTTTGGGCACAATACCAATACTACAGGTTATTATTGCCACAATATCTTTAATGAAGAAGCTAAATAGGTAAAAGAGCGTCTCAGGTTGTTGGTGTGGTCCTAATTCATTATTTACAACCAGTATTTCTGTGTGCGACACAGTTCGTGGACAAATTTGGAGCTGTGTGTGCTGCTGATAAATGTGCCCAGACAGTGTCTGTAAGTGTGTGTGTGTGTGTGTGTGGTGGTTAATGTTGATTGTGTCGGGGCCCAGCGAGGGGCTGACACCGCCGCATCTGCTGAATGACGGAGATGATGTTAACAAGCTCGGGGAGGCGGTCGCCACCCTCCTGTTTACAATGCGGGGGTGCTAAAGCTGTCGAGACCATAACTACTGCACACAGCTGCTGTAAGAGCGCACGTGTGTGTGTGTGTGTGTATGTGTGTACCCTAATACCTCCCTGTCCTCCACCTCTTTGTTGTCACACTCCTCATCTCCAGATCGCTGCAGAGCGGCTTTCCTGGCACTCCAGCTGAGAGCCGGAGACAGAGAGACCTTTTCAGTAAAGGAGCCTCCACGCTGCAGGAGAAGATGAAAAGCCAGGGCACAGACGCGGCTCCAGTAGCCAGAGCTGAGAACATTTGTCGTTAGCGTGTCTGGGAGGCAACGCGGTCTTTCGGCTGGGAATAATGATTTTTTCCCGTTGTTAAATCAATCATCGGGGAAACACAACATCACACGTGAGAGGATTAATGGGAGCAATCCCGGGAAATTCTCTGCAATTCTTCAACTCGCAGTCCAGCCGCTCAACAACGGACGAGCCGATGACGGAACCCGACGCTCCTTTACTTAAATCTGCCCCCCTGGTGTGTGTGGAAACACAGCATTAAACAGGCAGATGCCCAATGTTCGGCCTCCATAGTCCAAGTGCAGCGGGTGCATCTAGTTCTGGTGCCTTCAAATTCAAAAATATTATCAGTGGCACAATAAAAAACACCTCGAGTCACTATTTACCGATCTCTCAAGCTCTCTGGGTTCCAGGACGTGTTATTTGGAGTGAAACAGCACGATACAAGGCCCTAATGGGTCCGAGTTAAAAGCTTAGCTCTTGTAGAGCAGCAGAAGTTAAAAGCTTACACAGAGTTATCATAATAGGCCACCCTCCACGTCAGCCAACTCGTCTTTCTGAAGCGAGTGTAATTTCCCTTGATGATGATGATGATCAGCCGGACAACATGCTCAGAAACAATTAGCGCTGGCCGCTGAAGTGGACACTCTCCCCCAGTGAGGCTCTGAGGGCCAAGGCATAAATAAGTCCCCTTGTCAGCCATTGCCAGGAGACAGCTAATGACTCTCATTAATATGCAAAGCAGCAGCCATTTTTTCCCTCCATCTCTTCGTGTGTGTGCGGTTCGTCAATTCGCTCTCTTGATCCGTCCGATGCAAAGTGACCAGCTCAAGAAAATTTCTAATTGCAAGTCAATTATGTCATAGAGCTCGTTTAGATGTTCATTTGTATGCAAATTTGGGAGCTGCTGTGTAGAGGAGCGGGGCGTCACACACACACACACACACACACACACACACACACACCACACACACACACACACACACACACACACACACACAAAAATAATACATTATATACAATACATCTAATAGAAAAATTACGTAGAAGTCAGCCTTATACAGTAACTAATATAACAGCATGTTTGGCTGAAAACCTACAATTAATGTCAATTTTATAGAATAAAATTCCTCATATTATGAATCAAATTCTATATTATGTCAGGTGTAGCGTTAATGTGACCATTTGAGTAGGATTTACTGATAAAAACACAGACCAATCTCCCACTGCTCTGTCCTAATCTCATTTTTACCAGTTTAAAATCGCACGATTTCATTCCTCTTTTCTTGTTGCTGCCTAAACAACAATATCACGTCACAGCCACATACCCTGATCAATTAAGATGATTAACACAGGATTCTTGATTCCAATTTGATCCACATAACTCAGCTGTCAATGTTGAAAAATAGAAGAACAAGTGCGTCCATCGATAGCTATTTTCACCTGTCAATATTCATTACGATTGCATCGGATAGTGATGAATTATAGATGTTTCTTTTCCTGTGGAGCCACACAGAGTGATGACTTCAGGTTTTTCTTTCCTTGGGGTGAAGAGCTCATCATTCCATCCACCTGGAGCGCCAGGATGTGTTGCTGTGCGTTGGTGGGACGTGCCAGTCCCAGTAAATGATTCCCATCATTCTGCTGTGATCTGATCTGATCCCCTCTGCTGCTGATTAGACGCCCGTCGGAGCGAGGAGGGAAGACATAAATATGAAAATAAAGTGGTTGGGTAGGAAGAAGATGAAGAATCACGGAGGAAGAGGAAGAAGGTGTGAAAAGATGCAGATATAATGAGACAGGATGGCGCCCTCTAGTGTTGAGGCAGTTCTCCAGCATGATATTCAGTGTGTGTGTGTGTGTGTGTGTGTGTGTCCACCGCCCCTCTTCATCAATAGCAGTGGAATATCCTGATGACATTGAGCAGTCATTAGAGCAGCCATCAGCAGTTAATGAACGGATGGAGTCCACAGCAAAGCCACTAAATTCATTACCACTGTATTGGGCTTGACGGTGCACATTAATAATTGCTTTGTCAGAGGGATATTTTGGATGATTAATATGGGTATTGATTAAGAATAGGAGGCAATGTGCATGTGTGTGTGTGTGTTGGTGGGGGGGAGGAAGTGCACATACCAGCAGCAGGTTACAGGAAGTCAATGGCTGATGGTTGAAGACAGTCGGCGTTGCAGCCAACAACTGCAGCCAACTGCATTAAAGCTGCGGTCAGTACTCTGACGCAGAGCCTCCACTCTCCGACCCCCCGGACTCTGAAGAGCCCCAGGGAGGGGCTGGAGGAGGCATCTGAGGACGAGGAGGCTCTCTGTCTCCATGTTGCTCCTGCAAAAAACCTTCTGTGTTGACTGACGTCAACCTTGGTTTCAGAAGCAGACTACATTACCCACAATTTCACGGGAACGTTTCTGATCGATAGAACATTTGGATTTGTGTGTTTGGGGTGGAGAGCCTCTCAAAGGAGGCATCTTGTTGTCTTCCCACTCAGCTCAGATTCATGACTATAGATCAGGCCATGTACTGGATATATAGATCCACCAAGTGTATAGATAAGCCATTCATTACGGAGAGCTATAGATTCACCGCGTGGGATTATGGATCGACTCCAATCAGGTTTTCTGTACATTATCTCCATCCTCTTTAAACCAATGTTGTGAAACTTCCTGTTAAGTTGTCCATGGATTCAAGAACCTTAACCAAGTCCAGTCGCTCACTCAGCCCAATTTGGGATTCCAGATTTGTCTTCTTTTTGTGCTTTAAACTTTTCAGATCTTCAATTGGTTGATCACATAAATCTTTCTGAGAGCTTTTTGGCCCTCATCAGCATTTCTGTCTGGTAAAATGTGGGATTGGAAAGACATCCGAGAGAGAGTTATCTATATAATTTGGATGTAAATACACTCCCATACATGCTGCTGTCATCCGTGAATCCATCCGTCATCTTCATCGCCTTCGTCATCTGTGGAGATGATAAAGTGATGCCTGGCCAGGTTTCAACAGAGCAGAGGAGAGGAGGCCTCCCCCTCAGATTAGAGAAAGCCTCGGCTTCCGGGAGGACAATAGCAAAGAATTATCATATGAATATGACCACGGCGCCCCGGCCCGTTAAGACCATCAATCTCCCCACGCCAAGCACCACGCAGCCAGATAACCCCCTGGATATCCCCTCTTAACCTCAATTTCTCAGGATGTATTAAGAGATGGTCGCCACAGAGATGGAAGGGGAGGGATGGAGGGGGGGGCGAGGGGTCTGAGGTTGGACCGATCGGCGATGCCATTTTTCTCTCCGCACCCTCCAACCTCAACCTGAAACAAGTTATAACGCAATTAATCTTGTCCCACCAGGAAAAATATGGCAGCTAAGTGAATTTTACATGAAGACCCTCCCTCTACTTACCATCTCCTCTCCCGTATCCCAGCATCCATCAGGGGAGTGAGCGTGCGATGACCATAAGTGCACGAGGGCTCTTTCTGAACATTCAAGACTTACAAAAAGGTTTGTATCCCAAAAGGTGAAAAAGGGAGTTTTTAAAAGAACCAAAAGGAAACAAAAACCAACTCTTTAAGAAGACGGCACGGGGGAAGCAACAGAAATACAGTCGGGGGAAAGAAGGTCAGATCATTATTGAATATGATCGACTTCTCCATTTGTCAAGCGCGTGTAACGGCGGATAACGTAATGTAGGTGTCAGGGGGAGGCAGTGGGGAGATCCATAGCCTGGAAGCTGGAGAGATGCGGGGAAAGAGGCAGGGAGGAGAGAAGACAGTGATGTAGATGCATCAACCTCTGCCAGGATGAGCACGTGAGCTCTGCAGACAGCAGAGGAGCGAGAGAGAACACAGGTGTAATAGATTTCTGGTGTCTATATTTCATGTTGAAAATTGGCCGGTACATCCAGGCGGTTTGATCTATGGGGGCCGGCGCCTTAAGAAAAAACCTTAGTAAATGTGTAATTTCTCCCTTGATGGAACACAGAAGAAAAGCGATTCTTCTTATCCCCCTTTCACTCTTTCTTTTGGGTTGTTTCCACACTCCCTTCCTCCCCTCCTCTTCATGCTCTTTGATGTCTCCATTTCATTACCAGCCCTCCATCTATCAACCCTTCCCTCTTTTGAAAGAGTGACTTTCCTCACGCGCCATTTTTGACGGGCCGGTTGGGGCTGCATATCTGCCCCCGCGTGAACAGAGGGCATCTGCGTTTGGGTTCTCTTAAAGAGCACATAGTAAAGGCAAAATGTTTCACTGGCAAAGTGAGAATGTTCGGAAGTCAGAACATTTTGGCTGGTTCTTGAGCTTTAAAGGTCTGGTTGAGGATTAAGGGCTTGTTTTAATGGTAAGAACTGGCTTTAGGTTCAGGTTGTGGGAAGGTATTCAGTTGTAATGTTAAACTAGTGTGTGTGTGTGTGTGTGTGTGTGTGTGTGTGTGTGTGTGTGTGTGTGTGTGTGTGTGTGTGTGTGTGTACCAGTATTTTCTTAAGTATAAGAAAAAAAACCCAGTCCTTCATTACTTCGCTCTGAACTGTTATATATAAATACATTATATATAACACATGTTGTGCATGTTATATATGTTAAATATTTTCTATATTTATAAGATAGAATTCTAAAATTGCATTTTGATAGTAAGATCCCAGTCAGGAAAATGCTGATGTTTTCCCTGATAACATTTTCCTTTCCTCCCAATTCTGAAGTCATTTTAGAGTCATTTTAATGATGGCTTATGTGCACGTTGCTATGCACGGTTGTAAATGTTATACCATTGTGTGGGAGCATCTCTGACCTCGGCTCATCCCTGCCACTCATGTGGGCCTGGTCTCAGTCAGATGAACAGTTTCATCAGCTGCAGACCTGAGGTGAACAGTGGATAGAGACAGAGCGGGGGCATTAGCAGAGGCCCCTCTCTTCCTTCTCTTTTTTTAGAGAGAATAAATGGGGCACGGAGCTGAACGGCGCCGCACTACTGATGTGTAAAAGATAAAGAAGGTCTCGCCGCTGATGTACGAGCATGACGGCAACAGAGAAGAAGAAAAAGAGGAAGCGATCGGAGGAATAAATGGAAACAAATAGGTAGATCTGGAAGACTTTTAAATGGGAAATAATAAAAAGCCTAATCATTACAAGCAAACCCCATAGATAGATAGATAGATAGATAGATAGATAGATAGATAGATAGATAGATAGATAGATAGATAGATAGATAGATAGATAGATAGATAGATAGATAGATAGATATAGATAGATAGATAGATAGATAGATAGATAGATAGGACAATAAAACAACAAATATGCCAATTAAGAGCTAAATTCAAAGAATGAATAGAAGGCATCAGTTAGCATGAAGGTGCTCTGGTTGGTGGTGATCGCACTCCTAATAATGGGACATCAGTTGTCTCTATCAGCGATGGGCCGGGCAGGCTTTTTAATCACGGTCCAAAGGGTGCCGGGCCTCTCTATCATCATTGAACTGTGTCCAGGGCTAATTGTGGCTATATTTCACTGTCCCTGCAGCCTGCACTCCGCAACGATCGGCCGGTCTGCTGCACAACGAGCACTGAGACACGACGCCGCGGCTGGGAGCAGCGCTAGGGAAACACCTTAGCGTCAACACGGGGGGGTGAATTGGTGTTGGAGTGCAAGAAAAGAGGTGATATTGATGGAGAGATGTGCTTTATATTGGCTTTGCAGCTTTATTATATCATTCAATGTGGAGGGCTTGATATGCTGATAACTTGAGCAGTTATGTCACTACCGAGGGGGGTGGGGGGGGGGGGGGGTTGGGGGGATGGGGCTGTTGGGTGCCCCCCTGGTGAATGGAGATCAGCCCGCTTCACCCGTGACTGTAAGTCCCCCCCCCCCTCATGCAGCTCACTTAATGACAGTTTCTTTGGCTCCAAATTTTTAATGCTTTTGCTCCGTAACTTATTTATTTATCACATGAATGCAGAGGTGCAAAATATAAGATATAAGATATTCCCCCTGTTGGAGGAACTTTTAAGTGATGGAAAATTGCACGATCCCCTCCGTGCACATGACATGAATCCACATGGCGTTAATGGAGAAGAAGCCTGTGTGTTACTCTGACAGGGTGGATTTCCAGGAGTCATTAAACCACCATCGCTCCTACTCTGTGAAGGATTGTTTTGGTGCTCCGTAACCAACTTACTGTAAAGAGAACAGCGCTACAAACACCAGCTAAAAGCAAAACTCGGTTTCAGGAAAGAAGCCACAAATTACCAACAGCTTATGAGTGATAAACCAGTTAGAGCCTGGTCACAAATGTGTCTGCAGCGGTGCGTGTGTGTGTGTATCTGATAGCACTTACAGGACTCTCTATCATCACACATGGCTGTTATGTGGTTTTCCAAAGAAGTTACTGTACAGATGTGCATTAATGTGTTATTGTGCACGCATG